>NC_060139.1:842348837-842948837 GCF_021461385.2 Schistocerca piceifrons | reverse complement strand
TCAGAAACCTTTTCACATGAATTACCAGAGTAAAAATGGTAGTTCCCCCACCGTATTGCCCTTTTATAACTTGTGTACATGATGCGACAGGCATCTGTACTTGTGCATATCGCTATCCCATGGGTTTTGTCGCCTCAGTGTAGTAGCTAAGCCTGGGATCATGAGCAAATCTCACTAACGGTAGCAGTATTGATGCTGGGAGTGTTCTGGGCCGCTCTGCACTGTTGCTAGGTTTCTGCAGTACACTGGGCAACTTTGAATTATCATATTTCCTACATCCCCCCTCGCCATTCTCCCTCTCCTCCACTTCTCTAGGCTTTCTATTGGCCAGGAAAATTGGACCGGGCTACATGGTTGCTAGATTATCCAGGTATATTAACAATCATTCGCTTCTGTACACCGTAGTGAAAGGATCATGAAATGATAGCAGCAGAGATGAGGCACTGTCTCTAGTGGGAAAGCCTGATTTTATGTTTTAAAACAATTGTCTAAAACTGCCACTGTCAGGCATGAAGCGTTTATTACATTAAAAACATGTTAAATTGCACTGACACCATATCAAAATTGTTTTTCCAAGTTTAAAATGGTACGAAATTTAAAAACACTCAAAGTAAACCCAAAGTTTTATGTTTTTTGAACTATGTTTTACCATCACCACCATCAGACATGAATCAGTAACTTTTATATAGCTCGAAATGTTGCATGCACCATACAGCATAGTAGGAAGGAAGAAATGGGAATGGGTGGGAGGAATACACTTTCTTTTTTATTTGTTCTAAACATTTCCACTTGTAGATCACACACAGTGCACTTTCCACCCAGCTGTAGCAGCCCAGTGGAGTGGGGTATTAGGTATCATATCCCGCCAGCTGCAGGCCACAAGTGCATACCTCCTCTGCCACCACCGGTGGTCTGCAGTGCCACCATTGTGCTCTGGACCCTCCAGCTGCAAGAACAAGAATGAAGCCACAGAGCAAGTGCCCCATCTTACACTCCGACTCACAGCCCACACTCTTTGCACCCCTGGCAGGCAGCTGCAGCGTGGATGGTGACAGCTGCGACCACCATCGGTCAGCTCAGGTGATTGTGCAGCCTCCTGCGTGACATGCAACACCAGTCACAGGTTGCTGTGGTGGCAGTCAGAAAGGCTGCCCTTGTCACTAATATCCCAAACACCCTTCACACAGAGATACCTGCCCCCAGCATGGACCTCGTCCTGATGCTATAGAACACCCTCATGGAACAGCCATCGAATAGGATGCAGAATATTTTCTCGTATTGGCATGACCACCTAGCTTGTCACTATAATTCATTATGCAGTTATAGCAACATAAGTGTCCTGTTAGACAGAATTCCTTCAGTATAATATTTCACTGTGGTATGTTTCCAAGAAAAATGTTATAGCTTTTTACGTTCTGAAATGGACTTCAGTGTTCTTTCACTACAATATTTCACTGTGATGTGCTTCTGAGAAAGATGCTATCATTTTTACAATCTGACAAGGACTACAGAGTTCCTTCCCTACAGACTTCACTATGATATGATTCAGAGAAACATGCTATAATCTCGGTGGTCTCTCATCTGATAGGGCAGTATGTCCCACTCCTAACTCCAATTGGTGAAGATTTGCCCCATGAACATGAGGCAGGTACTCTTCATGAGAGCCCTAGGCTCATATACATATGCCATGATGTGTTAGGTGAACTCATTCCAGTTTCAGACCGTCTATTATCAACAACTATTAAGTGATCCCTTGACAGGTATGCTGATGGTGCTGACGAGTGGAACAGGTGCCCTAGCCTGGCTGAGGTCATGGAAGGTACAATTACAAAATATACTATGTGTGTGCTTTTTGCATAGACGTGAAGTAATGAATTTTATTTTGTACAGATGGTAGTATACTGACACCTCTATTTGGTAACGATACACTGGAAATGTTCACAGAGGTTATTGGTGTGGAAATACTGTCTCAAAGATTGCCCAGCACCCAGAGTCAGCAGTTTGTTATGGATAGTGAAATATCACATGTTGATGATGAGCTGCCTAGTTCATGTGAAGGAGAAGCTGTACTTGGCTTGATACTACATGCAGTTGTGGATGCTGCTGGAAGTGCTATTCCACATAAGTAGCGATTTTTTCGTCATCAGCTCTTGTATGTGTATTATATGTGTGAAAATTTTTATTATCTAGGAATACATTCAGTACGTTGCAGAATATATTTCTCAAACGTTTGATGTATTGAACCTGGAGCTGAATGACGAAGAACAGCATGAAAATGAGTGGTTGCCCTGAAAGTATTGATTGTCTGACTTGTTCCTGTAATATAAATACGTTCATACATTATCAAAGTATAAATGCTACACGTTGCTGAAACACAGCAGACACCACAAGAATTGTACAGGCAGAGACGTTTTGAGTCAAATTAAACATTCATAACATGAATATTGGAAGGCGAGAAACATGAAAATCATCTAAAAATACAGTGTATGCGGATAAACAGGCGTCTTGCTAAAATTTCACTGAACAGAACACACTTAGGGCTACAGGCGCCGACTCCATGGGACCTAAGGGGGCCCAACCCCCTCAAAGATTCGTTTTGGGGGCGGAGCCCACCAATAACTTAAGAAAATTATTAGTTATGTTATGCTTTGTAAGATCACAAAATTATGTTGGAATTTTTTATTTTCCTTGTTTGACGATAGGTACCTTTTAAAATACATTTAGTAATGAGTTAAAACAAATAGTTATTATGGTAGTAAGCAGGTTAACTGAAAACGAGTGGTGTGAATCGTGATAATGTTACGGTGTTACGGGCACACTTAGAATTTGTCCCGGTGCGCGAACCTTGGGGCGTCATCAAAAGGACTGGTTCAGAAGCGCCTGGAACCCTCCACCTCGCGTCGCCTTGACGCTTCGAGACATTACGATGCCGCGTCTATATAAAGCCTACCCTGCTATCGCAGTCATTGAGTGTGGATAGTTTCGTTCAGTGCATGCTGCAGACGTGTTTAGTGTTCCGACTTTAGTGTCTAGTGGACTATTTTACATGACTACGTTTTTTTCGTTTACTTTATTCTCTTAGTTTGCAATGGATAAATTTGTTACCAAAAAGGCACGCTTGGAAGTTGATGATACTGCAAGTCAACCTCCAACAATTATTGTGGCGTCAGTTGCTTCATTGTCTTCAGGTGAGAACCATTCACAGCCGAAACCTGGACAATAATGTAAGGGAAGATCATTTCAGAAGTCTTGACTGATCAATTATACTTGGCTAGAATATAAAGCATCTACCGAAGAAGTTTGTTGCAAAACCTGCAAAGAGGCAGAAGCTAAAAATCTATTACAATTTTCTTCAAAAAAATAAAATGCATTTACTTCCGTAGGGTTTTATAACTGGAAAAAGGCTTTGGAAAAATTCCGTCTTCATGAAAATACGTTCACGCATAAAGAAGGTGTTCTGAAACTAACTTCTATCACTAACCGAAGTGTGGCCTCTCAATTGAATGAACATTTATATAGTGATACGAAGAAAGGCTCTTTAACTCTTTAGACAATTTTATACTACCGTGCAATTTCTATGCCAACAAGGACTAGCAATTAGTGGGCACAAAGATGAAAACTCACATTTTTTTTCAGTCGTTGGAACTCCAAGAGAATGACATACCTGAGTTTATAGATTGGTTAGGGCGTTCGGGTTATAAGTGGACGTCCCATGATTCAAAGCGAGATCATTGATCTACTAGGAAAGTCTGTGTTGAGAAAGGTATTGGCTTCAATCAAGAAAACTGAACATTTTTCTATTATGGTTAACGAAACGAGTGATTCTTCGATTCACGAACAAGTGTCATTTTGTATCCGTACTGTCGATGATTCCTTAATCATCAATGAAGACTTTATTGACTTATACGAGACCCCCAACACTGAATCACAAACTCTGTGTAGTATTTTAAAAGACGTTTTTGCTCGTCTTCATTTTTCAATGGATAACTTAAGAGGACAGTGCTATGATAGTGCCTCGAATATGAGGCGTAAGTTCAAAGGACTAAAAAAAGTTAGTTTTGGACATACAACTAAAAGCACGTTATGTGCACTACACTGCTCACCAGTTTAGCCTGTGCAGTTGTAGGCACTCTCCGCCATCTTACGTCTATGAGGAATATTATGACTTTAGCCAAAGACTTAATAAACACCGTAAGGGAATCCAATAAAAGGATGGGACATTTCAGAAGCACACACTGTGAGAATGCCAACGACCAAGCTGTTCTATGATCCCTTTGCCCAACTCGATGGACAATGTGAGCTTCTAGTATCTTGAGAATATTGAAAATCTTTGAAGAACTTATAGAGTTTGTTGAAACATTTTGGACAAAACATAGGAAGGTTACAAATGTGCAGGCTACCTTGAGTCAATGTTACAATTAAAGACTTATTTCTTTTTACATCTTTATTGCCATGCAATGAACCCAGTAGAGGTTGTCAAGGAAAAAATTCAATACCTTCTTCTAAGTGTTGCTGATCTGGAAGAAATGTATGAGGGCTTGATTTGTATATTGAATGGAAGCCGTGATAGTTTTGAACACTTTTGGGAATTGTGTTTAAAAGAAAAACCTTCACAAGTTGATGATCCTTCTCTTCAATGGTTCAAATGTCTCTGAGCACTATGGGACTTGACAGCATGGTCAGCGGTCCCCTAGAACTTAGAACTACTTAAACCCAACTAACCTCAGGACATCACACAACACCCAGTCATCACGAGGCAGAGAAAATGCCTGATCCCGCCGGGAATCGAACCCGGGAACCCGGGCGCAGGAAGCGAGAACGCTACCGCACGACCACGAGCTGCGCACGGTCCTTCTCTTCCTCGGAGTCGAAGTATAGCAAAGAAGTATGAAAACAATGAAGCCAGAGCTCACCACACACTTTCAAAATTCCAAAGGAATACTACAAAGCCAGTTACATTGAAGTTTGTGAAACGGTGCAATCTTGCATTACTGAGTGGTTTGCTTCAACTGGACTCACACAGGTCGTTGCAGTTGAACAAGTAAACAGAGGTGAAACAAATTTGGAAAAATCAACTGAGTTTTTCAAAAATGATCTAGACATTGAGAGACTGCGCCTACACTTGAATATGTTAGCAAATATCGCTAATAAAAAACAACTGGACTTAAAAAACATGCGTGATGAAAGAAAGTATATTACACAAGAGCCTGCAGTTAGAGAAATATTATGTGAAGTAGTGAAGTGCATTAAGCTTCTCCAAGTACTTCCAATCACGATAGGAACAGCAGAACGGTCATTTAGCGCCCTTAAATGTCTGAAGACATATCTCCAGTCAACAATGGGACAGAAGCGATTGAACAACTTGGCTGTTCTTCATGCCCACCGAGAGATGTTTTGGATGAACTGGATATCCGCCCAGTCATCAACGACTTCATATTCAGTAATGCAGTCAGATGGTCGACATTTGCACCTTTATAAAGACACTTTAGCCCTAATAATGGCATTGAGAGCAATATTAAAAATCTTTATAAAATAGGGAATTAAATACATACATAATGTTAAATTTTCAGTTTCGATATTAGTACTAGTTTATTACTGTATCACTTAATTATTATGGTTCTTTATTAGTTATTTTCAAATACTTAAATATTTTTAGGGTGTAAGACCCAATTAAAACCCGCTATTTACATACTTTTTGACTGAAAGTATTAGGCATACCGTATAAACTGTATTATAGTATTAACTTTGAGATATTGTTTAATGAACCCTGAGCCTTATCCAAAGTAAGCTTAAATTAGCTATTTCACTTATTAATCAAAGTGCTATTACGGTGAGACAGCAATATTTTGTTTTATCCTTTTAATGATAGTTTATGATTTATTTAAATATAATTTCAGTCTTCTTAGAGCTATATATTCACTGCTCTGTAATAGTCTATAAGCATTATTATTACTGTAAATTAAATTTTACGAAAATACCGTGCATCTTTATCTTTTGTTTCTGTTGTCAAAGCCAAAAAATGTGTCAGGCTTGTCGAGTATCCCAGAGTGTCGAGTTATCGAGAGTTCAGTTTTCTGGGTTCTAATGTTGATCATATGACTCGAAAATGCTTTAAAAATCTTTAAAATTCACTATTTTTCATCTAAAATTTAGAAAATTTCCCGGGGTAAGACTCCCAGTATGTCCCAACCCCCCCCCCACCCCCAATATTTTTATAAGTCGGCGCCCCTGCTTAGGGCAGATGGCGGAAGGTGGTAATTAGTAGCTGAAAAGCAAACGTATTTTTTAATTCATGTTTTTATTCGCAATCTGAGGATCTTTTTCTTCGTATGTTACAGTTTAAATGAGACCACAGCCCCACGAATGAAACTGATATATTTAAAAAAATTTCAAATAACCTTATTTGTAACTCTAAAAGATTATTTCTTATTCAACACATCCACCCTATTCAACATCCACAATTTAATTATTGTGTGCAAATATAGAATCTAATATAATTCTTTTTGTTGTAGATGTTCAGCCTTATTCAGAAACTTGGAGGACTATTCACGCCCATGCTTCCATGCAGATGATGAGGATTTGCCAACACTTGTAGCTACTCTCAACTCAAGGCACTTGCTAGATGTTTCCAAAGAGGTATATGTATGATAAAAAAGGAAGCAATGCACTGTTAGGCCTGTAATACACCATAATATTTCTTTTTCAAAGTCGATAAGTCTAATATTTATGTTTAAAAAAATTTGACAGAGTAATAGAGAAATTTGTCAAAGAAATATGATCACATCTAGAGCTTCGCAGTAGATTTGATCATAAAAGTCGTTCATCTTCTGTTCACTGCAATGTAAAATGTGACTGCTTGCAGCGCTGGCGTCGTTACAGCTTTTTGACATCTCTGAAGTGTGTTTGTAAACATGGCTGGTTTCTTCGACTTTTTTTTTTTTTAATAACCTTGCTTCGACTGGGGTCGGGGGTGAGCAATGGGCTCAATGCATGTTATTAATAGCGTGTTGATGGGCAGGTGGGCAACTTCATATCCACAATTACAGCTACAGCCGTCCACCTCTGCACTTGGAAACATCCAGGCAGCTTTTCAGCAAACCGGAAAAGAGGAGATGGTGACACTAGAAAATAAAAAAAATTCTTAGTTTTCCATTCTACTTTGTCTATTTTTGAACTCTGGATGCCACACGTTAAAAAACGTTTTATCTATTTCGTGCTTCTTATTAATTTTGAAGTCATTTTGAAGTCAATGCTATTAATTAAATTATCCAAATATGAAAATAGTTCCTATTGCCCATATACTGTACTAAGCATTTATTTGCCATCAGTTATTCCCCATTCAGTGCATTATAAATCGCTTCACACGTTTCTGGAATTATTTTGGTTAATGTGTACTATGGTATTCGAGTGCTGTATTGTAGAGTAGCTCTTTCTTGTATGAAGAAGTCGCAGTGAGCTTGCCTTCTGCACATGTAGCGTTTCACAAGTGAGTATTCCGTTTTGTAACATGAGAAGCCACTTTACTGAACAAATACTGAGATCCACTCTCATCCACTCGTAACTAATTTATATAAGACGTGACGTCCTCCACTTCCTGATCTCTTAACAAGTTTTGCCGAATGCTTTTACTATCTTGACGTAATACCCATGGCTTCGGCCAAGTATGTTTCCTTTTTTTCCTCCGGCTTTTTCCAAATGCACATACAACGTAATTGTGTCACAAGCAACTGCATCGCATAATAACAAGTTACGGTTGTCCGCAAACTTGAAGTATGACGACAGTGTAATATATTTTTAGCGCCACATCAAAGATCTTCTTCAAAGAAATTTGAAGAATATTTGATCACATTTCTTTGTCAAAGAAATGTGATAGTGTAATGCTGGCCTTAGGTGAGAGAAGTTGATTGTCACATTTTTTTAACAGCAAAAAGAGAGAAGTCTATGGTGTATTTGAAGAAGAGAGGACGCGAACATTTTTATCGCTCTTCCTATTGCAACAATTTTGTTAATAGGAACGGATTTTGAGTTAATACAAAGAACGTGAAGTGAATTACAGTGCCTATCTATTTATTTGACAAACAGTTGATCTCATTGCATCGAAATGTGAGTTTCTTTCATTAGGCGACACGGTCAACAATTAACAGCTTCTACGGCGAATTTATTCGAGTCGACCATCGAAGCAGGAAGAAGAGGTAAAGTTTCCCACTGAGACGAAAATACAACTTAGATCAATTACTATTGAATTTCCTAGAAGGTTTGTTTCATGTTTCTCTGATGGTGTCTGTTCGGCAGTAGGCCGTAAAAGCATTTCATTAACTTCCATTTATGACTTCACAGTTGAAAGTCATAAAACATTTCCAGTTCAGAAATTCTAATTCATTATGCAACCAGCAGTAAAATATACAAAATAATACACAGGCGACTGAACAGAGACCAGATCCCGCAATCTTTGGATCGTAAGTAAAACGCCATGTAACTGTAATGGTGACTGTTGAAATACTAACCGTGCTCTGCCTTTGTTCCATATATTCGATAATGAGGATACAATGAGAAAAGGAGAATGTTACGATAAAAACTGAATAAAATTATGGGAACTCAAGAAAATGTTCTCCAGAGACAAGCAATTGAACCTCACGGAACACGAACAGAAGTACGTCAAACATAGGTAGGATCAAGAACATTCCATTGATCATAGCACGCTACAGCAATTTGGCCACAATATCCTGATCCGTAACCTGGTTAAAACCTCGTTGCAAGCAACAACATTTATGTTAGAGTTGATTTTTCATTACAATAGTAAACTATTATTACACACTTAATGAGAAGCCATCTTGTCGCGAACGTATATGATGAGCGAAATCTTCCACAATAAGCTTTAATGAGTTTCTGTCATATTTCAATAATTCAGTTACAATGTATACCTTTCATTGTCGGTAGAAGTGGAATCAAGTGTCAGTGAGAAAATTAATACTAACGACTGTGGTCACGAAATTACTGAATCAGAATCTAATCTATTAGATAACGAAAATCATAAAGCATCGCAACAGGATGACATTGTCACAGTCAAAAACAGTATATTGCTGAACTGAATGACAGAATGTTAGAAAAACGATCTCACATGGCTAACAGTCGATGCGGTTAATTTACAACCCTCAATAGGAAATGAAATTACAATGAAATCCAGAGCATTAGCTGCTTACAGGCGTTGATAAATATCAACGGGGATAGTTGAGAATGTGTGCCCCGACCGGGACTCGAACACGGGACCTTCTGCTTACATGGCAGAGGCTCTATCCGACTTTTATAAATCTTATTTTGCTCGTTATTGTTCGTTCTATTTGTTCGAGGCGGACGTCCCATGAAGCTTGTTCAAGTTCATCTATTAACTCGGTTTTTTTATATATTTTATTTATTTATTTTTTTTATTACAGAGAGCAGCTAACACTCGGACCGAACACGCTGAGCTACCGTGCCGGCATGAGCCATCAAGGACACAGAGGACACTGCGACTGCAGGGACTTATCTCTGGCACTCTCCCGGTGAGACCCACACTTCCAGCTTACTGTCCACACACTACATTTGTAGTGCCCTTACCCACTACACTCATTACTGGCGGCAGTCGATCTACCGATTGAGCAATGTGAGTGCATCCGCACTGAAGAAGATCGTTGGCCGGTAAGCCTTATCTGTATGAAGATGGTATCTGTTCGTTCGGATACGACCGAAAGAACAGATACCATTGATGATCTAGCAGCTCTCGAAGAATGAAATTACAATGAAATCCAGGCCATTAGCTGCTTACAGGCGTTGATAAATATCAACGGGGACAGTTGAAAATGAGTGCGGCGACCTGGACTCAAATCCGGGATCGCCTGCTTACATGGCAGACGCTCTATTCGACTGAGCCTTTTTTTAGTTGTTCCATTATTGCCATGTATTCCACGTTTGTTTCCATATATGTCTTAAATTGTAGAACAAAGCGAAAGTAGTTATTAAGGTAAAATAAATAATAGATTACCGCTTCCAATGGCGTGAATTCCTTGTAGGACATAACTCTTAACAGGCAGAAAGGTGGCGAAATATCCAGAGCAAACATTCATTCAAAAACATTTTCACAATTTGACTTATTATTTACTGGATGCATATGATGTCTGTAAGGAAGCCACATACATTTCAACCAATGAAAGAAAATTCGGAGCCGGAGGGGTTTTGCCAAATTAGAACAGTTCTCATTTTAGAACCAACATAAAAAAGATTCCAGGAATAATAAAAAAGAAAGAATACGTATTCTGCTTCTAATCAATAAAACTGTCCACCTCTTTGTAGCCCACATAAAGCAACAGATAAAAAATTTTGAAACCATTCCTTATATTTGTTATTCTTTTTAAACTTAAAATGTTCTTCTGCAATATAAAACATGTACTCTTCTAAGTTCGAAGCTTTGTTTGTTAACATGTAAAACACGAACTGTCACAGAAGCCACGAATAACTGTTATTCTTTGCGGACGGGTAGCTGGCCAGAGTGGCCGAGCGGTTCTAGGCGCTACAGTCTGGAACGGCGCGACCACTACGGTCACAGGTTCGAATCCTGCCTTGGGCATGGATGTGTGTGATTTCCTTAGGTTAGTTAGGTTTAAGTAGTTCTAAGTTCTAGGGGACTTATGACCTCAGCAGTTGAGTCCCATAGTGCTCACAGCCATTTGAACCATTTTGCGGACGGGTAATATTTCCAGTCGGGCTGTAAAGCTTCGGTTATCGGTGTATAACTTTCTGCGGTTGTGTTGATAAGTGCTAATTTCTTCCTTGTCCAGTTTCAAATTCTGATTCTAGTTTCACATAAGAACATGTGCGCTACAGTTTCTACAAGTTGACATTTGACGCAGTATGGAGATGGTCTCAGTTTTATTACCCATATTCGTTCCGCTGTGGGTATGGTTTCGTTTGCCCACATCTCGTGGTCGTGCGGTAGCGTTCTCGCTTCCCACGCCCGGGTTCCCGGGTTCGATTCCCGGCGGGGTCAGGGATTTTCTCTGCCTCGTGATGGCTGGGTGTTGTGTGTTGTCCTTTAGTTAGGTTTAAGTAGTTCTAAGTTCTAGGGGACTGATGACCATAGATGTTAAGTCCCATAGTGCTCAGAGCCATTTGAACCATTTTTTTGGTTTCGTTTACCTCATACCATACGGTAGTGACTCTAGTTGGTAGAATTTTATTGTTGATATTTTTCCAAACGTTCATCCAGTTTTTAGTAGGATATTTTACGTGAATTTGATTGTGGAGACGATTTCTAGTAATAGAATCATAGACGGTTCTAGTGTTGGTTTGTGTTGGTGGAAGTCTTATATAGCTCCAATCGACATAGTACTTTCGGACGTAATCTAGGCTGGCATCTATATGTGCTACATAACAGGAGCGTTCCTATCCCCAGGATCTAACGAGAGGAACAGAAGTTTCGTGATGCCTGTCGTAGTGGCATGTATTAGTCTAAAAGCACGTGTTAGAAACAGTGCGACACATCTAGATTTAACGTCTTTAATTCCAAGCCCTATGTTGTGCCTCTGCAAAGTCGCCGAGTGGAACGATACTTTGAAGATACTTTGTTTCCACACATACCAACACGCTGCAGCTAGTACTTCTTGTGCGGTGAGCTGCGATATCGGTAAGACTGTTGTGACATGATATATTTTGCTAAGTATGTATTTATTTATAAACTGAACTTTCTGCAGTCGGTCTAACGATCGCATTTTATGGTCTTTCAACAAGGCTCTGATGACATTAAGTTTCTGCTCCCAATTATTCATAGCCATGGGCTTGCGATTCGTCCTTAACCACAATCCGAGTTGGAGTCTCTTCAGTTACATCTAACCAGTGCGCACCTATTGCACTATTGTAAGAACCGAGATCGCACCTATTGCACTATTGTAAGAACCGAGATGCATTATTTTGGATTTCTAACTATTCAGTTTTGCGCCAGAGGATCATGAGTAATGGTGTACCAAGCGTCGCACTTCATCGACCTCACTATTCGAATTTGCAATAACGCTTATGTCGTCAGCATAACCGTGCCAAACTTTCTTAATATTGATCATCTGTAGTCTTCTCTATTTCTGGCGCGTCGTCGAAAGCAAAGGTTCCAGCGCGATCGCTTATAATGTTATAGACAATGGACATCATTGATGTACTGATTGTTCAGCTGGAAATGTTTGTCAGTTGTCCATTGATTTTAATCCTTGGAAAAAACACCACTGATACATTTACGTATGACAGTTATAAAGTGCTCATTAAAAACTGATTTTCTGCATGTTGCTGAATAAGAAGTCATGATCGATCCTATCAAATGCTTTATCAGAATCTAAAAACAATAAAAAAAGACTATTGCCACTTATCCAAGTGAGGTTTATGACGTCCCTATACTCACATAAGGTATCTAGCACTGATCTTCCCTTTATTGCACTTGTTTGGTAATGACCTACGACATTTTGCAGGAGTGGCTTCATCCTTCTATTCAGCATACGAGTGAGAACTTTAGTCAACGTTTGGTAATGTGAGTGGTCTTAAATCGAGAATCCTCTTGTTCTTTGGTTTTTTAGGAACGAGTACAATCATTCCCTCCGTAAATATAGGAGGGAACGCGCCGCTAGTTGATAACTAATTGTACATATCTGTGAGCTAATTCCCTATTATGAATATGAAGAACAGATGCCACTGGTGATCTTGCAGCTCTCGAAGAATAAAATTACAATGAAATACAGACCATTAGCTGCTTACAGAGGTTGATAAATATCAGTAGGGATAGTTGAAAATGCGTGCCCCGACCGGTACTCGAACACAGGATCTCTTGCTTACATGGTAGACGCTCTCCATCGGACTACGCCGCCAAGAATACGCAGGATAGTGCGACTGCAAGGACTTATATCTGGCACGCTCCCCGTGAGACCCATAGTTCCAACTCATTGTCCACACACTACAATTGTAGTGCCCCTGCCCACTACAGCGCGCCAGAGATAAGTCCTTGCAATCCAACTATCCTCTGTGTCCTCGGTGGCTCAGTCGGATAGAGCGTTTGCCATGTAAGCAGACGATCCTGGGTTCGAGTACCACCCGCGGCACACATTTTCAACTGTCCCCGTCGATATTTATCAACGCCTGGATTTCATGGTAATTTCATTCCCTATAATGTCCCACATGCGTACATAAAATTCGACCCGGAGCCCACCGGGACCAGCTAACTTGTTCCTCGGAGCTTCGTTAATTATGGTTTTTATTTCGTCCTGAGCTATATGTTCGATTAGACGGGCATTATCCTCCTCACGCATCCCCGTCGTAACGTTTGCTAAAAGTTCATCACCGTCCAGTCTATTTCCGTTCCAGCATACATTCCCTATAATATTTCGCCACATATTGTTTTTTGGCGGTCTGAGTAGTGTACTCTCCTCCTAGCGCGGTTATTATTCTCTGCTTCCCTCTACGTGTCTCCCTTATCACATGGTATAACGACGTACGTTCCTGCACAAGATCGTCCTTGCCTCGAGCTCGCGTACGCACCCCTTCCAGACGCTGCCGGGCGAGGGCCGTTGTTTTCGACTTGAAGCGTTTCAATTTGATTATGTTAGCCGAAAGGCCATCTGGTTGTTGATAAAGGTCTCGCAAACAGGAGAAGTAATATTCCGCCGCTTGTTTGCGCCAATATGCTTGGGGTTTTGCATACTGTACAATGCATTTACGCAGTACGGGCTTTGCATGTTCGGTCCACCAAATGATCCGTTCGCGATAACTCGTTTGGGAGCGTAAGCATTTGTGCCAAATCTGTTTAATCTGCTGCTTAAGTTCAGCATCCTGCAATAGTGTGTCGTTAAGTTGCCATACCCCAAGGCCACGAAAGGTTTTTTTTGTCGAATATACCTGAATAAAATTTGGGTTGCACAATGGTCGGAGAAGTTTATAGGACATATCTCACAATCAATAGTATTGCGCACGAATTTTTTAGTAATATAGATTCTATCTAATCTGCTCGCTGACGTGCTACTGACGTAAGTATATCCGGTAGTGTGGGGATTCAAGTAAGTCCAGGTGTCTAATTCAGTCACCAATGTTTGTAGCCCTTGACAAGTGTTAAAATTGGACGTCTGGTCTTCACAGCGCAATACACAGTTAAAATCTCCAGCAACGTTCTTTAACAGTTCAACTATCCCATTCCGATAAAAGTTACTTCTGCCGTCTCTCATTGGTCCCAGAGGGCGCATACACTTTAGTTAAAAAGAGGTCTGTACAATCGCTTGAGCTCGACACACGATACCTTCTTTGAATAAAACCGCTGTTCCTCCTTCATTTCCGATGTTGATGATGGCTTCATAACCTCTTATGTCTGCTATCTTAGTTGTTAGCCGGCTGTGGTGGCCGAGCGGTTCTAGGTGCTTCAGTCTGGAACCGCGCGACTACTACGGTCGCAGGTTCGAATCCTGCCTCGGGCATGGATGTGTGTGATGTCCTTAGGTTAGTTAGGTTTAAGTAGTTCTAAGTTCTAGGGGACTGATGACCTCAGATGTTAAGTCCCATAGTGGTCAGAGCCATTTGAACCTTAGTTGTTACAACCTCTTGTAACATGGCAACATCTATGTCAGCCGCATAAATATAATCTTTCAAACATTGTAACTTTACCGCCGAACTTATCCGAGAGACATTAACTGTAACCAGCTTGTAAGTCTGCATATAACTGTTTACTACTGCTCCATATCTTTTGACCAAAGCGTGCACGGAACCGGCAGAGACCCGGAAGATGTTTTCACGGTTGTATTCATGTGATTGTCTAACTTCATCAGAACGTCCACATTCCGAATGGGAGCCATTAACCTCATTGCATCAGCCGCAGCGATTTCCCCTGTCTGACAATTCTTAAGGATGTCTCTTGTGCGTGTTCTTTTCCTTTCTAATTCCTGTGTCTCTTCCCGACTTCGTATTCTAGGGGGCCGTTTCGTTTGTTTAGACGACTTTTTAAAGTTATCCTTACTTGATACTGGGTGATCAGATCGGTCACCGAATGCTGGGTTGTTTGGTTTTGTGACCTCGTCAACTAGCATGTCACTACCTACTGATGACACTGGAACGTCATCGGGATTGCAAATTAGTGGTACTTCGGGATGTGAAACAGGCATAGTAATTTGTTTTTCAGGTGTCTTGCTATCGCCCAAGGGCTGGGGAGTAGTCTCTCCTGGAGAAGACTGATTCGAATATTTTGACGGGATTACCGTTGAACTCGGTTCATTTGTCAGTACGCTACGTGCAGCTGAGTTCTCATTTCCTTCATTTTCTCCCTGCCCATTCCCGATTTCCTTAATGGGGTTGACAAGATCACCGCATACGACCGATTCTGTTGATTTCACACATCGCCCGCGGAGGTGAGTGCCTGATTTTCCCTCCGGAAAGATTTGACATGGGGACAGGTTGCCTTAAGATGATCCGTGGATCCGCATACTACGCAGGTCCTTGGTTGGCCGTCATAAAAAATTAAGGCTCTGAAGCCATGAACCATAATATACGACGGGATATACTTATGAAGATCAGTTCTAAAATTTCGCACACCATCGTCAACACTGAAATGTTTATTGGCCGTCCATTTCTCACCAGTAACCTGCAACACCGTTCCATAAGGCGTTAACGCTTGTTTGATGAGATCGAACTTCAGTTCAAATGGTAGGTTGAATACGCGCACAGGTCACAAACCCTAAACCAGCGTAGCTGAACGCAATTGAACTAGACTACGGTGTCCATTTCATGTTCATTTAAAAAGGTGACATTAAAAATAAATTAGAGAAAAACCTGGGACAATAAAGAAAAAAGAAACGGGACATAAATATTGTATTGACTAAATTTAATACACATACATGTTTACCTTTACAACGTGCACTCAGATGATCCCAAATCACTTTTTACAATTATTCTGCCACACTATCACCGTACATTTCACTTTTATGTACTGTATCAAGAAGTGCATTTTCGTTTGAAATTGTATCATAAAAGTCAGTACACTATACACCATTAAAATGTGTTTTGACAATGAGACTGTTTCAACTTTCATTCTGTTTTTTTTTTTTTTCATCTGACCACAAAGAGTTCACTAACGAAAACACGTTCCACAGCAGCATTTGACCCAGAAATTGCTAGAAAAAATCCACCAAATGAATCATGTTTTTCATGTTAATGTTTTTACTTTTGAAATAAGCAAATATTTTACACCACGTTGCACTAACACTTTCTTTATCTCCTTCTTCACTTTTTATGAAGTTCTGTGCACATGAAAATTCATCGAACAGTTCGTCTTCATCAACAAGAAAATTTGGTACAATACGTTTAACAAAAACACAACAGTCCTGAATATCCTTCCACTGTAGCTGCTCATTTTCAGTATTAACCAAGTCAAGTGCTTTAAAAGGTGTGAGAAATGGTAAACACCACTCTTTAATATACCCAGTGCAAGAGTCATAGAAGATGTCAGCATAAATATGGAATTGTTCTACAGTAATTTCACCCTCTTCTTCCAGCTTTCTTAGAGTCTCATGTACAAAGGATGTGAGAAATCTTTCAGATTTTCTACATTGTAATTTGCCCAATAATTTGTTTATTTCTTGATAAACTTCCATTATTGTGATTTCTTTTTTCTCAATACATTTCATTGTTGTGGAGAAAGGTTTTAGCTGGCTAACAAGAAAATGTAGAAGAACAATAGACACAGGGTTATCAAAGAATTGTTTAAGGATAACAGGACACTTATCAAGGGAAATGAAATATGATATCTAAGCAGGAAATATCTCTAAAATTCTTTCCAATGCTGGTAGCAGAGATAGCCACCTTGTCTTTCTGTGCCCAAGTACAGTTTTGTATTCAGTTTCAGTAAATTTACAGAATGACTTCAGAGATTCAACCCTTACTGTATATTTGTGGAAATGCTGGTAGATTTTGTTTACAATTAATTGGCAGTCGATGGGCAGGCAATCTGAGCCAGTTTGTAAGGAATTGTGCACCACATATGCTGGACAGCCAACACCTACTATATTATTCACTGTGTTCTGTTGCAGTTTATAGAACAAATTGTTTTCTCCTTTCCGCTGCTTACCACCAAAATTGGTGTTAGTGATGTCATCAGAAACTGCAATCACCTTTCCCTCAAGATCATATTTCTTTAAAACCTCCAGCACATAATTGTGAAGTAAATCTGAAGTTTCTCCAGCTAAATTAACCAATTCGAGTACTTTCACCGTGATGCCATTTTCAGGGTGAAAATACGTGACAATGAGAGGAACCAACTTCTAATCCAGATGATTTGATGTATCAATCATTACAGAAATGAATCGAGCACTTTTCAGTTAATTTAAAACCTGCTGAGCTGCATACAGTGCAATACATTTGATTGCATTACGTTTTGTGTGTCCGCATATGAATTTAGGATTGAAAAATTTTTTATCAACTGCTGTAGTACAGTCCATTGTCTTAAAGCTATCAAAATGGCTCTGAGCACTATGGGACTTAACATCTGAGGTCATCAGTCCCCTAGAACTTAGAACTACTTAAAGCTAACTAACCTAAGGACATCACACACATCCATGCCCGAGGCAGGATTCGAACCTGCGACGGTAGCAGTCGCGCGGTTCCGGACTGAAGCGCCTAGAACCGCGCGGCCACCGTGGCCGGCTTAAAGCTATCGTTATGCATTGCACTGTAGTATGCAAACGTAGCTTCTTGTGCTGCCAACTGCCTATCCTTTTCTGTTACTGATTTTAAGCTTACATAGTAGTCACTCCCGCATTTATTTGGTCTTTTCGTTTGATCACTCATGCGATGTTTCTTCGTCTTAATGTGATTCACAATAACAGACCTTCCACCATGACCAATAGCAAATTTTGATCTGCACAACGAACATTCTACAGCTTCTCCGCTACCAGTGATAAAAGGAAACTCGCTTTTTATATTGCTGTTAAAATTACACTATCGTTTTGGCATAATGAAACAGTGATTGAGCAGTGCAAAATATTAACAGTGTGGTGACGAAAGCCAGAGAGCAAGTATCAGTGGTGTAGAATATCTCTGGACCGAAGGGACGGATTCAGTGGATCGATTTGGAAGAGAAGAATCTTTGTTGTTATGCGTAACCTATGGTGCGTTTAAAATTTCTTGCGATTTTTGACAGTTCGGTACATGTTTGGGGTATGCTGAAAGTCATCACACGCTTCCCAGCGTAAATAATTGCGCAGTTAATAGCAAGTCAAACAACCAGTAGCGTAAAATACTCTAGCCAAGCGGAATCATAAAAAAGGGGACATTTGAGCGTCCCCAAAAAAACTTTCAAGACAGTGGGACTTTTTGGTAAAAAACGGGACTGTCCCGGGAAAAACGGGACGAATGGACACCCTAAACTAGATTCACCACTGGAATGAAGAAAGTTTGCGAAACCGCCTGTTTTTGTCATAATGCGGGTACATGTTTCAACGTCTCGCACTTCAACATACACTGCATTACCAAGGAAATCATATGCAAATCGTGAACGTCATCATGTTGTAAACCTATCTTTTCGAACAACCAGTCATCGATTTCAAAAACTTTCGGCCTGTCATATCGAACGGGAACGAAAATTTCAACGTAAACTTCCTAATCTGAGCTTCCACAGCTGGATGGCTGTGTTGTACTCGCAAGCTACAGCAACGCCCAGCCGAGGACGTGATCCACTTGCGGCGAGCTCCGCACGCGGCGGCCGCTTGCCCGCCACTGCCATCGAGGACACAGAGGATAGAGCGGCTGCAGGGACCTACACTATGTGATCAAAAGTATCCGGACACCCCCAAAAACATACGATTTTCATATTAGGTGCGTTGTGCTCCCACCTACTGCCAGGCACTCCGTACCAGCGGCTCAATAGTCATTAGACATCGTGAGAGAGCAGAATGGGGCGCTCCGCGGAACTCGCGGACTTCGAACGTGGTCAGGTGATTGGGTGTCACTTGTGTCATACGTCTGTATGCGAGATTTCCACACTCTTAAACTTCCCTAGGTCCACTGTCTCCGATGTGATCGTGAAGTGGAAACGTGAAGGGACACGTACAGCACAAAGGCGTACAGGCCAGTCTCGTCTGTTGACTGACTGAGAGCGCCGACAGTTGAATAGCGTCGTAACGTGTAATAGGCAGACATCTATCCAGACCATCACACAGGAATTCTAAACTGCATCAGCATCCACTGCAAGTACTATGACAGTTAGGCGGGAGGTGAGAAAATCTGGATTTCATGGTCGAGCGGCTGCTCATAAGCCACTCATCACGCCTGGAAAATGCCAAACGACGCCTCGCTTCGTGTAAGGAGTGCAAACATTGGGCGATTGAACAGTGGAAAAACGTTGTGTGGAGTGACGAATAGCGGCACACACTGTGGCGATCTGATGGTAGGTGTGCCGAATGCCCAGTGAGCGTCTTCTGCCAGCGCGTGTAGTGCCAACAGTAAAATTCGGAGGCGATGATGTTATGGCGTGGGTGTGATTTTCATGGAGGGGGCTTGCACCCCATATTTCTTTGCGTGGCACTATCACAGCAGAGGCCTACACTGATGTTTTAAGCACCTTCTTGCTGCCTACTGTTGAAGAGCAAATTCGGGGATGGCGACTGCATCTTTCAGCACGATCGAGCACCTTGAAAGACGTACACTCATTCACCATTCAGTGCTCGTATTTCACATTTCTAATCCCAGCATTCTGGTACTCGGTAAAATAATAATTCAGGTAATATTAATAATTTCTATGGGTTGCCTGATTTATTTGACGATTTTTACAGCTTGTCTCACACTGATCTGTGAGAGGAGCTTGGCGCTAGAAATTTTCTTTATTTATGGGCGAGGGCAGCAGTCTTCCTAGCAGCCATGATGGCTTCCCGTTTCCCATCCCTTTTCCGATCGCCAGGGTAGCACGTGGTGTCGTTTGAACATTCAGTAGTGGCCAAAGTTTCTCCTGTTCTCAGTTCCCCAATCTGCCTTACCAACCTTGTAACCGCTATTTCTGCTCAATTTTTACGTCGCGAGTTCCCCTCCCTGTGAAATTCCGGCCCTATGATGGGCAGTTCAGATGCGCGCCCGTTTCTCGCGGGCGGGCGCCAACCGCCCTCCGCGGATGGGTGGTGGACAAAGGGGCAGGAGGCAGTTCTAGTGTGACCGTGCCGGAGAGAGGAGGTGCTGCTTCCAGGAGATGAAGTTCGGTAAGCGTGAGCGCCGACGTGCACTGTGGATTCGCGCCCTGCGGCCCAGAGGGAACTTGATAGGTCATTGTGAATAGTTTCGCGTCTTGCGGGTTTTATTGTTTCAGTACGGGAGGCTATTTAGCGATTCACGGACAGTAGCATCTTCTTAGTCTTTGGCTGATTCCTGGTGGTGTTCGTTGCATGCCTGCAACCCCTTCAGCCCGCCGGTGTGGCCGTGCGGTTCTAGGCGCTTCAGTCTGGAACCGCGTGACCGCTACGGTCGCAGGTTCGAATCCTGCCTCGGACATGGGTGTGTGTGATGTCCTTAGGTTAGTTAGGTTTAAGTAATTCTAAGTTCTAGGGGACTGATGACCACAGATGTTAAGTTCCACAGTGCTCAGAGCCATTTGAACCATTTTTTTGCAACCCCTACTTTTAGGAAATTGGACCCCATTTAACAATACGGCGATCGTTGCTAAAATTCCTTTCCCCCTTCTATCGTGGCTTGTTATGAACGTACGTTGGGGCAGGCTGCTGAACTCGAATCTTTCTTCCCCCCCCCCCCCCACCAACCCCATTTGGTTGTATTATTGTTCGATTCTCAACTGTTTAATAAATGAGTCAGCTAATGTTACATTCTCTCTCTTTCATTACGTGAACTCCCCCCTAGTGTAACAGAATAATGCAGAACTATAACGGTTGCTGTAAGGTCGTGCAGGTCTCGCGCCATTAACGATAGTATAAAGATTCAATATCGCGCGCCTGGCACGAACATTGTACGCATAGCACCGACAGCAGTAGTAATTATGTTCAGTTATTCCCCATTGATAAACTGGGAAGTGTTCACAGCTCAGTGTGGTAAGTGAGCACAAAATCCACTTGATGTGGCGGAAGTAGTGGCCCCTGTTTTACCTTGCTAGTTTAGACAAAAAATATCAAAAATCACAGCCCCTACAGCAAGGAATAGTAACCCGAAAATAACGAGCCACCGCTTTTAACCTGTTCATAATGCACGAGCTGTGGCGGAGTGGTTACACGACAATAACATCCCTAAATGAACTGCCCTGCACAGAGTCCTGACCTGAATTCTACAGAACACCTTTGGGTTGTTTCGTAACGCCGACTTCGTGCCAGGCCTCACCGACCGACATCGATGCCTCTCGTCAGTGCAGCACTTCGTGAAGAATGGGCTGCCATACCCCAAGAAACCTTCCAGCACCTGATTGAACGTAAGCCTGCGAGAATCCCAAGAAACCTTCCAGCACCTGATTGAACGTATGCCTGCGAGAATGAAAACCGTCATGAAGGCTAAATATTGAATTCCAGCATTACCGATGGAAGACGCCACGAACTTGTAAGTCATTTTGAGCGAGGTGTCCGGATACTTTTAATCACATAATGTATCTCTGGCACGCCCCCTGTGAGATTCATATTTTCAACTTACTGTCCACACACTACACTTGTAGTGCCCCTGCCACTATACTCATTACTGGCGGCAGAGAATCTACCGATTGGGCAATGTGAGTGCATCCGCACTGAAGAAGATCATTGGCTGCTAAGACTTATCTATATGAAGATGGTATCTTTTCTTTCAGACATGTCCGAAACAACAGACACCATTTTATATAGATAAGGCTTACCGGCCAAAGATCCTCTTCAGTGCTTAAACTCTTATGGGCATCGGTAGATTGACTGCCACGAGTAATGAGTGTAATGGGCAGGGAGACTTCAAATGTAGTGTGACGACGGTAAGTTGGAAACGTGGATCTCACGGAGAGCGTGCCAGAGATTAAGTCCCTGCAGTCGTACTATCCTCTGTGTCCTCGATGGCTCAGTCGGATAGAGCGTCTCCCATATAAGCAGGAGATCCTGGGTGCGAGTCCCGGTCGGGGCACACATTTTCAGCTGTGTCCGTCGGTATTTATCAACGTCTGTAAGCAGCTAATAGTCTAGATTTCATTGTAATTTCATTCTTCGAGAGCTGCAAGAGCACCAGTGGTATCTGTCCTTTCGAACATGTCCTAAAGAATAGATACCTTCTCCATGTATTCATAATCAATAGGAAAATTCTTTTCAAAATAATATTGATATAAACAAGGCAATAGATGCAGGAAATTTTCCGAGCTCGATGCCGAGTGAACGGAAGAGACACACACATACTCAGGCTACACGAACAGTCATCATTCGCAAGTATCATCCATAGAACAATACTTACAGAAATTAATACTAATGAATGCAGACTTGCGCACAAGAATCACAAACGCGTCCACTTGTCTCGGCAGTTTACACTAAAGTCTCAGTGCCTTAGACCAAAAAGTCACGACGCTTTCGAACGACTTCGAAAATTTGAATACTAATTTGAACACACAGTTGACAGACGCAACTAATAAGATAGATACAAAATTTACCAATATGTACAATCAGCTAGACGGAAGCTTTTTTAGTATGAGTGAAGATCAAGGTCAAAGCGCACGCCAAGTTGAGGAACTATAATAATAATAATGGTGCTTTTTTTTCACTCAGCTACCGGGGGCGGACAGTTGAGGAACTTGTAAAGGCGCACTGTAGTTTACAAAACGCACATGAAAGCTTACCTCAAGTGGTATCATCAATTCAGACACGAGTATCTAAATGAGGTCAGTCTGCGAAAATTTACCGCATAATGTACAATAAGTCTTGCAAGAGTTAGGGTTTATCACTTTAGGACAAACGTTTTTGAAAACCGAATACGAACGTATCAATATGGATGGAAAAAGATTAAATGAGAGATCTGAGGCCAACGGATTTGACAACTTTCCATCCTAGCTGACAACTGCGTCAGGGAACAAAAAGCTTAATGAATAGTGATACGAAAGTAAATAAGGCAAGATTCGTTCCGAACTAACGAGTGAAAGAGATAGTTCGAACGAAACGCCTTCCACAGCTAGTCAAAACAGAAAAGCAATGCTAGACAGTAGTCACGCGAACATTGTTTCGCCACACTCAGATTATGACAAAAGCGAAGAAGAACGGTTTACAAACAGCTTCCAGACCGTTTTAAAACTTAGTTTAAATCGTCACTATCGTATGCACCAGCTGACTAGCATCAGGTGAAACTAAAAAGAAACTATTCTATTTACATGACGTGCAAAGTGAGTACAATTTATTTATCTATTTTGTTTTGTCAATGCATATGATGCAGAGCTATTTTTTTACAAGCGCAATTTTTGTTGACACACAAGCGTCACAGATATTTCGCAATTCTTGTCAATGAACATGGTGCTTAGATTTTTTTTAGACGACATGTACCGTATATTTACTAGTGCACACAGTACATATTTCTCACACACACATGGTGTGCACCAATAAACAAATATTTACACGACACACACATAGTTACTTGCACTATGATAAAAGGGTCATACTGTTCTGCAACATTTACACCCAGTCTCATTCTCTCCCTCTCACTCAATCGGAGTCCCCCACCCCCTGTCTCTCAACAGATAAATAGAGTGAGTAAGAGAGAGTTTCAATTCCACAACACAAATGATCCCTTCATTGTCATGAGGCGACAGGCCGACTTCAGATTGCAGCACAGTATGAACTTGTGTCCGCTTGATCGAATACTAGTTTCCTGGACCATATACTGCGCCTGCAGTGGAGCATCATGAGCACTGCAGTGCGGACACTGCAAGCAGTCTTCAATAGAGAGGGTTCTCAATGCCACACGACGCACACCCTTAGCTTGCCCATGGATGGCACCTTCTAATGTGCGATACACATAAACTTTTTATTGCAAACATACAAACTCCACAATCGGTGACCCAGTCACCTCATCTTTCATTACGCCTAAACTCTTCTTGTCATATGGAACAATACCATAAGAATGATCGGTCATGTATGAAGATAGATGGAATTCTTCACTGTAGCACCTCAGTACTTCATATGGATACACTTCTTCACCTAATAGATGAAGCTGTCTTCATCAATATAAAGTAATTTAGAATCAGCGAAATTAGGTTTCGCAAACTCATAATGGTTGTGCTACATGTTGTAACGTCTGCTGGCAAAACACATATTATATGTGGTAAAAAAGAAAAAAAATAATTGAACTGGATAATTGTAATTTAATTTCTGCATGGACAATGATTGTGTGATCTTTATGTAATAAAGAGAAACCATTATGTGTCATGTTTTATACTTGTATAGAATTATGTACCGATTTTTTTAAAGATAATATCTGTGTCGACGAGTACTGAAACCACCACAGACGATACTTAATAAAAATCAAACAAAGATGAGGATGTGTTACACCGAGTATGAATAGTAGTGACCGAGCATTAATTTCTCTGTCGTCTTCTTGGACTTACGTGGGTAGGAAGAGCCTGTGACGCTATATTGTATGCTTGTGTAGCATTCTTTTGTCAAGATTTAGAGAAGGGCGCCATTAGGTATTGATTTGTAAAGGTGTGTAAGAATTTAATCTGTCTAAATGTTTGGAATAAAGTTACTTAGTGAAAACTTGCATTATGATTTGTAATAAGCTTGCCTGGTATTTTATCCCATCCTTTTAAGACATTTTCAGCTATTTAAATATTATTCGTGGTGCAAAGCTGCGCTACGAACGAACGAGACGCTGCCGCAGCCCATTCAAACTGCATTAAATGAAACCAATCATACCGCAAAGAAGCGGACAGGTAATAGTGAACTAAAATTATTTCTTTCAGCTTTCGTGATTGCAGGGCAGAGCAGCAGATTTTTTGATGTGTTTTACAGGTGGACGCAGGCTGCAGATGATACATTATTAACAGTACAAAAAGATAATTTACCTTCATGAGATAAAAGAAATCTTGCTGTGCGTAGTTCTGGTCTGGTAAACATTATAGTAAAAACATCTCTTTCTCTGATAATAGTCTCATGTTCTCGTGTTAGTCGTGGTACTTATTGGTGTTTTACTGTTAACAAAAATCCACTGCAAAATTTTGATGTTGAACAAACATTGCGTACTGTAACATCAGTATTGCTAACGAAATAATTTTGAGTAACCTTTTCAATAACTGTAAAAAGGAAGATATGTTGAACTTTATAGCGAGTTACAGTAACGAAACATGTTCATTTTATAGAAAGCCAGATCCAGAATAATAAGAACATAATATATTTTGTTTTGTTGAAAAATAATGATCCAAAGAAAGTCACAACACAGCACCACTAAAAAGTATTTCAGGGCTCTTTTCATAGCAACATATTTTATCTCATATATTAGTTGTTACGCGAGCAATAACAAAGTAAAAAGACAGCGAAAATGTGGAGTTTCGATGGGTCTAGTAAGCAGATTCTCACATAGATAGGTTTCGTGAACTCTGCTGCAACCTTCACCGTCTTCACAGCAACAAATTTCTCATTGAATATCGTGACCTGTTTAAAATTTGATTGGCCGATGCATTTTATTAAGCCCTAACGCCTATCCCACTCGGTTCTAATCAAAATTTCACGACGTTCCTTCAAATTCTTCATTGTTTTACAGAAAATTTGGTTATTCATTACTTTAAAAAAATCTTTCTCAAAGCACACATCGCAGAAGCCCTCCGTATTGTATTCAAATCTATATACTTCTTCAACAAGACGAAATGCTTGAAGGAGATAGCCCAGGTGATTCTAACCAGTCTCATCCCCAATCTGAGACACTGCTGGACATTATGATAGTGAATAATGTATCTCTGCTTATTATCACAGTTGTCTCAGTTTTGGGGTGGAGCCTCCTCACGGAACTAGTTACTTTGGACACAGCGGCAGTTCGGGGTGCACATCATGCACACTAATAGGGTATGTGGCCTCTGCCCCCACCACATACCCCAAATCAGAATCAGCCGCCATATCCACGATTTTCCCACCTAATCGCTGCATTCGGGTTTGGGTACCCACCATAACTCCCTAATCAGCAGTGGTTGTTGTATGGCATGCTCATATAATTTATTGACATCCAACTACATGATGTAACTGAAATCAAGGAATGTTCTGAACCTCTCATCCAAGTGTGGGTTATTTGTCTTGGCGTGCTTATGGACACAGTGACGAAGTCCACCACAGATCCCTCTCCCAAAGAAAAGAAGTATGTCAACATCAGCCAATAATTTTAATGCCGCACTTCGTTTTCTTGAACATTGCATCCAAAGACAACCCAGGTGCTCTGTAATAAAAGGCAGTATCCAGAGACTATGTGATCATGTATGTTGTTCTGGTGGTTTTCACTTCAGAGACTGGTTTGATGCAGCTCTCCATGCTACTCTATCCTGTGCAAGCTTCTTCATCACCGAGTACCTACTGCAACCCACATACTTCTGAATCTGCTTACTGTATTCATCTCTTGGTCTCCCTTTATGATTTTTACCCTCCACGCTGCCCTCCAGTACTAAATTGGTGATCCCTTGATGCCTCAGAATATGTCCTACCAACCTGTCCCTTCTTACAGTCAAGTTGTGCCACAAACTTCTCTTCTCCCCAATTCTATTCAATACCTTCTTATTAGTAGTTATGTGATCTATCCATCTAATGTTCAGCATTCTTCTGTAGCACGCTTTCCTTGCCATTGCCAGTCTACATTTTATATCCTCTCTACTGCGACCATCATCAGTTATTTTGCTCCCCAAATAGCAAAACTCATTTACTAATTTAAGTGTCTCATTTCCTAATCTAATACCCTCAGCAACACCCGATTTAATTCGACTACATTCCATTATCCTCATTTTGCTTTCTTTGCTGTTCATCTTATATCGTTCTTTCAAGACACTGTCCAATCTGTTCAGCTGCTCCTTCAGGTCCTTTGCTGTCTTTGACAGAATTACAGTGTCATTGGCGAACCTCAAAGTTTTTATTTTTTCTCCATGGATTTTAATTCCGACTCTGAATTTTTCTTTTGTTTCCTTTACGGCTTGCTCAATATACAGATTGAATAACATCGCCGGCCACGGTGGCCAAGCGGTTCTAGGCGCTGGCGTCTGGAACAGCGCTACTGCTACGGTCGCAGGTTCGAATCCTGCCTCGGGCAGGGATGTGTGTGACGTCCTTAGGTTAGTTAGGTTTAAGTAGTTCTAAGTTCTAGGGGACTGATGACCTCAGAAGTTAAGTCCCATAGTGCTCAGAGCCATTTTGAATAACATCGGGGATCGGCTACAACCCTGTCTCACTCCCTTCCCAACCACTGCTTCCCTTTCATGCCCCTCGACTCCTATAACTGCCATCTGGTTTCTGTACAAATTGTAAAAAGCCTTTTGCTCCCTGTATTTTACCCCTGCCACCTTCAGAATTTGAAAGAGAGTATTCCAGCCAACATTGTCAAAAGCTTTCTCTAAGTCTACAAATGCTAGTTCCCACTTTTCTATGTAACAGCAGTCAATACATACGCTAGTCAACCACGTTATTGTACAAATCTTCATTCTCCTTCAATTTTGTGATGGGAGCATTGTCTCTGCAAAGCTTATCAACCTCACAAGAAAGTTTTTCAAGCTTAGTGAGAAGCCAAAGTGCAGATTTACCCCCGACATAAGATTTGTTTCAGTTAACACTCGAATCGTGGAATGATGCAACTTGGTATACTGCCATATATGGTACATGTTTTTCTGCGAATGCAGTGTATGAGGCAGTAATGTCACCTTGACAGTGGTTCACAGGAGCGAGAAGGCATTCAGAGTCGGCATACTCCACAAATGGGCATCGCTCCTGATGGTGAGAATTCTTAAACTTCATGAATTTGTCTTCTTCAGTAGGTATAATAAGACGTATTGAATCTTTGAAAGCAACGTCTTCTAGATTCTTTGCTAATAACTCATCTGAGGAAAAGGCATTGAGACACCTTAAGCAAATATGCTGCTTATGTGCGTGTTTGCTAGTTTGGGAGGAAATGAGTTGGGACATGTCTCTGATCCAGCAAGAATGATAATCGTATTTCTTCTTATTTTCATCATCTGAGAATAGTAGCTTGTGCAACTACATCGTATGGTCAGGAAAATTTTGAGAAATGGGGGTGTCCGAGGATTATGTGCTTTGTTCTGCTCATCTGATTTGTATTTGCCCAGGCCATAAACACGAGTCAATATTCTAATGTTCTGCACCTCGAATATAGGTATGTCCTGGACCTTGATGGGGAACTCGATACCATCAAAGTTATAACACTTACAAACATCAATACCCATGCCATGCCATATCGAGACATGTGCTCTGGATTCTGTTTAAATTTATTTCGCAATCCATGACTGAACATGCAAAACAAGCCTGGTTTGTTTTATTTTTGACATTAGTGAATGTCTTCTTATCAACTATATCCTTATTGAGCTTGATACAACTGGGTCCTCCATTTACTGGATCACAGACTTGCACATGGATGTTGAGGTATATTATTCAGCTGAGTGCATTAGCTGACCCTCTAACTTCCATATCAGAAAACCAGTCCAGGTGAACTCACGAAACCACCGGCGATTGATCTAGTACACGTTATCAAAGATAGTGAAGGCTTGCATCTTCAATGACAGAGACCTGTTTGGTGGGGGGATGGAGGAGAGCTGCAACATTTTGGTGCACAGCACAATGCTGTTTTTAATGGCAGGGTACCGTGGATCATTAACAGTATTGATGAGTTCCGTTTCTACAGCAGGAAGAGGTTCTTTTAGAAACCCTAAATGGTCTTGGTACCCTCCTGCTTGATTCTCGATCCTAGCGACCAAGATTCGCTCTTCAAAGGCGTCTAAAATCACCAAATACTCTAATTGTGGTATGGTGTTACTAATCTGATTTCCATTATCATCACTAAAAGGACAGGAGTGGGAACTGGCGCTAGCCACAGGATTACTACTATTATAACTACAACTAGTTGAGGACATTGTTGCTTCTGCTGGCTGTGTGGGGGAACAGGGAGGTGCGTGTACCTTGCGGATAGGGCAAGAACATGGGGGGAGGAGGAGATGGTTTATTGCCCCATTGTGAGCAGCCAGGCTGTGGTTTCAGCTGCAGAGATGGCTGCTATTCCCATAACCCTCAGCCAGTTGCTGGAGGGAGGTTGGCCCTTAGACGCTAGAGCAAAGCTGGTGAGGGGGTGGGGGCGTTGGCGGCGACTACACCTGCTGCAGCTCTCTGCGCAGGGACGAGTGGTGTCTTACAAAGCACAGCATGCTGCAGAAGATCTCATCTGCACGGTTGTTTCTTCACTGCCCCCAGTACCTGCATCACTGCATGCAGCAGGGATGTTGATGCTGTACAGTTAAAATAGAGAGAAATAAGTACATCATTCCAGACATTACCTCCTGCTGCAATGAGAGAAAGAACATTGGTTATTTGTCAGCGGAGTGAGTATGTATTACTTATCCTATTCTGGCTCTGCATAATATCCCCCAGGTCCTCTGCCATCGCCTCATGGCGACACAGTTCCCTCTCCATCTCCTACACTCACTCAGGCATCTCCTGGCCTGAATCATCACGGTTCCATCAGACCAGCTCCCCTACATCGCCTACAAAATCAACATACTGATGTAATAAAAATAGTATACACATACAAAACTAAGAATTTTCTTTTAGAATTTACACTTACACAATGGTTGAAATGAGATCTCTGCCCCTCCCTGCTTGCGAGCTAACATCCCAAAGATGTTTGGGCTCACATGTGGTTCCTCTTTGTTGAAATGTCTTGGCTCAAACTCGTCTAGGTGTTGAACCGCATGTGTCGTATTATATGCCCTAAATTAGACACTTTGTAAAAGGTCCATGATTAAGGAATTTGTTGCTAGCGCACTCGAGCAGATGTAATTTTGATGGATTGCTCACGCACTGCCTGCGATGTGTAAGCTATAAGAGAATCTCAGACCAGAGAGCAGTGTTGTCAGCAGTAGGAACTGTGTAGTAGGAGTAAGAAGTAGCTTGCAGTCTGGTGTATCGAGTTGGCTGGGCCGGTCGTGTGGAGCGATGGCGGTGCCTGAGCGTTGTAGTATAAGGTAAAAGCGGCCTCGCGCATGTGTAGTGTTGTTATATCAAGTCCCATGTAAATGGTTTATAAAAGAAATCTCTTAATAATAATCTTTCTTATAAAAATTAAGTTTTGACAATCATTCAACTCAATTTAAGGATTTTACTAATTTCTCCAATCCATGGTCATCCTGATTATTGTAAAGACAAATCAGTTGTTTCTTTTTATACATGACAGGCCAGCATTGCACTGAGCTGTGCCAGAAAAATTTCTTATAGGAGCAGATATATATGCGTTATCCGGCGACCTTATCAAGGTAAGAATTTTCAATTTATTCAGTATGATCTTTCAAGGCCATGAAAATTTACCAGTGTAAATTCAGTCAATTATTGAAAGGTTACAGGTGAGCCACAATTTAATTAGGAGGTTGGTCACATTTTTATTATTGGTAGGTTACGGAATTTATCTGTTGGGAGGTTACACTAAACGCGAATTTGATTATTATATAATTATATTTTTTATCCGTGGGGAGGTTACACTTGTCGACAACCGGCCAGGATCGTATTTTTTTGTGTGAATTTCTGAAAAGTAGTCAGTTATATATCTGCTCTTATTTACTTAATGTTAAATGTAGTTTGCGTCTGGTGCAACGGATTTACTAATTTGTCACTCTTTCAATTCACAGATCATCTACAATTTATTGTTCTTTTTGTTATTGTTTTTGTTCCATTTTTGCTTTGTCTTTGTTTGATCTTGTGCTAACCTTTGACTTGTGAAAATACCGCGAAAAACTTCTAACAATACATCGCGATGCGTAATGAGTGAAAAAGCCGACTTAAATAATTTGACTGATAATACTAGCGACACTCAGAGTCATGATGATGATCTTCTAATTACAGATAATCAGTGCGTACACCACCAATAATGATTTTAATTCAAAAGATGAACAAACAAATTCAATTATGTCCACAGTAAATTTAACGACAATTGATGACGCGGCACGTTTAGAAACAATGAACGGTGCCCAGTTTGACACGCCTGATTTGCAAAATTTACATTGTGAACAGATAAATGTTTCTAACGAAGGTGAACAATGTACACTTAAAGTACGTCAGATTATTTTGATTTCGGTGTAGCGACCAACAGTGCACATCCTATTGGCAAACCTTTTCAAGAATCAGAGAATGACCAAATGGTTATACAAAACGTGACACATGCAGATACATCATCACACAGGACAGAGAATACAGTAGCTAATTTTGGCATGGATCAGATTATGGCATTATTGCTACAACTTAATGAAAATCTCAAACAACAACTTAATGAAAATCTCAAACAGTCGAATGAAAAACAAGACAACAATTTCAAACAGCTTAGTGAACAGATTACAGACGTTGCCGTGCAATGTCATGATACTAAAGAACAATTACGTGAGGAAATTAAGGCTTGTGCTTGGAACAGTATTGAAGAAATTTGATCTGTTGCACAAGAATTAAGTAATACGCATGCAGCCACAACAAAATTACTTAGAGATGAAATTAGTGCTGTTGCTAAACAATGTTCAGAAAACACAACACAGTTAACGCGCCGAGTTTAGATTAATGTCAGCAGAACTTTAACGCACACTGGATGCGAAAGTAGACAAAAAGTTCGACCAACAGAACAGCAAAATTGACGAACGTTTTAATTACCACCTACAAAACAGTGAAATGCGTTACCGTAAATTCATACAGGAACAGAACAAAGTAAAGAAATAAGTCATGGAAACAATTACTGCACAGAGACAGGAAGATAATCGTAAGTTGTTTACGAAAGCAAAAACATACGTAGACAACAACATTGCCACAGTATCAGACGAAATTAATACTATCAAACAGTTGAACATTGAATTGCGTGATGAAATCTCCGCTCTTAAAACAAAAACAGACACACACACAGTAGACTTTCAGACTATTACCAGCAGACTTGAACAATTAGAATTAATACAGAACCGAGCGAGGTGGCGCAGTGGTTAGACACTGGACTCGCATTCGGGAGGACGACGGTTCAATCCCGCGTCCGGCCATCCTGATTTAGGTTTTCCGTGATTTCCCAATATCACTCCAGGCAAATGCCGGGATGGTTCCTCTGAAAGGGCACGGCCGACTTCCTTCCCTAATCCGATGAGACCGATGACCACGCTGTCTGGTCTCCTTCCCCAAACAACCAACCAAGCAATTAATACAGGATCCCGATGCTATTAAAGCAGACGTTAAGATATTAAACAAAAATAAAAGTAAAATGCAATAACAAATCAATGCTTGTGACACTAAAAATGACGATCAACACTGACTGAAAAATACGATGAATTGCCCAGTCGTATTGACGTTATCGAAAATAACAATGACACCAAATCAGATGATACGTCACCAATTTCTTTCGATCAAACACCCGAATTCCAAAATTAACAGCAGACAATCAGTGAGATAAGTTCGTCCAATAATACATTGCGTAGAAAAGTGTCGTCTTTACAGCAAGAAGTGACAGAAATGAAAAATGTTTCAGCCTCTAACACGTCACAGCAAACCCCACCTTGTGAACATTTGTCACATTCACACAGCCAGTGTAATTCAGGTAATTTACAGAGAGTACGTGACTTAGATTCCGAACAGTCACAGACAAACAGATTATTATACAATCCTGAACCTGCTCAGACATACACAGACGATAATTTTGATTATAAGCACTTTCTATCTGTTAGGAAATTTAAGGTATTTAAAAATGACAGAAAACAGATTCACCCTTTTGACTGTATACAACAATTTGCTTTTGCATTTCCACCGGCTTGGCCTGTAACGCAGAAACTAAAATTTATTTGCAGCGTGTAAGAGACCTCAGGGGATTCATTACACTTCGATGAATATGTGCCGCAGCGTGCACAGGGCCCCGAGCCATAGTAGTGCTATTTCGTCTTTAGTTTTCTGCACTGCTGCCTACTCTTTTACTATCCTTTATATCTATCAAAACAACTCTTGAACTATCGATGTATCTAGGAGTAGAAATCGGTAAAGAAAACCTGATACGACAAGTTTTACCTGAAGGTGACAGTTATTATATGCTCCAGAAATGACAACCAAGAGAACTTTAATACCAGACAAAAATTTTAATCATCAGTATGTACAAAATTTTCAGCAACAGCATTTTGGTAACAATAGAGGCATTTCCCTACAACAGCAACGAAACCAACCGGTTAGCATACCTAACCAACAATGTGACATACAAGGTCAACCAAGTGGTCAAAAAGATTTCGGATTTGCAGCCGGTCGTCGTAAACTTCATTGCACGATATTTCGGCTGTGCAACTGCCAGCCGAAATATCGTGCAATGAAGTTTACGACGACCGGCTGCAAACCCGAAATCTTTTTGACCAGTTGATTCACCGGGAAAATTTCAAATTTTACATTAAAGTCAACCAAGCTTACACGTATAGCGTCGGCTCCACCAAATAGTAACGCATAGCAACAAGGAAGTCACTACCTACAAAAAACACATCATTTCAGCTCCTATCTCAATGCGCCGTATAGCAATGATTATTATGATAGACGTAAAGGTAATGAGCACAATTTTCAGCGTAGCAGTCGGTCTTACCAGCAGCAGAATCATGCGCAACAATGGATTATCATGAATGAACCAGACAGTCAGTATTATCCCATTCCACATATTCACAGAGAACAAGTTAAGAAAAAATTACAAGCTATGCTAGACCAAGGAATTATTGAACCGGCAGTTAGTCCGTACATAAATCCGCTCCATATTGTTAAGAAAAAGGATAGCTCACTTCGCCTCGTATTTGATTCGCGTCATGTCAACATTATTAATGAAACAGATCGCCCACAGAACTAGAAGAACTTCTACAGAAATTTCACGGTACTGCTATGGATTTAGGCAAATTCGGCTCCATCCGAACTGCAGAAAGTACGCAGCCTTTCTCTGTTTTGGTGACTGTTATCAATTTTGTAAATTACCGTTCGGTTTAACAATTTCTTCAGCAGCATTTATTCTTGGTTTAAATACTATACTTCCGACAGAACTTAAAGACAGAATCACTATATATGTTGACGACACCCTTATCGCAGAAGCTAACTGGTCTAAACACAATTTGATTCTTGAACAACTGTTGCAAACTTTTCGTGCACAAGGACTCAGCAAGTCACAGTTTCGCAAGACTTCTATAAAATTTCTTGGACATGTAATTTCAGCAGAAGGCATTGCGCCTGACCCGGAAAAACTTCAAGCTTTACGTGACATTACTGATCCAACGACGAAGAAACACCTACACAGCTTTTAGGGATTAATTAACTTTTTTCCGTAAATTTATTCATTACTCTGCTTTAGACATTCCTAGATTATGCCAATTGACGGTTAAAAACGCTATTTGGTCCTGGGATAGCCAAGCACAGTCTGAATTTGTTAATCTGAAACATGCCTTGTTGAATGCACCTCTTTTATCACACCCAGATCCTACCAGAAATTTTTCCATTGCCACCGATAGTTCTAACACCGCTTTAGGCGTACACATTTTTCAGGAAATTGATGAAGACGATACGACAGTAATTAAAAACATCGCCTTTGCAAGTCGCATTCTGTCACCTGCTGAACGCAATTATTCTGTCACAGAGCTTGAAACATTATGTGTTGTATGCGCATTTACCAGATTTAGGCATATTCTTCACGGAAGACATACTACTGTTTACACAGATCATAGAGCTATACAGTTTTTACTTTCCGCTAAATTTACACATGACAGATTAAGCAGATGGAAACTTTATTTACAGGAATTTAATTTTACAATTATTCACATTCCCGGTACACAAAATATTCTAGCAGACGCATTATCGTATTCTTTCAGCAACAATCAGCAAGACATCGTAACCAACTTCTGCCAGGCAAATTCTAGAGTCATGTATATTCAACAAGTTGCATTTGAAAATTTCATTTCGTCGTCATTACGAGACATAGCACAAGAGCAGAATAAAGACAACGTATGGAAAGAAATTAAATACCTTTGGCAAGTTAGGAATAACGTTACCATTAGAAACCATTATACTGTACTCAAGAACATTCTGTTTCGTCGCTCTCACCCTGACAGCAACAACTGGTTATTATGTATTCCTGACTAACTTGTTAACAAATTAATTTGGTGTAATCATTTCAGTTACGCACATTATGGAGCCAGAAAATGTTTTCTTATTCTGAGACAGAACTGTTATTTTACCAACATGGAGAAACGTATTCGACGAGTTTTAGCGTCATGTAAAATCTGCCAGAAAGGTAAATCAGACACGACTGATGATAATCATATTTTTTTCTTGGCACGTGCCCGGCAAGGTAAGGTTAGCAGGTTGCTTTTCTTGTCGTTATATATCAGACCATGCATATTTTCCATGTTTTTGTGTATGTATGACTGTTTTCCTATCGAAAGTAGAATTTTTCTCTGTATGGACTATAAAATCTTTCAGATATAACAAACACCACTGGACTTTGACATTTTTTTCTTATGATATCTCAATATCTTGACTATTCAACATTTTTTGCTACTACATTATGATACTGTATGTACATTTTTGCACTTGAAAATTGTCAATGGTTTTGACATAATACGTTTTCTGTCATGCCATGCTGTATGCTTAGTTATATCACTAGAAACAAGTTTTTATTTAATGGGTATATGAATTAAATGCAAGATATTAATCCGTATTCATCATTTTCAGAAAGCAATACCATGTAAAGGAAATAAATTATACAAACACAGTGGTTTACATCTACATCCATACTCCGCAAGCCACCTGACGGTGTGTAATGGAGGAAATGGAAATTTCACAATTGGAATGAAAGAAAGAAAATGCAACATCTTGTCATGAAGAGTAAATGGATCAGAATTAACAAGCATTAACAAGAATATACTATACACACTGTATAATAGCAGTTTTAAGTAATTATTTTTCTTTCAGAATATGAGGCGATTGATGCAGGCTGTCAGACAGAACTACACGTTAATTTTAGTGATGAAATATGCTAGTTGTAAGAAACTCGATACTATATGAAGTAATGAATGATAATGAATAGTTGTATGAAGTAAATGGTAATACGAACATGGATGATGAAGTGTCTATTTTTTGCAGATGATAACAAATGATGATGATGAAATATGAAGAATATGGTAATATGAATGATGAAGTTTTTCTTTGCAGATGATGATAGTGATGAACTTATAGTGATATGAATAATAGAAGTTTTTCTTTGCAGATGATGATAATGATGAAGTTTGTATATTTTCTATTAGTTAAGAGATGCTATGTAGTTATTTAAGTATTTGTTGCAGTTCTTTTTGACAGTATGTCTTATATCGCATAGTAGAATGACTGAATGTTTTGGGAAAGACAGCTAGAGTACATACCTATTAATTACACATTTCATTACCTGTTAATTCGAAGTTAACTACTTTTCAGCATAATATACATTTTTTCTTTCAGGTCAACAATCCATTTTCTATTTTTTCCAGGAGAAGCTTTTCATGATATTAATATGCTATAAGTAGTTAGTTATTAAACCTGTTCTAATACTTGCATTTTTTTACCCAGTTGTGTCTATCATTTATGAATGTGATCACATATACTCTACTTGTTTCATAACCTTGCTACAGCTGATTCATGACGAATGACGTTATTAGTCCTTATTTCCAGCAATAAGTCAAAAGTAAATATTTTCATGCCCCAGCAATGCATTGCTAGCACAAAAAAATATTTATTATCAGTCCCAACTATTACCAGTATACAACTAAATAATGCTACCAGTTTAAGATATATTTCTAGTCCTAAATATAATGCAAATTTCTCTGATGTATTGAATCCATTATATCTATGTATTATTGGACTACAGACCTGGACTAATAGTTACAATGTGTTACATTTTAAATATGTCTTATGTCACTTGCATGATATCATATATAAACACTAACAGCTTGATGCTACATGCAATAAGTCTTGTTTTGAATGATGACTTCTGAGTAATACTGAATTATGTTTTGTAATAATGCATAAATACTATGCCAATGATTACTGTAATGAGATGACTTATGCATAAATGCTGTGCCAATAATTATTGTAATGAGAAGACTTATGATGCCAATAATTACTGTAATTAGATGACTTATGAAGAATGTTCTGTAATAATTACTGTAATGAGATGACTTATGAATAATGTTCTGTAATAATTACTGTAATGAGTTGACTTATGCAGAAATGCTATACCAATGATTACTGTAATGAGATGACTTATGCATAAATGTTGTGCCGATAATTACTTTAATGAGAAGACTTATGATGCCAATAATTACTGTACTTAGATGACATGAATAATGTTCTGTAATAATTACTGTAATGAGATGACTTATGCAGAAATGCTATACCAATGATTACTGTAATGAGATGACTTATGCATAAATGCTATGCCAATAATTACTGTAATAAAATGACTTATGATTAATGTTCTGTAATACTCCAGACATAGTACATAAATGTTTAGTAACTATCCAATGAGTGCCAATAATTATTCAAATTGGTTGATACATGAGAGTAATTCTGAATGATGACTAGCATAAGACTTAATGTCCTTCACCTTCTGACCTAATTACCACCAATTACTGCTATATCCGTATGTCCTGTCCATCCTCATGATCATGGAGCACTATATTTGATTTTTTGCATTAATTCTACGTTGATGTAAGAGAATGGATTCTACAAGAATGTGGTGTTGACATATCAAGCTGTCCACCACCTTGAACGATGGACATGTTATTATGGTCCTACTGTTAGGTGTACCAAATGCATTACCAAAACGATAACATAGAATATTTATACAACATTTCAGTGTCTTGGCTACACTGATAAATACTTCAGGGAAGAGAACTTCAGATCGTCTCACTTGGTGTTGTGCTTCTGAGGAAAGATATGGACTTTCAGTGCAGCTACTTGCAACGCACTGTGCTACAACCATGATGCTATCCTTCTCATTCCTTTCCTAGTTCTTATACAGTGCGTGTGCACTTCAATTCATTTGTTAATATGATCAGATGTCCTAAATATGCTAAAGACGTATACAGTGTGTGTGCACTTCATTTCATTTGTTAATGTGATCAGTTCAAGTAAAAATGCTGAAGACTTATACAGTGCATGTGTACTTTGTCATTTGTTACTGCATTTTATACTCATTGCGTATACGTTTTGTCATTTCTTAGTATGTTCTGAACTCAGTGTGTGTGCACTCCATTTCTTAATATGTTCTGCACTTGTCAATAATGTATATACTCTGTGACTGTGGACTTAGTAACTAAATAGATTATAGAACAATTTGTTGCTCATGCCAAGTCCAGTTGACTCACCATCGCTGCCAAATTTTTGCCCCCTCAGTGGAGGGTTATGTAAGAGGTCCACGATTAAGGAATTTGTTGCTAGCATACTCGAGCAGATGTAATTTCGATGGATTGCTCACGTGCTGCCTGCAATATGTAAGCTATAAGAGAATCTCAGACCAGAGAGCAGTATTAGTCAGCAGTAGGAACTATGTAGCAGTAGGAGTAAGAAGTACCTTGCAGTCTGGTGTATCGAATTGGCTGGGCCGGTCATGTGGAGCGATGGCGGTGCATGAGCGTTGTAGTGTAAGGTGAAAGCGGCCTCGCGCATGTGTGGTGTTGTTATATCAAGTCCCATGTAAATGGTTTATAAAAGAAATCTCTTAATAATAATCTTTCTTATAAAAATTAAGTTTTGACAATCATTCAACTCAATTTACGGATTTTACTAATTTCTCCAATCCATGGTCATCCTGATTACTGTAAAGACAAATCAGTTGTTTCCTTTTATACATGACAGGTCAGCATTGCACTGAGCTGTGCCAGAAAAATTTCGTATAGGAGCAGATATATATGCGTTATCCGGCGACCTTATCGAGGTAAGAATTTTTAATTTATTCAGTATGATCTTTCAGGGCCATGATGGAGCACTGCTGACGTCCAAAATTTACCAGTTTAAATTCACAGTCAATTATTGAAAGGTTATAGGTGAGCCACAATTTAATTAGGAGGTTAGTCACATTTTTATTATTGGTAGGTTACGGAATTTATCTGTTGGGAGGTTACACTAAATGCGAATGTGATTATTATATAATTATATTTTTTATTCTTTGGGAGGTTACAACTTGGGACCCTTTCGTTAAATTGTCTGGCTGATGGCAAGTTTGTGAAACTGTATGAAACATACGAAGTTAATATACAATATAATAAAAGTAATAATAATATTGGGAGCTAAATTAATGACACATAAATGATGTAACCCATACAGTTGTTATTTGGTTAGAATAATGTTTATTCAGAAAGCAAACTAATAGCGAAAGTGGTCGTATTTAGAGTTACTGTTACACTCGGGTGCATATCCATTTGACACAGTTCAATCATTCACAATGTCACCGCGAAATACAAGTCCAATACTCCAACTCATTATCTACGCCAAAAGTCAGAGTTCACACCATGAGCGCGGCTGCTCACCGCTCAGAGACTTAAGTCTCATGATACCACACAACGGGATATTTTCTAAGTCGTTTCACTTCCTAGCTACCTAATGAGCGGCTGTCTGCTTTCGTGTCTCCACCAGCACTGTCCCTCTGCCCATTTCTGGCTGCGTTTCTCGAGTGCTGAACATCGGCGCTTAACTGACTAGTGCAGTTCCATTCCCTGAAGTCGTCCATCTGATTGGCTACCGCTTATTCTACATTATTTTACATTTTACCATGTTTAAATAATCAAATCTTGACCACTTTCATGTTCTAAATAAAGTAACAATAATATCCATTACATAACAAATATTAAATTCTTTTATATAAAAACCAATAAAATTTTCTTCTTAACTTTGAATGTCACAGTCAGTAGCCTTGCACCAATGTGCTTTCTGATAAATAAATAAAAAACAAAAGTAACTATTAGCACTAAACTTTACAACAAATATTCTATTACCTAATGATTTAGTAAGGTGTCATGCTGTCATCGTTCAATGTGTTTTGTGTCGAGGAAATGATGAAAATACTGATAATTTAAATTTACTGAATCTTTTAAACAAAAAAAGGTACAGAGTTGATATTTACAACATTTGTCATTTTAATGATGCGCTTTTATATGAAATGTCGATCGTTAAGCTCGACCAAAGTGTTTAAATCTTAGCATTCAGGTCTTTGTTACAAAACGTATTAATTTTCCTTTAACAGTAAATCATAAAATATTATAGACATGATCAATATTAAAGTTTTATTGGGATGGTACATTACACTTACTGTGGCTTCATTCCCTGAATTCCAACAGAATTAAATAGTTTTCATAAATGTTTCCCTTCATGCCCGGTCTTAGATCCACGATATTTAACACTGCTACACCTCCCTGGGCACAAAAAGCTCCTATGTGGTTTCCGACATAGGTTCTCGTCTGTCTCACTCGTGCACTATAGTGCTTAGGCCTGATAAGCCTGTCTGTGAATTTCCCCACCTTGCAGCGAAATGGCACTCTTTGTGGCACATGGTCCTGGATGACAGGATTCGTTTCACAATTCCTGGAAGGTTGACTCTTTCACCGTATACTTAAACGAGAGTGAAATGCTCTTTAACTCACATGCTCCTGTTTCTCAAAATCATCTAGAACAACTAGAATATTCCTCTGGCAACATCGTAAAACATATACAATGAAAATCTTTTTTAATTGAGAGAATAATATATCTATGAGCAACATATTACTTATACACAGTACTATGAAGAAGAATATATATATATATATCACCCCCTCAGTTAACATATTGTTCTGCTAAGTGGTTTATATATATAAAATAAACCACTTAGCAGAACAATATGTTCAGATTTTTTCCTTGTTTATTCAGCATACATCCATACAACATATTCGATGTTGATGTTGCATTTGCTGCCTCCTTTCAGTTACCAGCTGATCCATCAATTGCAGGATGTATGCTGAATAAGCAAGGGATAAAATCTGAACAAATGCTATGAAGTATGCGCAAATGATAAGAAGCTTTTTTAACTTCCAAATATGAACACACAGGGATTTGATACTATGAAACTTTTCTATGAAAATGTACTGTGAAATCTGAAAAAACAGTTGTTTGATACTCAAAATTTTTTATAAAAGTATACTTCGGAATCTGAACACATAGTGGTTTGATATTATGAAACTCTTTGTTACGAAAATGCACTTTGAAACATGAACCCACAGTGATCTCATACTAAGGAACGTTTTTACGAAAATATGCACTATGAAATCTGATCTTATGCCGTGAAACCCAAATCTGAACAAATGCTATGATACTGAAATCTGAAAACAGTGCGATTTGACACCATGAAACTGTCTTTACGAAAATATACACCACGAAATCCGATCTTATGCTACGAAATTATTATGTTGACTATGCTACAAATATAGCACCATTCTTAACCATCATCTATCAGAGATCAGTGGAACAGCGAATAGTTCCACGGGACTGGAAGAAGGCCCAGGTCATAGCAATCTATAAAAAGGGTAGAAAATCGGATGCACATAATTATCCGCCAATTTCACTGTCATCGATTTGTTGTAGAATCATGGGATATATTTTGTGTTCAGACATAACGACCTTTCTAGACAGTGAGAACCTCATGTGCAGAAATCAGCATGCTTTTAGGAAACAGCGGTCAAGTGCGACACAGCAGACCCTCTTTGTGCATGATATACAACAGGCTCGATACCGGCTCCCAGGTTGATGCCATATTTCTCGACTTTCGAAAGGCGTTCGACTCCGTTTCGCACTGTCACTTGCTACAAAAAGTACGTACTTACGGTGTATCCGATGACATATGCGGTTGGATAGAAAGTTTTCTAACAGACAGGAAGCAGTATATCGTCCTGAATGTGATGACTTCAACAGAACCAGCTCTAACTTCAGGTGTGACCCAGCGCAGCGTAATAGGTGCGCTGCTTTTTACGATTTACATAAACGATCTGGTACACTGTTTGCCGATGATGCTGTAGTCTACAGGAAAGTAGTATCACACGAAAGTTGTGAACAAATCAATGAGGATTTGCAGAAAATAAATGCATGATGTAATGACTGGCAGTTATCTGTCAATATTGGTCAGTGTAACCCACTGTGTATAACAAGGCAAAAATCCCCATTAATGTATGAGTACAAAATAAATGCCCAGACTTTGGAAGCGGTAACGTCCGTCAAGTATCTGGGTGTGACTATTCGAAATGATCTCAAGTGGAATGATCAGATTACACAAGTAACAGTTAAGGCGAACTCTAGATTTCCATTTATTGGTGGAATCCTGAGGTGATGCAGTCCTTCAACAAAGGGAATAGCTTACAATATGTTAGTTAGTCCAGTCTTGGAGTTGTGTTAATCTGTGGGGGACCCTTATCTGATTGAGAAGGTCCAAACAAGAGTGGAAAGATTCGTGACTGGTACATTTAGCCATCGCGAGAGCGTTACAAATCACATAGAAAGTTTGAAGTGGGACACTCTTGCAGATAGACAGCGCGCTAAACAGAAGAGACTGCTCACTAAATTCCGAAATCCGATCTTCACTGAGGATGTAGAGCATGTATTATTACCACCAACTTTCAAATCGCTCAATGATCACCATTCAAAGATAAGGAAATAAGAGCTCATACTATGGCGTTCAGACAGTCGTTTTTCCCTCGCCCGATCCACAAGTGGAACAGTGGGGGGGAAATATGACTTTGGCGCGAATTGTGCCCTCTGCTACACACCGCTTGGTGGCTAGTGAAGTATGTATGTAGATGCAGATGTAGAAATTAAATATATGCTTATCTGGTATTTCACCTTGCCTCTGGCATTTGGCACTGCACTGGTGCTGGTGCTGGTGCTGCTCGAAAAAGGACTCATTGTCCCCAGTGGATCATGAATCAACCCACTGGGGGTCATAAACCACTTAGCAGAACAAAATGTTAAGGGGAGAGGGAGAAATGATTTAATTTACCAATTTAATTAATTAGCATATCAAACTGCTGTCAATTGTCACAAGAACTGGCTTTACCCTACTACTCGGGAATGAACATACTCGCATAAATAACTTACAAAAACAACGACCATGAGGGTGCCATAAACCAAAATCAGCACACCACCCCCAATTAAGGGCAGAATAATACATGGCAAAATGACGACCACATTGTAAATACTGTAGAAGTGACTGATGGGAGCAGCAACACCCTGCCTCCCCAGACAATAAACAGCGATCGGTCGGCCTATACCCCTGCCGCTGATCAAAACGGGAGTGGGGACATGATGCTAACAAATAATTATTTCTTAAGGTATGGCAAAGAAGTTGACATGCGAGATGACTTCCATACAGATAAGACAAATGATCTGCCACAGTACCGATGAGTCCTTCCATGGTCTTGGGGTAATATTGTTTCAGACTAACCACGATAATAAAAATCAAAAAGGAAATGAAATAAGATTTGCTATATGCACTTTGGCAGAACGTGAAAGAGCTTATTCTGAAACCAAACGTGAAGCGCTTGTAGTGGTATGGGCAAATCACACCAAAGTATACTGTGATCACCGAGCAAGGTGGCGCAGTGCTTAGACACTGGACTCGCATTTGGGAGGACGACGGTTCAATCCCGCGTCCGGCCATCCTGATTTAGGTTTTCCGTGATTTCCCTAAATCGCTCCAGGCAAATGCCGGGATGGTTCCTTTGAAAGGGCACGGCCAACTTCCTTCCCCATCCTTCCCTAATCCGATGAGACCAATGACCTCGCTGTCTGGTCTCCTTCCCCAAAACAAACCAACCTATACTGTGATCATCAGGCACTTTCGTTCTTACTGACATCTAAACTATTGCACAAAAGATTAGTCAGATGATGTCTTCGTCTGCAAGAGGTAGATTTTGAGGTAATTTATATCAAAAGGTGGACAGAATAGTTTGCAGAATCCCTGTGTAGACTTCCACAAGGATTAAATGAATATGCAGCATTAACTGAACAATTCCAATTTAGGGTTTTACTCATATATGATGGTACGTGAGTCAGCTTCAAGAGGAAGATACCTGATGTAACATGGTAATGCAACAGTGAACAAGTACTGATGGAGCAGAGTAGAGAACACATTACAAGTTACATGATGGAGTTTTGTTTTATCGTCGAATGCCTCAATCTGGTAAATTGTATGTTTGTTTACCTGAAGTACATGTAAACAGTCTTATCAGGTAAGCACGTAGCTCAAGGGGTCTGTATAGTGTAGCCAAGTGTGCTCAGAAAATGTGTCATACTGCTATTTTCCTAACATTAGCTGTCGAATACAAAAGGCCATCAAGAAATGTGTAATCTATCATGTACATGAATTGGTTTAATTCTTACCATATAATACATAGTTTGATTATACTGTCCAGTTAGTTGTGGAAGAATACCTAATTACTTGCTAGATCCTCGAAGATTAAAACACATCACTTCCATATTTGGTTTTTTTATCATTGTTTTCAGACATTTCACAATACTCGTTTACATGTGGAAGATGTCAAGTATTGGTATATTTCATGCTACTCCATTACCGCCTTGAAATATCTGCTATGAAACTTGCCTCCATGATCAGTCTGAAGATTGTCTGGGAAACAGTTCGTACCTGTCTTCAACAATTGTGCTTACACTTATGTAACTTTCTTCCCTGTTTTTGTTTTTAGCAGTAATGGCGAGGTGAATTTGGAATACATATCAATAATCATCAGAATACTTTTGAAACCTTTATTCCTTCTTGAATATTGCTTCAAATCTACACTATTCTCTTGTCGTAAGTCATCCAAGCCTCATATTATAACATGTCTATGCAGAAATGGCGAGCACCCCGGTTTTTGGAGTTCCCAAATTACCAAACCTATGTTAACGTGACGGCAGGAGACACAGGCATAGAATACATCTTTTTGGTATAGAGTTCTTAAGGGGGAAGTGTGTCTGAACTGATGTAGAGTTGGGTAAATATGTCTTTGTTTTGATGAGAAGGAAGTTGCTGTGAATTTAACCAAAATTCCTAAGCGCCATGATAAGTACACTCCTGGAAATGGAAAAAAGAACACATTGACACCGGTGTGTCAGACCCACCATACTTGCTCCGGACACTGCGAGAGGGCTGTACAAGCAATGATCACACGCACGGCACAGCGGACACACCAGGAACCGCGGTGTTGGCCGTCGAATGGCGCTAGCTGCGCAGCATTTGTGCACCGCCGCCGTCAGTGTCAGCCAGTTTGCCGTGGCATACGGAGCTCCATCGCAGTCTTTAACACTGGTAGCATGCCGCGACAGCGTGGACGTGAACCGTATGTGCAGTTGATGGACTTTGAGCGAGGGCGTATAGTGGGCATGCGGGAGGTCGGGTGGACGTACCGCCGAATTGCTCAACACGTGGGGCGTGAGGTCTCCACAGTACATCGGTGTTGTCGCCAGTGGTCGGCGGAAGGTGCACGTGCCCGTCGACCTGGGACCGGACCGCAGCGACGCACGGATGCACGCCAAGACCGTAGGATCCTACGCAGTTCCGTAGGGGACCGCACCGCCACTTCCCAGCAAATTAGGGACACTGTTGCTCCTGGGGTATCGGCGAGGACCATTCGCAACCGTCTCCATGAAGCTGGGCTACGGTCCCGCACACCATTAGGCCGTCTTCCGCTCACGCCCCAACATCGTGCAGCCCGCCTCCAGTGGTGTCGCGACAGGCGTGAATGGAGGGACGAATGGAGACGTGTCGTCTTCAGCGATGAGAGTCGCTTCTGCCTTGGTGCCAATGATGGTCGTATGCGTGTTTGGCGCCGTGCAGGTGAGCGCCACAATCAGGACTGCATACGACCGAGGCACACAGGGCCAACACCCGGCATCATGGTGTGGGGAGCGATCTCCTACACTGGCCGTACACCACTGGTAATCGTCGAGGGGACACTGAATAGTGCACGATGCATCCAAACCGTCATCGAACCCATCGTTCTACCATTCCTAGACCGGCAAGGGAACTTGCTGTTCCAACAGGACAATGCACGTCCGCATGTATCCCGTGCCACCCAACGTGCTCTAGAAGGTGTAAGTCAACTACCCTGGCCAGCAAGATCTCGGATCTGTCCCCCATTGAGCATGTTTGGGACTGGATGAAGCGTCGTCTCACGCGGTCTGCACGTCCAGCACGAACGCTGGTCCAACTGAGGCGCCAGGTGGAAATGGTATGGCAAGCCGTTCCACAGGACTACATCCAGCATCTCTACGATCGTCTCCATGGGAGAATAGCAGCCTGCATTGCTGCGAAAGGTGGATATACACTGTACTAGTGCCGACATTGTGCATGCTCTGTTGCCTGTGTCTATGTGCCTGTGGTTCTGTCAGTGTGATCATGTGATGTATCTGACCCCAGGAATGTGTCAATAAAGTTTCCCCTTCCTGGGACAATGAATTCACGGTGTTCTTATTTCAATTTCCAGGAGTGTATTATTAACAAATTCGATTACAACTTGTAGAATGAGACCGTTATTGGTTGATGATTCATTTCATCATAATATTTTGAGTTACGAAAATGAAAAAATTACTTCAGGAAAATTTTATGAATACTGCATGGATGTGACACCACATGAAAGTTTTTGTAAAAACATCTGTTCAATTCCATGGTCTAAGAGAGAGGTAGTGATTCAAGCAATACAACACATTTTTGAGTAGGGGGTCATTGAGCCCCTCTTTCTCCCCTTACTGCAGTCCGCTTCTTGCAGTGGCTAAGACTGGTGTGAAAATACCCCTAGTACTCGAGACAATGGAAATAAATTGCATAATTGTCCAAGTACAAATGCATCCCGAAAACTTGGAGGAGCAACTACCGAAGTTTTTCTGTGTTAGGAATTTATCTAGCATCAGCATGCGATCTTCATACTGGCAGATATTTCTCTGAGACAACTCGAGGAAGTATACTGCATTTACCTGTGCTGGAAGATCTTATCAACACCAGGTGTTGCCTCTTGGATTGAAAATTAGTTCATGGGTCTTTATAGCTGTTCTTAGCACAGTGCTTGGACGAGAATTATTAGATCAAATAGCTATGTATGTGTACGACATCCTAACTGCCATTCCTACCTGGAACAACACAATGAATTGTTAGAAGGAACATTGTAGAAATTTTTATCAACTGGAGTTACTGCAGATTTATCAAAATCCAAGTTTGTACAATGTAAAGTCAAATTCCCAGGTCATGTAATTTCATCTGTGGGCAAAACAACCAATCTTGTGAAATTGAGTGCTCTTAAGAACTTTCCATTTCCAAGGGAGAAAAAAACCTAAAAGCTTGAGAGGTGGCATGAGCCCCCTCTCATATTTCTATCTTACGATTTTCGTCTCTAATTGCATGCGGTGAAAAGTTGCTATTCCTTCACACGCGGACTTCCCACGCAGCGTCTCTCGCCACCCGGGTGGTCCGGTGACAGGCGGGCTCTCCTCATCTGGAAAGGGTTAAGCCGACGGGTGTGAGGAAGTCGAGTGAATGCTTTGCAGACGCCGACATTGTCAAAAGACACGCCCATAGGGGTCTGAAGTAGCGGCGGGGCTACAGGTTCCGTTACTTCGCAGAATCCTAGCGAAAACACTTTCTGGTGGGGGAATGACTTGTGTACCCAGGCAGTTGTGGCGGGAAAATTCCCGCGCTTTCTGCAAAATAGTAACTGTGATTGGCTGGCTCAGGGCATAGCTCTGTGACGTAGCAAAATCAGCGCAGAAATTGGCGCCAAGAATCTCCATTGGTGGAATGGTAGTGCTCCGGCAATGGAGTGGAATTTTCCGCCGGTTTTCGAGTTGCTGATTGGAACGTTTAACCACGGCCACTGTCGTGGGGGCGGGAATGTTGTGTGTTCGGCCTGTATGGGTGCTCTAGGTAGTCGGCTCTCGCCTTTCGGTCGAGGACGTCGAAGCAACCAGCCCTCGCCTCCGGTACGCCAGATCGTGTTCTGGCAGTTAAGAAGACAGTTTGGTAATGTATGTCCGCAGCACCGGCAGATAGGGACTTTCCTAGGTGATAATCAGAGCCCAGCAGAGTGCGCCTGTTCGTCTTTTTCTAACTTTGTTCTGTCTTGAGTAGCAGCAATTAATGTTGGGTTAGCTGTGTGTCTCTCTTAAGATTTGAGTGGCAAGGAATTGGCTCCACATACCACTTCGTCATAAACCTCACAATCTAGTTTACGGACAACTTCACCTTCACAGCGTTTGTTTGTGTATCCAATTTGAGCCAATTTGATGTATTATAAATGTTTCATGTGTTTTTGTTTATTATTTTGTGTTAAGTCTTAATAAATCATATTGTTATTTTGGACAGAACTTTCATTCTGTTAATCGGTAGAGCAACCCATCATTTCTCACTACGTTAATGAAACCTTCCCTTATTTAACTTATTTATCAAATTAAATTATTGCAGGTGCCAAACTCTTTTCTACTCCACTTGCAGGGTTGATTACAGTCAGTTCGCGTATATATTTTTAATCCTTGTGCAAAAGTCGGAGTTAGAATAGGGGGGCTTAGAGCATCATTTACATGTGTAGATTCTAGAATTTAGTGTTAAATACACTGCTAGCCCCGGCACCTCGCATAAAATGGCGACCCTTAGCCTCGGATCTTTCCTGTGAATCGCTGATAAGCAAGTATTATTAGTAGTAGGGACACTCAGAATTTTTTTGCTTAATTTTTTTATTGATTAATACCCAAGTTTTTTTTCTGGTAGTTCCGCGTTTAGTTTTAAGTAGCGGCGCATTATTACAGTTTTTGTTTTCAGTGTATATATTTTTTTGTTCATTGTTTTTTTTGTGTTTCGTTGATGTGGTGTCCGTACCACATCGCACTTTGTCGGATTTGTGTGTGGTTTCTGTACCACATCAAATTGTGCTTGTAATTACAGAGTTGGAACAGCGTTGTTGAAATTTTATGTCTATGTGTAAAAATACAGGGAGTAGATTATTTTTGTTGTGTATTTTAGATAAATTTTGTTTCTCATGAATGATCACGAGAAGTAAGGCACGACTATTAGTGAGCGAAGCTAAAACAAAAGTGGATACCATAATGGATAAGGGGCACGTTACTGACGGTGATAGGTTAGGAGGTGAGATGGGCACATTTTTAGCAGCACAGGGCGGCAGGTTCATTGATGAGGAAGGAGATTTGGACGCGATCTTAGAGCAACATCGCGGCCGTGATTATGTTAGTGAGGTAGAGGATGAAACAGAGACAGGCACACAGGTCGAGACAGTAGCAGAAGTTTATAGTCAAACGATCGAGAGCAGACACAGACCAGCTCGGTCACGTCAGAGCTCTAAAGCCAAAGTGTCCAGAGTTACATCGCCCATGTGCGACGAGGATCAAAAAGATGACATAAACCCAATACTGAGCTTCCTACGATCAATGAAAGAAGAAGCTGATGAACAACGTAAGAAGGAGAAGGAAGAAGGTGAGAAACAGTGTAAGAAGGAAAAGGAAGGAGCGGACGAACAGCGTAAGAATGACACTCAGACTATAATTTCGCATATAGGAGAAATTCGTGGGGAATTACTTACAATAAAGAAAGAATGTGGAGAAGCAAAACAAATGTCAATGGTAGCACAAAAAGTAGCAGGCCTAGCCAAAACGGCAGCAACAGGGGCAATGAAAATCGCAAAAGTAACTTATCAACTTGCAGGTCGCTTGCGATGTGCGACACAAGGCCACTCAAAATCCCTAGCGTTCTTAAAAGCTCAAGGTAATATTGCGGTTACGAACATCACGAAACGAATGAAAGAAGTAGACAGTCGGATAGCAAAACTAGAGCGAAACGGGCATACGAGCACTGCGCGTTCGGATACCAATGATGGAGTACACAGAATTGTGTCTCCGAGGAGAATCCCGCCGTGCTTTAGCCCAGTGACAGAGTGCAGAACTAACAATGCACACGCAGAAACACCTAGTAATAGTTCAAATAATAGTAGCCCACTTAGGAGAGTGAATTCGGAGTGCCACTTCCACTGTGATACAGAGGTAGCACATCACAGTTATCAGCAAGAAAGATCAGGACACTCAGCAGACGTGCAAGTATGGGAAACGAGTGATAACACCAGTGCGAGGATCGGACAGGATTTTGATCAGAATCACTTCCTGTCGATACTAAAATTCCAGAAGTTCAAAGATAATGGACGGTCGATGCATCCGAAGAGCTGGGTGATGCAGTTTACAAATTCATTACCGTCGTCATGGCCAACCCAGGCAAAATTAGAATTCATGTGTGGACACATCGAAGGCCAAGCTGCGGAAAAGATGCGGGGTGTGGCAGCGACGTGTCGAACTTATCAGGAATTTGTTGATGCATTCCTGCGGACCTACTGGTCAAAGGAAACGCAAGACAGGATTAAAGAGGAAATAATATTTTGTCCTGAACTGGAAGTGTCCGGGCATAGGAGCGCAACCAAATTTTTTTATGATTTACTCAAGAAGAATCCATTTTTAGATAGTCCATATAGCAACGGAGAAATCATTAAATTTTGCTGTTCCAAATTGCCAGTTAGGTACCAACAGACACGTGTCGGGAAGTGTGGATCTGACATAGAAGCATTCAAGAGTCTATTGCGCGAACTCGAAGTAGTCTTTGATAAACAAGACGCAAAGGACAGGAAGAAGGGGCAAAGTAACAAATACCACGGGCCAGGAAGGGAAGACGACAACAGATCGCATAATCGCACTGGTCAGTTAGGAAACCAGGGTTACGGAAATCAAGGTTACGCTATTCCAGGTTACGGAAACCAGAGACACGGAAACCAGAACGTTAGGGAACAGCGTCAATCTAGACAAGGAATCTGGGACAGGAGGAATAACGAACGGCAAAGCGACCGTAATTGGAGAGAGCGAAACCAAGGACAACAGGAGAACCAGGAGATTCAAATTAGACCTGCAAATCCTAATGCACGTCAGAGGAGGGGGAGTCTGACAAGGGATTGGCGCTAGTCCATAGGACTCCACCACACCTCTCACACAAAGAAGTTCGTGGAATAATAGTAGTTTAAGTGGTGTACATAGCAGAATAGGCAAATATATGAACCTTTCTTCGGGGAACAATAATCGTTGCATTAATAGATTAAGATTGTTAAAGTATTAACACGCTGCGTTTTCTCGCATAAGAATTTACTACTGTTAACTTTTTTTGTCTATGTTCGGGATCTCCTCTGTCGTTGCGATAAGAGGCACTACCTTTCCATGAGCAATGTTTTTGTCCTTTCCTATCTGGTATCCATGTTAAGGGATAAAGATGAGTGACGAGATGTCGCACAAACGGGCGCATACAAGAACGTGCTCTTAGAAGCGTTCTGAGAAGTCGTGATACGCTCCATAGCGGCCACAACCAGTTCGTGAGACGTTCATACCAATGCTTGCAGGCACGCGTCAGTGCACTGCAAGATTGTGGTATATTGCGTGATTTCGAGGATGAATATGGGCAGTATAGTTTTTTGCAGAGCTGCGCCAGCATCGTTGTCTTGCAAGTCGGGGTGAACCTGTGAGCGTTTGATTCCAATGGTGCCCTAGACGAGAGAAATGCGGGCATAAAGCCTACCATGCCAATGTGCTGGTTGGGGATTTAGCGTGCTGCTCGTGACTGTCACAGATGAATAACCAGGGACTTATACTTGGATATTCGTGACATACTGTACAGCTGGCGTGTGTTGGGCGACTGAATCCTCAACAGGAACCATTCCTGGCTTGGTCATATTACATTGCCTCTGGAAAGGTGTGCTTTGATCGCGAATACTGCATAACATAGAAAAAGAAGTTGCAACTATAAATTTATTGTCTTGTATAGCCATGGCTAACCCAGTCTCTGGAGTTTCAGTGAGGCGTAGTGAGAACTCGGAGGCCATGTCGTACGGCGCGCACATCACTGTAGTCAATAGCGGCGAGCAGCGAGACATCTCAGCGTAACAGGAATTATGTAAGAGTGTTGTATAAAAAAAAATAAAAAAAAGAGTACCATATACTAGGATAAATTAAACTTTAGGATTTTACAATAACTAGATCCTTAATATTGTGGCGGTTTTCTACCACAAGTGTTTGGCGCGCGCCTGTTGAGATGCTATTTTTCAGGTCACCAAACCACAGACCGGAGATGGAGGGACGACGGGCGAGCGAAAGTAGCGTAGTTGCATGTTCTTTATAGCACAGTAAAACTTAGACCTGCATAACAACATAATTGAATTAAAAGACATAGAATGTAGATCGTTGGCAAATGGTAGTTAATTCTTGAGCATGTCTACTGTCGATCTATATAATTAATAGTAATATTAGTGCGGGTCTGCACATTTATTTCTTCATCCAATATAGCGTCACACACCATGTACAATAGTGAGATCGGTCTCTACACAAATATCAAGATAAATTATTTCCATGATTTTGTTATGATAGCTACAGATAAAATTAAAATAACTATAAAATTAAAATTAGAGTGTCTGAAATGACAGACCATCAAGGTATCGTTATGTAAATTTATTATAACATAGAAGGTCATAGGGAAAAGTTAGGTATAAGATCTTTGTAAGAATTGTGCAGATGACGGGTATCGTGGCAATGCAGAGGCCAGCCGGAGCAAAAGCAAGAGGTCATCGGCTACCTGCAAGAAGAGAGCGTCAGCGTGCCACCTGACGTGAAGGGCGCGAGAGCATCCGGTCCTACAAGCTGACAGTCACCGGGCCGTATACCTGAGGAATTAGGCGGCAGACAATCCTTGCCGGGCCACAAGCGAAAGTGAGGCTGGCCATTGACACTGACACGCGACCCACACACGACAGCCAGCTAGCTCTCCGGACGCGGCAGCCGTTTGGAGGGATTCCCTGCAGCAGACCACGTTGTCGTGAGTACACGAAGAAGGTCACATATCGTGTCAGAACCTGCACCTCATGTGCCTCAGGACAGAAAGGGACGCTATATACTCACCTGTTTGGGTTTTTACAACTCACTAGCATTGGCCGATCTGCATACACAAAGCAGTATCATGCCACACACTCTAACAAATGAATGGTCTCATTTCTAACTTCTCCTCTCTCTTAGAGAGCAGGTGTAGCAATCGTCGCTCCTAGTTCGATCCTGTATGGATGACCTCACACACTTGTGGAGTCACTCCACATGCCATCATCCCTCGTCAGACTGCAATATTGGGAAACGTAAAAGTACTGTCCAGCGAGAGAAGAGACCTAGACTAGTGATGTATCCCAAGAAATAGACCTCAGAGACAATTAATCGACGTGAGGAGAGCCTATCACTGTGTCTTCCTACCGTACTACCGTCATCATATGCGTGGGTCTTGGTCCAATCTGAACAGAGTACTGCAGATGCTCCAGCATACCCTATTGCCGTTGCAACAACGTAGCAACAACACCCGACGTTTAGCCCTATGTGATGTCAGTACTGTGAAATTTGTGAAGTGCTTCGAATATTTCTAATAATGTGATTTAGTGCCTCATTCTCAGCACAGTCGTGAACATTGTGCAATGTGCACGCACAACTTGATGCCCCATGAACCTTGTTTTTTTTCTTTCTTTTCTTTCTTAAATTTTTCTCTAGTGTTGTTTTTGTAATGTATATTATACCTTGTATGTGTTTGTGTTTTACACTGTAATTCTTATTACAAATTACTGTATTGTTCTCCACACCATGTTTTTTTTGTATTTTGTATTTATTGTTGTGTGTATTCAAACAGTGTGCCTGAAGTCCCCATAAACTGAAGCAGATACCACCACTGTCATTGTGAATGGACCATCAGTTCAGGGAACATTTTGTAAAGGTTATTCTTGGTGCAGGCAGACAGAATGAATCGGAGGTTGTAATTAGATTCTGAAAGCTCACAAAAAGAGATTGTTAACTTAAACAGTATCATGTGTGAGTTCAGGTTAGTTTAATGATTCAAATTGTTGTAACATCTTGGGCATTTAATTGCGGAGCTTTTATAGGCTTTGTTCATTTTTTAGGCTATTTGGGCCACATCAGTCGTTGAATAGCAATTATTAAGCCTTTCAAAGAAGAATAATCTGTGGCAATGGAGAGAGTTTTTCAAGGAGGGCTTTGAGGCAATACATTAATTCACCCCAGTGTATTATAAGGAGGTTGTTTGTGTTGTTACCCCTGGATGATAATTACATGAAATACTTGTCGGATTCATAAGCAGTGGGTCCTTGAGGCACAGAATATGTGAACACCAAGAAGTAAGATTAAAGAGTTTATTAATAAAAGACTGATTATAAAACCCACGCGCTACGTGTACCCATCGTCACTGTGTCTGACATCCCAACACTGGCTAATTACAGTAGTATTGAAAGGCTCCATGGTGAGCTAAGAAAAGAGACATATTCGCGCCGGAGGCCACGCTAGCTATGCCGGCGCACTGCCGACGGCGGCCAGTCGCTTACTCTTGTGGCGCACTGCGGATGGATGCTCATCTACTGACCAAGCAAATTATCAGCATTCCAAGATAGATCGGCTGGAGAGCACTGTTACGTACTGTACAACTATGTGCAAACCCGTAGACCTTTACATCACTCTCCCCAGAGAAAAAGAGCAACCATAGGTGGCTCAAAACGACCTCCTGGGCGTTATGAATCTACTTCGCCATTTGTGGCATCAGAAGGCATTGCAACATGTATTTCATTTGCAGACACATTAACGTTTGGTACAGAGAACCGAGCTTTCAAGGTGACAATTTCACACATCACAAATGCTTTTGGCAAAAGACAAATTAATAAAAGCAATAAAACACAATATCGACAATCAAGTATGCATTAACAAAACTGAATGAATCGAAGGACTTAATTCTATTTGCTGCTTCAATGAAGTTTAACTCATTATTGGAAGAAATTACATTTTCATAGATATCTTTAATTAAATCATTGTCTTCAGAATAACTTGATAAGGAATCCTTTCCATATGTTAATATGTGTGAACCATTGTAATAAACAGATAACATTCTCGTTAATGGCAAATGACCAGTTGCATGAAATTTAGTTGGAAATGCGTTAGACATATCAAATAGTTCACATGATAAATCACAATGTGTGGCACTCAAGATTAATCCACTATTATTCAATTTGAGTGTAAAGGGTAGCTCAGGTCTAGCATAATTTTTACATGTAAATGTGACATCAAGGGTGTAGTTAAATGAGAAAATTATACCTTCAGAACATCGTTTAAGAAATGGATGATAAAGATGCATTAAAATTGTAGGGCAATCACCTCTTGGGGGATGATTCATAACAATTCTTTCTCACAGCTGTACACTCTACTATCTAAGAATACTGCCTATTCAGGGCAAATTAACTTATGACTTCAATTTACAATTACACATATGCAAATCATTTTCATTTAGGGACCCAAAATATCTTCGATCCTTGCTGATCAGTAGATAATAATTTAGTATGTACTTTACACGAATATCTGCCTGTCTCTGTTTCACAGGGTAAGTACAAAACTTATACATTTCAAAATTATGCTTTGAGCTAGCTGTGGGTATAGAAACGGGGGGGGGGGCTTTTTTTTGGGCGCACGACAGCAAGGTCTTCAGCGCCATATAGAAACAATAACAGTTAATTCATCTTCAATCATTGAAGAGAGTGTGGTGGTTAACTTGTAGTAAGCGTATAAATTGTAAGCGTTAACACGGTAAATCATAGCATATATTGCATCTAGTTTTGGTTCATTTGATAGTAGGATCTGTAAAAATTGTTCTTTATTTAGTAGTACACTGTTCAAACAATCATTTGAACTACTTTCTAAGGCTATTCTTAAGTTAAGGGCAACAATTCTAGCATTTGATAAACTATCAGTAATCCTTAACAAAAAAGTGTTTAAATCTAAGTGTGCACTCACAGCATTTAATCCTTGGGATAGTTTTTGGATATTTGTGTTCGTTTCATTGCGAACTAGGTGGAGATAAATTGCTTTACAATCTGTTCAATGAAAACTGTGTGGTTATTAATGGTTCTTTGCATATTCTTTAATACGATAATTTCATTAGAGAGGTTAGTTGAATCTGTATGGGACTGTTGTTCAAGAGCTAATATTTTCCCTTTAACTTCCAGAAGATCTCGACTAGTTAAAGTACCAAATACAGTACAAAGGATACTCGCTCCAAAATCAAACCAGGCATGCTGATGCCTAATTAAAGTTTTGTGTGACAAACGCCTTAAAAACAGTAAATCTGTTATTCATAATTAGCAAACGTAGATTCTACATGCATTTTGGCTGTGATATAGTTATTATACCAAGATGTATGCATTTCCAAAATTGTATCATTACCCTTAACAGAACGAATTAGATCAATTTGCTTCTTTACAGAACTGAACTGTTGCTGGATTTCACTCAGATTGTACTTGAGTACAAGTTTTGCATTACTTGTTGAAACTACCATGTCTCATAGTGGTTCAAACAAAACACCTGTACTCTGTGGTACTATTACTACAGCATTGGCAGAATACGCTATCATAGTAAACAGTAGAATAAAAATGAACATGGTTAATCAGTTCTAAATACTAGAGTTAACAGACAACAGAAATAAATGAGTTACTTGTGGGAACCTGGGGAATAAAAGCTTTAGTTTCACTTGTGCACTTGTGTAATGGCTTCAATACTAAATTTTCAAAACACATGCACATAAGCACATGGCTAAAATAAATGCATGCATTGCACTCTCATACACTACACACGTTTACCCCTATTGTAGGGTGTCTGGAACAGGGTCACTTGGAACATGTTGATGCCTCAGCCTCGAAGTCTGGACTGCGACCTCGCGATTCTTGCTTCCTGGGTTTGAGAACAGCAGGTCTGCCTCTCGGTCGGTCCTCGTCGTCTTGTGATGCTACAGGAATTCTACTGAGAAATGGCTTTACACGACTGACATGAACGACAATCGAACGAAAGGCCAGTTGGAGCTTAAGAGTGACTGACGACAATACCTCCAAGATTGGATATGGTCCGTTCCAAAACTTCTTAAACTTTTTGACTAGACTCTTCTTCAACACCACGTTACTCAGATACACAAGATCTTCAACTCGATACTGTGGCACTGCTGTTTGGCGGTTGTGTTGTCTTGCTTGCCGAAGAAAGTACTGATATTTTGCTGTTTCACTCCCCTCATGCTTCCTTTAGTTTGTGTGCTAGATCCCTTACGTGTGCATTGCTGATTCTGGCAGTTGATCGTGCAAAGTCCAAGAGTGAATGCATTCTTCTTCCATAGACGATCTCATGTGTACTTAGGCCAGTTGAGCTGTGCATTTTGGCATTGTAACAATTTACCAAGTACAGTAAACAGACATCCCAATTGTAGTGTTTGCTGCTCACATAATGGCTAACCATTTTAATAATTGTTCTGTGGACTCTCTTGACTCTTCCATTTCCTTCAGGGTGTGCTAGTGTAGGCCTTAACTGAGTTATTTGTATGAGCTTACAAGACTGTTTAAGTAATTCATTCATAAAATTCGTTCCTTGATCACTAATTATACTTAATGGTGATCCAAACTTAAGAATTCATTAATTTACAAAAACTTTAGCTGTAGTTTCAGCACCCTGATCAGGTATGGGTATAATGATGAGAAGGTATCTAGAGAAATGATCTAACATAGTCATTATGTATTTGTGTCCATCTTTAGTCTTAGGCAATGGTTCTACGACATGTAGTTCCACTCTTTCAAATAGTTCACTAGTCTCTGGCAGTTCTTGCAATGGTGCTTTAGTTTTTCCTACATTATTCCATCAGTTACAGGAATCACATTGTGAAACAAACACGAAAATGTCAGCTTTGTGGGTTGGCCACCAAAACATTTGAGCTATTTTAATGTTTGTTGCTTTTTTATTGCAATGTACTGATAATAAGGAATCGTTTTGTTCTCTCATTATTTGCTCTTTCATGCTTTCTGGAATAAATAGGCGGTTTCCTTTACTAGTGATTTTGCACAATAATCCATCTATTTCATGTTGATCATTTTTCCATAATTTGCATTGTGGATCTTCTTCTTGAGCTGCCTTTAATTCTTCTTCTTGACTTATCATAACACAAACATTGACTTTTCGACTCATCGCATCAGCATTCACATGTTACCAGGTCGGTGAATATCTTTAAATTGGTACTCACTCAGACTTAATGCTTATCTTGTTCACCTGGAACTTGGATCCTTCAAGCTCAATAACCATTTAAGTGCGGCATGATCTGTAATAACTGTAAATTCTATTCTTGTTAAGAAACATCTGTTATGTATTATACCAAAAACCAAAGCACAAAGCTCCTTCTCAGTAGTAGAATAATTACATTCTGCTTTGTTTAATTGTCTGGAAGCAAATGAGATTGGGTGTTCATGACCATCAACTTCCTGAGACAAAATTGCATGTATGGCAAAATTGGATGCATCTGTTGAAAGAATAAAAAGCTTACTGAAATCTGGTTAAGTTCTTCCATTGCCTTTTTGCATTCTGTTGACCAATTACATGTAGCTCCTTTCTTCAATAGCTTTGTTATTGGATGTGCTATATTCGCATAACCAGCTATAAATTGTCTGTATAAATTTGACAATCCAAAGCATGATTGTAGTTTCTTAAAATTCTGTGGTTCAGGAAAATTCTTTACATCTTCAATTAATTTTGGATCAGGTCGAACACCTTCACCAGTTATATAATGACCAAGGTATTTAACTTTACTTTGTGCAAAATGACATTTATCTATTGACAAAGACAGGTTTGCACTTCTTATACGCTCAAATACAGCTTGTAGTCCCTCAGTATGCTGCTTCACGTTTTCACCAAAAATTATTACATCAAGATAAACAAGTGCTTGTGTTAGGGTGAGCCCTCATAAAACTGAATCCATCAGGCATTGAAATATAACTGGAGCATTACGAAGTCCGAATGGGATACGAAGATACTTGTATACTTCTGTTGCTGTTACAAATGAAGTTTTCGCTTGATCATCTGGATGCACTGTTAACTGGCGATAACCACTTGTTAAATCACATACTGAAAAAATTCGACATCTGCCCAAGTAATCCAAGGTTCCACTAAATGTGGTAAGTAGTAAATGTCAGCTGTGGTCACAGCATTCAAAGATTGGTAATCAACACAAAAACGGAATTGTTGTTTCCCAGAAATTGATTTACAGTTACAACAGATGAACACCGTGGTGGGTCTGAAGCATCTCTTGCTTTTGTAATTCTGGCTTCTGATTGTTCTTTAACCATGTCTTCTACCAACTCTCTTTGACTGAATGGTATTCGGTAATGTTTCTATGTGATTGGGGCTGCATTCCCTGTATGAATACAATGCTGAACTAAATGAGTGACAGGTAAATTTGTACGTTCTCCGGATAAATCTGCATAATCCAACAAAACAGGCGCCAAAATCTTCTGTTCGATGACAAATATTTTATCTTCTTACAAATCTTGCGCTTCAGTTCATTATTAACTTCATCTCCTCATTGCAGTTTTGTGGTACTGTTACCAAAATCTGTGTTTATAACTGTAGCGTTTGTTACCTCATCTGGAATCTGTATTACATCACTTTTCCTTACACTCAACACATCAGCAACTTTCGTTCCTCGTGGCGAAACAAAATCCTCATTGCTCATATTCGTTATTGTAACTGGGACTTTTGCGACATTCTGTCTCACAATTGTAGTGACACCTACACTTCCAGCAACATAACAATGCATTATATCCAATAGCTCACTTTTCTCGGATTGCTCAATTAGTAATAAAGTTCCTTCCTCGTATCGAGGTTACTTAACTTCAACGTACATTGTCTTTCCTGCTCCCTTGGGAATTTGTTGAGGCTGATCAATCTGAACATCGATTCAGACGGTTTGAACTGATACATCGTTTGGGCGGTCCATTCCCACAGCGTCAGTATTGCTGCTCCTTTGAGTACGATCTGAAGAACGATTTCCTAGGCTGTAGTTGCTACGGCCTAATCTGATCTTTCTTCTGCAACAAATATTTCTGTCTCGTTAGCGGACAAGAAATAAAATCCAAGTACACCACCATAACATGTTTCGTTATTTGAAACTACTTGCACCCTTGCTGTGTATTTATCTTTATCTTTATTTTCACCTTCATCTTGGCCTTGACCAAGAATTAATTCTACGTCAACTTCTCCATAGTTACATAGTTTTCCTCCATTTAAACCTCGCACTTTTAATAGTGGCGGTTTCAATTTATATCGTTTATCTATACAACACCACATTAATGAAGTCTGTGCTCCTGTGTCAATAAGTAGTTTGATGTATCTCCCACGATATACAGCGCCTATCACGAAGTCATTTTCGGTCTGATTTTCGATGGAACTAACAGGAATCACTGTCTCTGGTGGGGGGCGGATGGAGCGGTGGCCCGTACGTCGTCGTACTCGTTTAAAGATCTGGCAGATTGTCTGTTGTTCGCATTACCTTTCTTCTTGTTGCGACAATCTCTCGAAACATTACCCTGCAACCCGTAATTATAGCAAATTCGATTCTCTTTACAACCCTTACGCTTGTGACCCAGCTTATTGCATCTGTAGCATTGATAACTCTGCATTCCTGTTTCTGCATCTCATTCGGTCGTCTTAGTGCTTCAGCAAAACCAACAGAGGATTCTATTGCTTCCTGAAACGTTTTACATCATGCCAGTCTAACAGCCTTGCTTACTTCCTCTCCTTACGACCCATGAATAAATGTGTCCAAGGCTCTCTGGTTGGCTTCGAACAACTGAATGCGATTTTCATTTTCTACTATCTCGTACATTTGCGCGTTGATGTTTCAAATTCTATCGGCAAACTGCTCAATATATTCGTCTCGTCGCATTCGCAAGTGTAAAGCTGCTCTCTGTAAAAGCTGATCGCGTTTTTACGTTTAAATCTCCATTATAAACTCATTGTAATGTTGTGATTTCACGCAAGTAGGTTCCGCACTAATGAAATTTTGTATTGCTCCCTGAATTCTTAATTCGGTAACCACTAGCTTATCGGAATCTGTCCATGATCCTACCAGGGCGGCACCTTCAAGTTTACGAAAAAACATTTTCACCTCATCTTCGGGTTTCCTGCAAAACACTCGTACTGATGGCAATTCTTTATTGTAGTTGTACTTGTACTGCATGAACTATCATTTGGCATGTTATGCTCGCATCTTTCTGCTTTTAACTTCCGAATCTCTTCTAGCAGTTCATTAATAACAGTTTGTAGATCGACGACGTTACTCTGACTGGATTGTGGCATTTCATCTAATGTAACACCAATGAGTCACTCAAGTGTAAAGTAAAAATCCATCACTGCCTTACGTATTCCATCCAAATTGGAGTGTACCAACCTGAATTCCAGCGTTGAATGTCCCCACGTATTCGGAAGATGTTCATGTTGCTGCTGCTGCTCGAAGTTCACGTTGTGCTGCACCTCTTCAGGACTGTAGGTTTGCCATGATTATCCCCTTGCTGACACCACTTCTATAAGGAATTTGTTTGTGTTGTTACCCCAGGATGATAATTTACACAAAATATTTATCAGAATTTGTAAGCAGTAGGTCCTAGAGGTACAGAATACATGAGCACCAAGAAGTAAGTTTAAACAGTTCATTAACAAAAGATTGATTATGAAACATGCACTCTACGTGCACCCATCACCACTATGTCAGAGACCCTAGCGCCAGCTAATTAGGGTCGTATTGAAAGGCTCCATGGTGAGCTAAGAAAAGAGACATATTCGTGCCCGAGGCCACACTAGTTATGCCGGGGCGCTGCCGACGGTGGCTAGTCGCTTACTCTTGTGGTGCACTGCAGCCAGACGCACATCTACTGACCAAGCAAATTGTCAGCATTCCAAGATAGGTCGGCTGGCGAGCGCATGTTATGTACTGTATGGCTACATGCAAACCTGTAGACCCTTACATAATGAATTGGTTTCAGATGATAGACCTTGGCGAACTCAGTTGGTGTCTTGACACGAGAATAAAACAACACAGAAAACAAAGGACGATTAGCACTGGTCAAAGCAAATATGCAGCAAATTTACTCAAGAAATTTGTTATTGGAGGACTGCAATCCGATCGCACATCCACGCAAACATGGTTTGATGCTTCAAAAATGTGAATAAAAGTTGACATATAAGGAGGAACTTGTGTTTCATCGCATTCCTTATCAGCAAGTAGTTGCGTCACTCCTATATTTTGCTCAAGCCACAAGACCTGACACTGCATATGCTGGTGGGGTAGTAAATAGATTCACTCTCATTATCGAAAAATTCTCTGTGTAGCAGACAAATGAATTATGAAATACGTCAAGGGAACAGTTATTGTAGGACTAACTTTCAGAAGCAGTGGAACTACCGAAATTGTAGGCTTCTGTGATACTGATTATTCGTCAGACCTCAATCAAAGGCAATCAGTGACTGGCTTTCTTTTTAATGTAGCTGTTGCAGCAGTTTCATGGAATTCAAAAAGACAATGAACAATTGCCCTATCAACTGTAGAAGGTGTATACATGGCCCTATCAGCAGCAGGACAAGAAGCAATATACTTTCAAGGATTGCTCGGTGAATTGTGCATTAAACACAGTGAAGAGCCAATAAGCCTGATCTGTGATAATCAAGATGCTGTTGCACTGAGTTGCAATGGTGTGCATCAGACTTGAACAAAACACACTGATGTGTGGTATCTCTACATTTGTGAGCTAGTTATTCCAGGAAAGTTCAGTGTCAAGTCAATCGGTACTGACAAGCAACTAGCTGATTGTCTGATGAAGGCACTTCCAAAGGATAATCATCAGTGCCACTGCCAAACAGTGAAACTTCCAAAGTTCATGAATTAACATCTTGAGAACACATTTGGGTGTTGGAAACAATTATGCTTTTCCTTTGCTGAGACCTTGTACAGTAGTAATTTCTTGTTTTCATCTTAATGTCTTGTGATAACCACAGAATAATTTTGATGATCTGTGTTCATGGCAATATGATGTACATTAAACTCATTTATTACTATATCAGCTTTATAATACCTTAAAAAATTGATTGAGTATTGTGAACCAGTTCGATAGCTTGTTGTCATTTGCTTTCTTAAGAACCAAAAACCACTGTGTTGAGAACTGAGACCCATTTGATATAATAAAGGGAGTCGGCGCTACAGATTTAACGCCTGTATGTTGTTCGTTTGAGGTCAGTGCCCATATTAGACGCCTCAAAACACTAGCAGACTTCTTCTTAATTTCTGCCATGTGCTCGTTTTGTGAACAACACATTGTTTTTAGGATTTTTTCAGACTATTTCTGGCCTTAAACGCATTTATGATACAGTAAAACGACTTATTTTGCCTCGTTAATGTAACTTCTTTTTGTTCTATGTTTCAAACAAACAAGAGGTGTGAAAAGGGTGCTTTCGTAATCCAGTATTTTCATTAATATGGACTTATGAAACTGATATTTAGTCTGCACCCTCTTACCAAAAATGATAATGTACTTTCGTATGTTTGGTCAGTTTCCAATCTTCCCTTCTCACACTGTTCAGCTAAAGAACTTTTCAAGTTGGGTCAACAAGAAATTTAAAGTCAAATGAGAGAAATAAAATCTCTACAGTAAAAGTAAAAAGTACAACCAAAAATTATTTATATAAAGGAAAATATCACCACTATGAATGAAATGTAATTGCTTTACACTTTAGACTTCAATAAAAACTATTTGTACGTCTGTAAATGGCACAAGCTGGCATTTTTGATCAAAGTACTTCCACCAGAAGCTAATTTTTGAGACAACTAATATGGCGGATGTAGGATTCAGGATAGTGATGTCATGCTGATTTCCCCTTTATTAAGTCAGCTCTATAATCTTTTAAAGGACTGATTGGAGACAATACCCAATATTATTGTGAACCAGTTCGATAGTTCATTGCCATTTGTCTTCCTGATAATGAAGAACGTCCACACTAAAGGGCCCCACACATGAGCAATGGATTGCAGTGATTTATTGCTTGGGCATGCGATTTCTTCATAGACTGCACATGTGTGGCAAATTGCAATGATTGGTTGCTGATCGCATGAAAATCCTGGTAAGTCTGATGACTAACATTCGATGTGTGGCAATACAGCAGTCTCATTGCAACTCATTTTATTATTTATTAAACATGGTTGTGTTGTATTTTTGTTTCACTCTGCCCAAATTGAGTAAGAACTTCATGTTTAAATTTACAATTAGTCAAGGACCACAAACCACAATGAGAAGTGAAGTTGAGCCCAGAGTTGCCATTTATATTAAGAAATAACATGACATATACACTCTGACTTTTCAGAGTATATTGTAAAAATAGAACAGATGGGAAATATTAATCAAGATAAACTACTATTAATATTTATTAAGCATTCATTTTGTCATATATGACTACATGGAATTTGTCTTGTGTTAATAAAGAAAAGATAAATAAAAGTATATTATGTAATAGTATCAATGAATAAATGTTAAAAGCCAAATATATAAACCAAAAAATTAAAGTCTGCATGATATAAATTTTCAATGATACAGTAACATAATTAAATAGAGTACTACATGTCTGTGTGTGTGTTTGTGTGTGTGTGTGAGTGTGCGCATGTGTGTGTGTGTGTCTTTGTCGACCAAAACTAGAAACAATTAATTATGTAATATTTTGTAATGGCAGTTTAATTAATTCGTGTGTGTACCACAACAATAACATATTGATGAGTACTTTATGCCGAAAATTACGTATAATTAACAGAGCCTTACACAAAACTTGATAATAACAACGCTACTTGTAACAACCAACTTCAGTAGCAACTCAGAGCATCACACAGTAAGTATACCCAGTGACACATGGTGTACTGAAATTCTGATAATTCATGTCTTCTTTAACACTGCGAAAACTTTCACTTATTAACATTTTTATGCCTATTTTTAGAACAACACAGCTTAGGTATCCTTTTAATCCTTAAGGGTAGAGCACTAAAAAGAATTTTGGGTTATACATTGCACTCCTGTGATACTGTACAGTGTTCCCATTTGATGGATTTGGGTTATTTATGAATCAGTTACACAGATTATTAAAGTTTTTACCTTCTAAGCAAATGATGGATAATAATATTAAGTGAATATTTTAATTTAAATGTTCAGCACAAATCTGTTATATTGCTATGTAGAAGTCCATTGTCACTCTTCCTCACACAGTTTATAACAAGAACTGTGATGATAAGCACTACTGCTGTTGGCAACATTTCTACTCAGGTTGAAACTGTAAAACAAATTATGGAAATACTGCAGTTAACCTATATGCCTCATGAATGAAAGAGGAATTGAGGACGAAAAACGATTTGTATTAGCACACTGCAAAGATCTACACAACCCACTTACTGTCACTGAAAAATGTAATATGTAAGCTACAGTTCCCAAGAAAAATGTTTCAAAAGAAGTTTAATAAATAAAACTTCCCTTTATTTTATTTATTTCTGGCCAGTATCCTCTAGGACTCAACGACTGCCTGCAACTGCTGCTAAAAACAGCAGTTTATTTTCAATTGCGCAACTTACTGGAGAGTGATGTTCGTAGTACTGGTTGTGATTGCTTGGCAAATTGCTCGCATGTGACGGGGACGAAGAGAAAATGTTAGTGACAGCCCGGATATCGCACTAGCACCGTCGCTGACGTTACGAGGGACGAAGCAACTGATGCGTATCCGGCGTCTAGAGTCCTTGAGTACCAAGAACTGAGAGATAAAATCTATGGCTGCCATGGAGGTAAGAATATTCTTACCTCCATGATGGCTGCACACAACCAAGGAGGTTAGAAGCTCCCACAGACATGTACGTGGAACTATTTGTACCATGGAGGTAAAAATTACCTCCATGATTTGTACCATACACCATAGATAATATAGACCGCGCACGCACCATTCTCTGCCGTGTCGACGTTTGAAAGCAAAATCTAAGCTATGTGACTCGGACCAGCAAGCTAAACTCGTTGTAGCAAGCCGAATCTCTATCATTGTGAAGTAGAGCTGACAGTTTTTCTCATTCAAATCTAAACTCATGCATTCATTTTAACAATAAAATAATTTTTATTGCTACTATACACAATGTACTAGTATAGTTAATTCAGTGTTTCCGAAATTCCTAATATTAATGGGATGGTTATCGTTGTTACACGTGACGATTTGAAAAGTATTGACAGTTCTTTTCATAAAACACAGAACTATAGTTATATGGTGACTGCCTGTTTATGTTACACTGTCAGTATTAATTCACTGCGTCCACAGGATTAGAAGACGAACTATCGGCTTGACAGGCAGCATTAATTTTCTGACGATTCTTCAACAATATGTATGAAATGTTTCATTACGGTTTTATAAGAAATGAAAATCTTTTATATCCATAATGTCCGTCTTTCCACATAACAAGCGATTATACGTTATGACTCCCGCTTAATCCAGTGCAGATACCAAAACAATGGACATAATATGTTAGAAAATATTGTTGAGAATTCCTGTTGTGAGTTTGATATTAACGTTCTACCATTTTAAAACGTTACTCTTTCATTGAGTTTTATAGCCAACGATCAACATACATTCTAACTTTCAGCTCATGGAAATATCTCTGCAAGTGTTGTAGTTGACTTTCACAACTGAGATTCCGTCAGTTTACGACTTACCTAATCACCAGAATACAAAACAAGACTTACCCCAGCATATGTGGAGGTCAATACTTCTGGTTCTAATAAACAGCACAACATATGATTTGTAACATAAATGTCATATATTTTGCACTATAAATGCATAATGACATACTCGCCTTCGTGGCTCGAGTCACGTGATTTAGACTTTGGTTTCAGTCGAGGCCCACGAGAATCGTCGGCCACGGTTTCAGTTAAAGCCCGGTCCACACGCAACGATCTGTCTGCGCAGACATCGGTGCAGATGTCTGTACATGCAAAAGATCGCTCCAAATGTGGTGTGTTCACACGACACAAACCCCAATCTACTACTCGCCCGCCATCTGTCGGTGTAGAAAAGAAATATCAGTGGCAAGCGACTACGCTCCCCGCAAACGTCAAATATTTAATTCAGTTATTTTGAAATATAGAAATGGAGGAAGTTCTGTTGTGGTCTGTGTTCGCAACTTGTGTTGCAAAAAAACATTCAGACCAAGCGCAGGAAACAGAGAAAGCGGGCAAAATGGTGTAGACAGTGGCTGCTAAAGCGAAAGCAGTTTTCTCACGTAAATTTACTGAGAGAGTTGCAGGACGAACCTAACGACTGGCGAAATTATTTGCGGATGGATGTCGAAACTTATAATTATCTCTTAAAGCTTGTAACCCTTCATATTATGAGAAAAATACTTGTATGAGAAGGGCAATTTCTCCTCATGAACGGCTGGCGGTAACATTGACACTCCAATTTCATCTTCAATTGTACTCCTGCTTGGTCTTGGCGTTTCTTGATCACTAAGAAAGCCAAGCAGATCAAAATACCATAACGTTGGCTGGTATACTTGATCTATTCCTACACCAGATCTAGATTTCTGAACTTTGGATAACTCAATTAGAGCATTGTATGCTGCAGTCTTTTTGTCTCGGTCACTATATTCTTTACTTTTAATCTTCCACAAACATGGGTGGTTTCTACATATTTCAACGAATTCACTTACAAACTCTTGAGAACACTGACGAGTATCAGACAATTTAATGCCCTGTGCACGCAAACACTAGACTGAGCAAACAGCTGTTTCGCGCCAGATTTGCGGCGATCTCCTGTCCACACGCTCCAACTTGTCTGCGCAGATGTGGTTTGAACCCACAGATTTGAGAGGTTTCGCTCAAACCTCCAACTCCAACTTCCAGGTTTGCACACACCTCAGGTTGGTGCAAATCTTCTGTCCACACGCAACGATCTGTCTGCGCAGATGTGATGTGCGCAGACATTTGCGCAGACAGATCGTAACGTGTGGACGGGCCTTAAGTATCGTCATGCGCAGTCTATTTTATCTGTGGTCTGTGCGTTGATCTCATCTTTGTTTCGAAGATATTCTTGATCAAGCAGTAACATCTCTGATGAAGCTTACGAAGCAAGTTGTGATTGTTTGCATGGAAGTGTAAAATTTGCGTCTCGTACGACAGCTTTGTCAGGGATATCCCGCAGGTTCCCTGCCTCGCGGGAGAATAGGTTTTACGCTTCAAACTACATCGTGTGAGTGCTTTTTCCAATATGTGTGAAATGTATGAAATGCAACCGAGAGCAGCCTGTTAAATTTCTAAATCATTTAATTTTAGGAATGACTTGTCTACATTGCAACAGTGATTTTATGAAAAAGGAGATGTAAATAATGCTCTGCTTATATTTGTTTGTGTGTCTAAAGCTCTTGCAAGGAATGTTTACGTTTGAAAGCCTCTTATCATGATTGAGTTTAGACTTCGTTACAGTTGATGTGTTGGTAAGAAATATTTGGAAGCTTCATTTTGAATCGCGGAGGTTTCGTGTAGTAACAAAACGTTTTAAAGCTTAAATCTTGTTCGAGAAGGGAACGTTAGTTAAATTATTATTGGATCGCGGGTATATGTTTTCAAAAATAATTATATTCTTCATTACAGTGTTCTGCTTTGAAGATAGCCGTTGAATCGTTTTATACGCCATCGTAGCACAACAAACCATACATGAAATGTCACATTTCGGACAGATATTTAATGCGGTGTATCACGGAAACTATTTTTTTTTAATTTCATAATGCGTCATTATAGCTATTTATGCGAAAACCAACAAAAAATACCGTAGTGTAACGATTTGTTGTGATACGAAGTTGAGTGGTTAGTTGTAGGTAAAGAAGGTGAGAGACTTCAGTTCGCTGGCAGGATACGTGAAAATTGTGTCGGTGTACAAAGCATATTACGCGGAAAATAGACCGTACTTTCGCAACTCATTCTAGAATATCCCAAGTGTGGGAGAACCATACAAAACGGGACTAACTGCAGAGTGCTGAACATACATAAATAGGGGCAACACAAGTAGTGAGTGATTTGTCTAACTCACAGGCAAGCACCAGTGGACGGTCGAGAAACTCGAACCTACAGGCGCTTGAAGACCTACATACAAATTTTCCAGAACCAGTAATGAGTGAGGAATCTAGGAAAATATCACAGTTTGTACATTTCATTCCCATAGGGGACTTGAAGACAATATTAGACTTAATAGTTGCATAGTCACACTGAGGCAATCGTTCTTTCCGCAATTCATACTTAAGTGTAATGCAAAGAAACCCTAATAACCAGAACAATGATAAGCGCACTGTGCCACAAAGTTCACAGTGATTTACACAGTATAGTAAGAGATGTAGAAATGATCGCCAAGTCTAAAAATGCAACTGACTTTTTTTTTGGCAGAATTGATCAAAGTATGTGATAGTAATAATATTACGAAATGTGGATATTATGTAATTTCTGTTTATAGGTTAACTAGGCCTAATATTGGTAAATATTGTAGACACTTTGTGTTTTGATGAAGCAACCTGCAGTAGAATAGTAACTATTGTAAATAAGTAAAAATCTTGTGCAAAATACATGAGTATTCCCTGATTTGTTTTTCTGACATGTTTCTTGTAGTTGGCATTGATTTGGGCAGCAAACAAAGATCGTGGCGTACCGACTAAACAATGACATTTCAGCAAAGCAAACCATAATCAGCCAACAACAAATGTGACAGCTCAAAGTTACACAGTGAACAAAAATTAGAATAATACATTTTAGTGTAGCCTAACAGAAAATGATGAACAGTGTGTCACAAGTTAAAAGTGGGTGCTGAGCTGGGAATCATAGACAAACGGATTTTGCAGCTTTAAATCAATGAATGAACTACCTGGGCATAACTGATGATACAGTTTGAGAGATTCAATTTGGCATACACTCACCTCCTTTACTTTGGAACTGAGATTGTGCTTAAATGCAACAAACAGTCGCTGAAACACTTGCAAACGACAAGTGAGGTTTAAGCCTGACATACATGCAGTTTGTGATACACCAAATTAAAGATCTCCCCCAGATGCATTATTTTCAGTGCACTTTGTTGTGCTAAAAAGCACCGGGAAATGCTACATTTGTGTGCAAAACCTTTACTTAATTTTGTTTCATTTAAATTATAGTCATAAGACACTGTTTTTGAATTTTATGAACTGTGCAATTTTAAATTTATGAACATTTAAACAAGTTATCTGTTTTTGTGAGCATTTGGCCACTGACAGCATTTACATATATGTCAACCATTTCTCCATGTTTTGTGAGAGAGCTTTTGATAAGATTCTGCGTTGGTAGTCATTGAGGACTTCACCATGTTCTTCTCACACTCAAGTTTATTTCATTCAACATCTCTCTAATGATAGTTGCATACTTTTACATTTATTGTGCAATAGCCACTGTTCAGAAGCTTATTCAGAGAGACTGTAGACTTGCAGGGACCCCAAATTATGAAATGTCCTGCTAGATACATATCTATCAACTAGAGCCAGATTTCCTCTAAAATTTCCTGCCCATAAATAAAAGTTCTGTTTCCTCTTTTTCACTCTGTATTAATGTCATCAGAGGTCAGGTCGGCTAAAATGCACTTAGAATTAACAGGCTCTTCCGCTGCATATTGTTGTTGGCAGTTTGTTTCCTTTGGTCATAGCCAATCAGATGACAGAATTTGGTACCCAAGAAGAATCACTGAATCTGATTTCTTTTGGCAGAAAATATGAGCCAGAAGAAAACTAGACTTGCCGATAGACTGATCTGTAGTGTAGCCAGAGACCAAGGTTGAAATGTGGTCATCTGATTGTGAGTTGATGAAGCCAGCATGAAAATAGACTGTCGTCATAAAGTAATGTGTAGGTTAACCTGAGATATACGTTCATCATAACAGTAATCACTTGTTCTTATTTCCGATATTGCCAAAAATTCTGATCATGTGGTTAAATTCCAACCTAATGGAACAAACTACTAGCTAAATTTATTTATGAACCATATGAAGTTACAGATAAACATTCCAATTGGCTGTTCGCAACCAACACACAATTTGTCGTTTTTACTTCCCCATACTAAAAGGTTTCAGATAGATTATATAATGGTAAGACAGAGATTTAGGAACCAGGTTTTAAATTGTAAGACATTTCCAGGGGGCAGATGTGGACTCTGACCACAATCTATTGGTTATGACCTGTAGATTAAAACTGAAGAAACTGCAAAAAGGTGGGAATTTACGGAGATGGGACCTGGATAAACTAAAAGAACCAGAGGTTGTACAGAGATTCAGGGAGAGCATAAGGGAGCAATTGACAGGAATGGGGGAAATAAATACAGTAGAAGAAGAATGGATAGCTTTGAGGGATGAAGTAGTGAAGGCAGCAGAGGATCAAGTTGGTAAAAAGACGAGGGCTAGTAGAAATCCTTGGGTAACAGAAGAAATATTGAATTTAATTGATGAAAGGAGAAAATATAAAAATGCAGTAAGTGAAACAGGCAAAAAGGAATACAAACGTCTCAAAAATGAGATCGACAGGAAGTGCAAAATGGCTAAGCAGGGATGGCTAGAGGACAAATGTAAGGATGTAGAGGCCTATCTCACTAGGGGTAAGATAGATACCGCCTACAGGAAAATTAAAGAGACCTTTGGAGATAAGAGAACGACTTGTATGAATATCAAGAGCTCAGATGGAAACCCAGTTCTAAGCAAAGAAGGGAAAGCAGAAAGGTGGAAGGAGTATATAGAGGGTCTATACAAGAGCGATGTACTTGAGGACAATATTATGGAAATGGAAGAGGATGTAGATGAAGATGAAATGGGAGATATGATACTGTGTGAAGAGTTCGACAGAGCACTGAAAGACCTGAGTCGAAACAAGGCCCCCGGAGTAGACAATATTCCATTGGAACTACTGACGGCCTTGGGAGAGCCAGTCCTGACAAAACTCTACCATCTGGTGAGCAAGATGTATGAAACAGGCGAAATACCCTCAGACTTCAAGAAGAATATAATAATTCCAATCCCAAAGAAAGCAGGTGTTGACAGATGTGAAAATTACCGAACTATCAGCTTAATAAGTCACAGCTGCAAAAATACTAACACGAGTTCTTTACAGACGAATGGAAAAACTAGTAGAAGCCAACCTCGGGGAAGATCAGTTTGGATTCCGTAGAAACACTGGAACACGTGAGGCAATACTGACCTTACGACTTATCTTAGAAGAAAGATTAAGGAAAGGCAAACCTACGTTTCTAGCATTTGTAGACTTAGAGAAAGCTTTTGACAATGTTGACTGGAATACTCTCTTTCAAATTCTAAAGGTGGCAGGGGTAAAATACAGGGAGCGAAAGGCTATTTACAATTTGTACAGAAACCAGATGGCAGTTATAAGAGTCGAGGGACATGAAAGTGAAGCAGTGGTTGGGAAGGGAGTAAGACAGGGTTGTAGCCTCTCCCCGATGTTGTTCAATCTGTATATTGAGCAAGCAGTAAAGGAAACAAAAGAAAAATTCGGAGTAGGTATTAAAATTCATGGAGAAGAAATAAAAACTTTGAGGTTCGCCGATGACATTGTAATTCTGTCAGAGACAGCAAAGGACTTGCAAGAGCAGTTGAACGGAATGGACAGTGTCTTGAAAGGAGGATATAAGATGAACATCAACAAAAGCAAAACAAGGATAATGGAATGTAGTCTAATTAAGTCGGGTGATGCTGAGGGAATTAGATTAGGAAATGAGACACTTAAAGTAGTAAAGGAGTTTTGCTATTTGGGGAGCAAAATAACTGATGATGGTCGAAGTAGAGAGGATATAAAATGTAGGCTGGCAATGGCAAGGAAAGCGTTTCTGAAGGAGAGAAATTTGTTAACATCCAGTATTGATTTAAGTGTCAGGAAGTCATTTCTGAAAGTATTCGTATGGAGTGTAGCCATGTATGGAAGTGAAACATGGACGATAAATAGTTTGGACAAGAAGAGAATAGAAGCTTTCGAAATGTGGTGCTACAGAAGAATGCTGAAGATTAGATGGGTAGATCACATAACTAATGAAGAAGTATTGAATAGGATTGGGGAGAAGAGAAGTTTGTGGCACAACTTGACCAGAAGAAGGGATCGGTTGGTAGGACATGTTCTGAGGCATCAAGGGATCACCAATTTAGTATTGGAGGGCAGCGTGGAGGGTAAAAATCGTAGAGGGAGACCAAGAGATGAATACACTAAGCAGATTCAGAAGGATGTAGGTTGCAGTAGGTACTGGGAGATGAAAAAGCTTGCACAGGATAGAGTAGCATGGAGAGCTGCATCAAACCAGTCTCAGGACTGAAGACCACAACAAACAACAACAACTTCCCTTCATTCCCAATTAACAGCAACAGCATCACCATTGAAACAGATGTGATACATTGTAAGTGTGCTTAACTGCAATTCACAAAAAAAATTTACTATTATTTTGTATGTCTTGTCATGCCCAACACTTAAAATCACAAGTGATTGCTGGATGATTCAAGTCTCCTCCAGTCATGATAATATGATTGGGGAGCATATGTATAGGCATAATCCATATCACTTCTGGCAGGGCATTTACCTTCATAGTCTTGGATGTTATTGAATTTAACATATGTTAAAATTCAGGAGTAAGTAAGAAAAACATACATTCCCCCTCCCCCTTCCCCCTCCAAAAAAAATTCTTGCCCCAGGATAAAGGCCTCCAAAGGTGACACTGTGAACACCGTTTTGAAGATGCAAATTTTGGAAAAAAAATTTTAAAATGCTGTATCTCTGTAACAGTTCTAGATATTTTGGGACTAGTGCAGCAGGGGATACAACCCGTCGGCTTTGGACATTGACGTCACAAGTCGCCAATCGCGAAGCGATTCTTCTTAGTGTTGTAGCTCCCTTCAGTGGCTGATAAGTGGTTTTTGGCTTTTTTAAAAAAAATCTCACGAGATAGAATAAACAGATCCACTTTATGAAGCAATCAGTAAAAAAACGAAACTGAAACATAACAGCAAAAGCGAAAATGGTAAACTGCTATCTGGCAACTTGTGACGTCATTGTCCAAAGCCGACGGGTTGTATCCCCTGCTGCACTAGACCCGATATTTTTATTATTATTATTATTTGAAAGATAAATGCTTTATGATTGCAATATCATTTTCCGTATGGACATATTGTCAAAGTTCTTTTACTGTCACCTTTTGAATTTTTTTATAATTTACAGAGAGAATTTTTTTCAAAAGTGCCAATCCAGAAAAGTTAAAATTTTTCTGTTGATTAGTAGCACGTAGTACTACATTCTCTGTAAAGGAGAGCTTCCACTTTTAAGTTGGACAGGATTTATTTTTTTAAAAATCTAAACGCATGTCTTCACTGAAGTTTTTTAAATTAATTCCTTTGTTACAATGTTTATTTCTATTGTCATTGTTGCAGTTGTTTTTTTTATCACTTTTTTGTTGCAGTTATTTCTTTTCAGTTTCTTTGTCGTGGTTGTTAATTGCAGGTTTCTGTCTTGTAGTTGTTCAGCATTAATGTGTTTACTTGAAGAGGCTTCTAAGAAATCTGAGACCACCCAGTGAGTTCTGTGTGTTTGCGAGGTGACACAATTGCAGTGTGTTTTCTGAAAAGGACTGTTTGAAATGTTTTTTAACTGGGGCCACAGGAGAGTGAAGTATGCTGACTTTTTGCATATCCAAAAAAGAGTTATGTATAAGACAAACAAAAAAACACTTTGTTCAGGTTGGGAATAACTGTTCTCATTCGAAGACCCTGTTTCAAAGTGAAGGTGTTTCCAGTGACGATTTCTTGTGTTCTAAATGTTTTGGCAGAATAACTAAAATGATAGTATCTGAAGAAGGTGAAGCCTCACAATGCACAGATTTTGCATCAATAGGGGAAGAATTAAATACCCTGAATCAGTCAACTACGGAGGTAGGTGTTAGTCCTGTTAAGAAACTGTGATCAGTGAAGTCGAGTCATAAGCTCTGTGCATCCAAGAAAGCGCAGAGAAATTACTAGAGCTATGGATAAATACACTACAGCAAAACTAACCACCATATTCCAAGTAGAAATTCCATCTTCAGAAGAAAGTGAACCAAAGCAATCCTGCACCTCTTGCCAGGAATTTTTCACAAATACCAATTCAGCTGTCTAATATTGTGCATCCTACAGTGAAAAGGTGCAAGTTTTAACTATTATTCCAGAGATGTTTTCAAAGAAAACAATTTTGAACCATGTTCCATCAGTATCAAAGTTCATGGTAGACAAATCAAGAAATGTGAGGTCTGTAAAAGGAGGCTTTGGAAGACCAGATCCCTACTATGGTCATCCTGTAGGAGCAGCTCAAGTTGAAATAGTGCAGTCATTTTATCTGGCAGATAAATGGGACTGTTCTCGCCAGAGTGCCAACAAAAAAGACACTATAACTGTAATAGTTGATGGTCAAAAAGTTGTGAAAGTGAAGAGGTACTTGACTCGCTGTATTAAAGAAACTTTTGCCATTTGTAAGAGCAACTATACAACTCCACATATTGGAAGATCAAAATTTTATGCATTACAACGAAAGTGGGTAGTTCCACACCCACCTAGAGATGTCTGTTTAAGTGTATACTGCGGGGTCATTCCATGTCAAGTCACCCAGGCCTTGACACCAACCATGTCAGATTTTGATGAAACTTGGTACAATTACTTCTTTTATCATCCTGGAAGCACTTGTAAATTTTTTTTTGCTCTCTCTCTTGTAGTTTTTTTTTTTTTTTTTAATAAATTTCTAAAGTTTTTAGATTTGGCGTTGTTTCAGCAGTCGGAAATCGTAACTTAAACGTGTCCTCACAACTAAAAAAATTTGTATATTAAAGAATACTCAAGATATCAGTATGAAATTTTGGAATAAGTTTGTGTATTATATCTAAATGTTAAAAAAATTACCATAAAGATATATTAAAATCTTCCAAATGAAAAAAAATTTACAAGTTTTTTTTTTTTGGCTAACGGATGTTTAGTTTTACAAAAACTGCAATATCTAGAGTCTCAGACCTGATAGAAAGCTCAAATTTGTTTTAAAATACTCTTAATTGTATAGGCTATTAGATAAAAGAAAAATTATGTTGGCTTTTTAACCTTTTTAATAGTTATCTAATTTTTAAAATAATAATAATTATATTTAAAAAATAAAAAGTACGAAGTGACTTAGACACCGAAAATAAGTTTTTGTCTTCTTGGAGTAACAATGTACGCTTGGATTTTGTTTTGTTACTCATGTGTTTTGAAGTAAAAAATTATTACAGTGTTAAATAGTGCTTGGATAGTATCTTATTAAGTTTATTCAAACTTTCAGTAAGTACTGTTACTTAGTTTACAGAGATTCTTTTCCAATATCCTATAAAAGTAACCAGAACAGTAATCAGACCAAAAGTGAAATCAGTATGTCAGATATTCAAACCTGTAGCGTAGGGTTATTTAAAAGATCTGACTGTTTCCAAACAACCTACACACCTTCAAAAAAGTTACAACTGGTATCTAAATTGAGTGAGGAAGAAAAAGATTTGATCCACTTACGATCTGGAATTAATCTGTGTGAATTTAAGAATATATGTTCACACCACAGCTACTACTTTTTAAATGTTTTTGAAAAGTATCAAACAACATGTGTAACCCACTAAAAAAACACAAAGCCCATCAAAAAATCGTTGAGAAGTGTAGGCTTGGATCTTTCAAAACAATTACTGACAAAAAATATTAGCATAAAACCTGGACAAAAGCTTTGCTCAACATGCCGTAACTTTTGTGAGGAAAAATTAAGAGTTGAAGTCAATGAAAGTGAAACAGATGATGAAGTCATTGTTGATTAGAATCATTGGAATCCAGAAATGAATCCCTCGTACAAACAAACATTGCTCTTGATAATTTAGGTCTAACACCGATAAAGCTTCATGGCTTGTCAGAACAAAATAAAGGGTCTTATTTTAAAAAGAAGGCTAGCAGTATTGAAAAGACTGCAAAAAAGGTGGTTTCAAAAGCATTAAAATATGATGCACCAAGTTCTGATGATGACGAAGAAGGTACAAGTGTGGCTGAGAAAGCAAAGGATTTTGATGTAATGATTTCTCTTATGAAAGAGAAGATTTCATCTGTTGGGAGGTCTAGAAAAATCCAGATTCTGACCTTGGCTCCAGATTCTTGGAGTCGAAATAAAGAGATGAAAGAATTTAATGTAAGTGAGTACATGGTGCGACAAGCTAGAAAGCTAAAATCTGAAAAGGGTATTTTGGAAACTCCTGGTCCAAAAAAAGGTAAAATTCTTTCTGAAAATACAGTAAGACTTGTAACAGATTTTTATGAAAAGGATGAAAGTTCCAGAGTGCTACCTGGAACAAAAGACTATGTAAGTGTTCAAAAAAATGTGTACATGCAAAAAAGACTCATTTTGTGTAACTTGAGAGAACTATTATTCTTTCAAATGGGAGAATCCCGAGGTAGAAGTAGGATTTTCAAAATTTTGTTTCTTGAGACCTAAATGGTGTATCCTTGCTGGTGCTGCAGGCACACACACTGTATGTGTATGCAGTATCCACCAGAATGTTAAACTATTACTGGATGCTGTGAAAATTGAAGAATCTTATCAAGACCTAATTAAGATGCTTGTGTGCAACACGGAAAACCAAAGCTGCGTGCTACATCATTGCGACAGCTGTCCTGCAAATACTGCACTAACTGAGTACTTAACTAAAATCTAAGTGAAGATTATGATTTAGAAGAAGAAATTGTAATCAGTCAGACGGGGCAGAAATGATCAAACAGTCTATCAGTTTTGAAGACTACATTTCTTTATTGGTTAGGTCATTGGAAAAGCTCACCCCACACTCATTTATAGCAAAATCCCAATCAGCAGCCTTTAAAAGATTGAAAGAAGACCCACCACCCAAAACAGCAATTATTGTGATGGATTTCAGTGAAAATTATTCCTTTGTTATACAAAATGAGATCCAAAGTTACCACTGGAATAGAGGTGGTTGTATTCTACACCCAGTTGGAGTTTTCCTAAGAAATGAGGAAAACAATGTTTTTGTTTCCAACCACTGTTTTATTAGTGATGACCAAGAACATGACACTGGTTTTGTTAACTTTGTTCAAAAAGAAATTACAAAGTGGCTGTCATTACGTCACACTGACATTGACTCAGTTCACTACTTTACAAATGGTTGTGCTGGGCAGTACAAAAATAGAAACAGTTTTAAAAATTTGACTGAACACTTGAGAGACTTTAATTTGAAGGCTCAACACTCTTTTTTTTGCAGCAAGTCATGGGAAGTCAATTTGTGATGGCCTAGGAGGAACTATTAAAAGAATTTTAAGCAAAGCCAGTCTACAGCTTTCAGACAAAGAACAAATAACGACAGCAGTTGATGTGTACAAGTTTTGCGAAAAAATATTGAAAACATTAATTTTCACTTTATTGACAAAAAAGAAGCTGATTTGCTACGGTTAAAACTGGAAAAACGTTTTTCAGCAACCCGAACCATTCCTGGAACAAGAAGTTTTCATAACTTCAAACCACTTCCAACAAACAACCTTGAAATTAGAAGGACTACAGATAGTGTAAAACCCTCCTTAGTCTTTTCTTTCCATTCTTCTTCTGATTGGGTTTGCGTTGAACCATCCATAAATAGCTATGTGGCTGCAAATTATGATGGTAACTGGTACTTTGAACTGGTAAAAATAATATTCAATGATTAAGAAGATGCAGAAATTCTATTTCTACATCCTTCAGGACCAGCTGCATCATTTTATTGGCCTGAAAGAGAAGATTCTTGCATAGTGCCTTTGGAGCACATAGCCTGTTTAGTAGACGCACCTCAATCAAGCGGCACTGGAAGAATGTATTACTTCAAAAAAAGACTGTATCAAAAGAACTGAAAGCTCTTGGATGAAGTGGAAAAACAGTTTGAATCAGCATTAATGTTTATTAAAAAGACAAAATTACTCAAAAAATTCAATGTTTCAAGCAATCAGTTGGGTTATACATAAGTGTCGTAAGTACACTATCTTTGTACATAATTCTAATGTAATCTACTATAATTAATAAATATGTTAAAAAGCCATCATTATTTTTGTTTTATCAAGTAGCCTATATGTTTAAGAGTAAATTAAAACAAATTTGAGCATTCTATCAGGTCTGAGACTCTAGATATTGCAATTCTTATAAAACAAAACATCCGTTAAAAAAAAAGAAAAAAATACGTATAATTTTTTTTTCATAGAAAATATTAATATATTTTAATAGTATCATTTTTATCTTCAAATGTGTATAATAAACAAACTTGCTGCAAAAATTCATCATGTTATCTAAGAGTTTTTAAGATAAGCAATTTTAACATTTTTTTGACTCAGAATATGGGCAAACTCATATTACACGCACTTCAAAGAGCAAGAAAGAAGAAATTCCGTTGGTTTGACCAGAAACAGCAGGATAATATTCAGATTCACAACATGACAAGGGGGATGTTTGTGGCATGTGTGTATGACTGCGACTGGTGGATTGCAGAGATTATAGACACCAGTTAAGAGTTAAACGAAATTGTAGTGAACTTTATGCTACCACATGGACCAGCTGCTGGATATAGGTTTCCAGCTGAAGGACTGGAACAACACCACCAGTGCTCACTTCCTGTTCACAATGTTTTGAAGATTGTAAGTGATCCAGTTCCTATTCACAATGCTTTGAAGATTGTAAGTGATCCAGTTCCTATTGGTTCAACAGGAAGGCATCTAACTATATCAAAGGAAGATACTGAAGCAATGGAACACATTTTTAGTTCATTGACTGGCTAATTTCAGTACAAAACAGAGGGCACAGAAGTTGTATAAATTGAAACCTTTAAGTCTTTGGGCCTTTCAGATACATTTTCAAACCATTTAAAATGCTTGAAAAATGAGTCTTTTACTCATTTTTCAAAAATAAAATTATGTTAAAAAAGGCTGGGTTTTGATTTTTATGAGCCTATTATGTGACAATGTGGTAATAAAACAGGTTTGGTGGGGGATGTGTGGCAAAAATTTCAGTCGTTTATAAAACCTGTTCAACCTACAAGTGGAAGCTCTCCTTTTCAGGGAATGTAGAACTATATGGTATTAATAAACAGAAAAAAATAAAAATTTTATGGATTGGCATTTTTGAAAAAAGAAATTCCGTAGATTATAAAAAATCAGAACACTATAGTAAAAGAACTTTGACAGATAATACCAAATGGAGGATTTCTTTGTAATCATAAATCGGTTATCTTTCACGATAAAAAAAACAACAAAATATCTAGAACTGTTCCAGAGATACAGCATTTTAAAATTTTTTCCAAAATTCGCATCTTCAAAATAGTATGCACATTGTCATATTTGGAGGGCTGTATCTTGGTCCAGAATTTTTTTTATATAAAACAAGAAAATGTGTGTTCCTTACTTAGTCCTTCATTTTAACATAGGCCACATTCAATAACGTCAAAGACTATGAAAGTAAGATTTTTTCCTAGTCTGCCTAAATTGATATGGACTATGCCATTAGTGAAGTAAGGCTGTTTCAAAAGCGTTTGGTTGTATCTTGGTGTGGAACTGGTGGTCAATAGGACGACTCCACTCATAGGTGTATCCTCACCCCTGATACAGAGCTTAGTCCTAAGGATGTATTGTGTAACTTCAATTTCTATCTCTAGATTTGGGTGCCAGGTCTACTATGACTATTACACGTATTCTGTTATTCAGTAGCTTTTCCTTTCGATATGGATTCATATTTAACACCAAAAACTGTACTGCTATCAATTTCAGTTAATAACTAGTTTCTAAACCTTATATTATACAAATTTCAATGCTTTTTGCAAGAACTGCAGACTCTGATACTTTGTTATGGACGTTTCTGTGGTTGATTGCTGGAATTTTGTCTCCACTGGGGCCTGGGAGCAATTATTTGTGTCTTACACTAATGTATAGTTTCCTGCAACTGTGATTATCTCAACTAGATTGAGTCCTCTCATCATAACAGGCTTTGTTTACACTACACACCAGCCAATTGTGTGTAGGGCATCCCTGCTTCATTTGTGGGGTCCCTATAGTTCTCAACCTTGGGGCGTATGTCTACAAAGTTTTGATATAGCCTGTTACAGAAGCTTCAAAGTATCTGTTACAAAGTGTTACACATGGTAGAACCATGGGCCCACAATCGTTTCTGGAGACAAGGCAGCAGATAATGAGCTTTGTTAAAATTCTTAGAGCATATATGGTCTTCTCGATGTTTCCTGCCTGTCACTGGACTGAACCATCCAAAGAGCCTTTGCTTGGACACTTTCCCATTAATTCCAATTGTCTCTTGCGAAATGCAAGTTGCGCAATTCCCATAGTACCTCAGTTCACCCTGACAGAGAATTCTACTTGAGTAGCCAGCACTCAAACATTGTTGCACATCCCAATTTTTAGAACTCCTCTATGATAAAAAGATGACATAGCTGCCACTGAACACCAGCCGCATGTGACAGCATAATGCTCTCTGCTTCCACCCCAACCCGCCTTGCCACGTGTATCGCATTACTCTCCTCTGCATTTACCAGTCCCTGGTCATGTTTCAACTAGTCTATGGTGAAGCGGCACCCTTGGCTTTGAAATCATTGTATCCGGTCCATCATCAGCATCATTGTGGAATATGACTGGTCACAGTGCCATCCGGACTTGTCCTGTAGAGGGTCTCCATATCGAAGCAGGGATCTTACCTCTTCAGTTCTGGTGATATCAACTCTTGCTGGCTTATACAATCATTGTACAATTTACTAATGATCCATCTTAGTGAATTATTTTTTCATACAGGAATTGTCTGCCCTCTAACACTTTCTGTTGGGTGGGTATCCCAGTTGAAATTTCTCTTAAAGACCCTATGCTGGAGCCTCTGCCAATCTCCCCCCCTCCCCCTCCCCGCTTTCCATAGATTGTGTTCCGCATGTAGTCTTGTTGTGCATGCCTCCTTGACCTATATGCAGACCATGAATTAGAATCTATCTATTTCCGTGACATGAAGTTTGTCAACCACATGACCAACCTTTCAGCATCTGCCTTCTTAGTTCTTCAGGAGTATCAAGATGCTGCTGTCAATTACAGTCATGGCATGGATAGGATGGGGTATGCTTTTACATCTCCCACCAGTTGGAACAACCATCATTGACAGGAATACGTACTGTTTTGTTATGGCAAAACCAGTAGTCATTAAGAGCCCTTAGAGAGACATCCCTCAGCTTGTTTTATTTTGTAGTGACCCAGTGAGCAACCTCCAGTCTATCGATTGATGGTAATCTTGTCCGTCTGTAATATTCCTTATTAATGTTGTTCTCTCTACCCTGTCAAAGTACCTGCTGGATTGTCTCTCTCTGGGTCCCAAGTCGTATAGGTATCACAGGGAATGAACTGACAGACTGTTTGGCTGGATGAGTGATTATTCACCCAGCATTTGCTTTGATGATCCCAGGTGCAGATTTTTATTTGTAAATAAGACCTCTACTAACTCAGAATGGAACTTCTGGTGGGCTGCTGCCCACTACTGGTGAACTAAGCATGGTCAAGACTGCTGTATTGCACTACTACTTCCATTTCCCTACAGAGGGAGGTAGCACAATGGTTAGCACACTGGATTCACATTCAGGATGAAGACTGTTCAATCCCACGGCCATCCTGATTTAATTTTTCCATGATTTCCCTAAATCGCTTAGGCAAATGCTGGGATGGCTCCTTTGAAAGGGCACGACAGAATTCCTTCCCTGTCCTTCCCTAATCTGATGATACCGATGACTTCACTGTTTAGTATACTCCCCCACACAATCTAACCCAACCCAACCCTTCCATTTCCCTCGGAAGGAACCCACCATCCTATGTCACATCGATGTTGGCCATAATAGATTAACCTTTAGTTTTGGGTCTTACTGAACAACCCCCATGTTATGGTTGTGGAATCTTAGAGACAGTAGGTCCTAGCTTGGTGGAATACTCCCTCCATCTGGCTCTCCATGCCAAGGACGGCTTTAAGGATTAGGTGTCTCTGATGTTGGCAGATGACTTACGGACAGTTGAACTAGTTATTCATTTCCTCAGAGGAAGTTGTTTTTCTTCTCAGACCTAATATTTTGAACTGCTTTTGGGGTTGAATAGTTTTTGGTTCAACTGCTCCTGCTGCATTCTGGGCCCAGAGACCCTGTGTCATATCTGCTCTGCTAGTCTGCGTGGTCATGCCCCGTGTAATTTATCTTTAGTTACTGTTGGATGTGTGGTTGTCCCTTTTTTTTCTGCACTGCGTCGTGTTTTACTGTTTTAGGAGTGTCCCTTCATATAGCACTCCAGTGGAAACAAAGCCTTAAGCACTTCTTAATCTTGGTAAGAGCCGATGATGAAAAATCAGTTTCTCAGGGTTTTATGCTTCCTCAAAGACGGTAGATTCTATTCCCATCTCGACCATAAAAGATGATTTTTAAGTGATGCCTGACATATGTACTCCATAAACCTGTAACACTAAAGGTACACGCAAATAAGATTAATCTTAGTCAAAGATGATCATATAGTACAATGACACTAGCATAAACTGTTTGTTCACTCCAAGCCGACTTATGGTGAAGTGATTAATATGTCAGACTGAATCAGTAGAAGTCAGCATATGTTGACTGGTAGCTACCAACTTTATTTAGCAGACAGCATTGCTTAATTCGTCTAAAATGGCAATAAATAAGAGGATTTCAAACTGTCATACACAAAATTTAATTTTGCAATTGTTAATTCTGCATATCACTTCAGATTTCCAATTACTCACTGTAAAAACATTGTTGCCTACTTTCATATTGGTAACAGTCAGAAAGCTATCAATACTGGAACTTTTAGGTTTCCTCGTCATGATTGATTAATAGTGAGCTTGTGGTTTTTGTGCCAAATTGTTGTTATGTCCATTTTCTTCACAATATTTTGACGACCAACCCAGCCATTTATTTCAGGTTCTGCGAGTTTTGCTGTTATGTGTACTCACTGTCTGGCCTCAAATCAGACTCTGAACTGTTGTTGGTCTCATGTCCCTCTCAACATCTTTGTTAGATAGCTCATTGAACAGAGAAGTTGACATTTCATCCATCCTGAGAGACAACGTCATTTCATTCTTGAGGTGAGATGATGATCCGTAATACAAGCGCCGCCAAAAGAAAGGTAGACCCCTCAGTACGTTGAACTTCCAACAAGGTGCCGATAGTGATATGAGATGAACAATAGTTCAGTCTGGTTGGAGTCCAGGCAGCGAGTACACATAACAGCAAAACTCTTAGCGCCTGTGCAGAAAATGGAAACAGCAACGTGGCAGAACACCCAGAAATTCACTACTATCAGTAGCTGTGAAGTCATTTGATTTCTATAGATTCAGCAACTCCAGTCAGTCACTGTCCCAGAGGTCTTATTGGAGGGCCCAAGTAGTAATATAGCACACTTAACATGTTTTCCATATAAAAACAGATGTTCAGGATGTATCACATATTTTAATAATCTGCTTTATCCTTTTCCTAAGGTGGTTTATGCCCCAATACCATCTGAAAATGTTGTGTAGAACGTTGTCAAGTCACATGTTTTGGCAAAGGTTATTCACACACACAAGAAAAAATTAACTTCATTCATCAAATAAAAATGACAAACAATGGTAATTTATCTTAACTGAATTTTGAGCTATTTCCATGCTTGCAGAAATAATGTCTCAAAGAAGATTTGCCTCCTTGCAAGAAGACATTAAACAAAAGGGAAATTGTGTTCTTGCGAGAAGGTGAACCCTTTTAACTCATTTTTAACACACAATTTCTGTGAATGTCCAATACGAGAAAATTCATAATTTCAAGAATGAAGATTTTCATTCCATTATTTCGAAGTACTCCGATCATTGAGAATCATTGTGTGCAAGTAAATGTTTTGCATTCAGCAATGTTTGTGTAAAACTTAATTTCTGTGTTGATAATTTGCTCAAAGGGCAGTTGGGCCATATTATTAAATCTTGATTTGTGCTATTTGAATGTAAAAGAAAAGTTTCAATTTAAATTTTTAGTCAAATAGGCCCTATTTATGACTATCACTGTACAATTAAGATGAACATACCAAGACAGTAGAAATATTGATTTTGAGCAATTCCAATCTTTGTTACAGATTTTTGAACATACTATAAAAGAAAAACATGGTGGCTCTGGCAGAACAGTCAGCTGATGTTGAAATGAAGAATGCAGACAGCCCTTCTGGTGAGGGAGATGCTGGAGATGCGAAGAAAGATGGTGATGTTGTGAGCATTCAGGATATCAGAGAACATGCCAGGCAAATTGAAAAGGCGGTACAAAATAAGGAACCTCGATTTATATTGAGAGTACTGCGATCTCTCCCAAATACACGAAGAAAACTGAATTCTGTTGTCCTTAGAGGAATTATTACTGGTTTCTACACACACTCTGCAACTGAGAAAGATGCATTGTTAAACTTTGTGGAGGAGCCAATGGAAACAGAAGGTTCGACATCCCAGCGAATGCGTAGCGGAAAAAGTTCAACTGCTCCTTTACTGCCTGAGGTTGATGCATACATACATCTACTGGTCCTTCTGAAGTTGATTGATGGACGTAAGTATGAAGATGCAGTTACATGTTCTGACCTCCTTATGCAAAAAGTGACAGCACAGAATAGAAGAACTCTTGATCTTGTAACTGCCAAGTGCTATTTTTATCATTCACGAAGCTATGAACTTACCAATCAGTTAGAAAAAATTAGAGGATTTCTTCATTCTAGACTACGCACTGCAACTTTGCGGAATGACTATGAAGGACAAGGTGTCCTTATAAACTGTCTGCTTAGAAACTATTTACATTATAACTTATATGACCAAGCTGACAAACTGGTGTCAAAATCAGTTTTCCCAGAGTCTGCTAGCAACAATGAATGGGCTCGTTTCTTTTATTATCTTGGCAGGATTAAAGCAGCCCGTTTAGAATATTCAGCAGCACACAAAAATCTTGTTCAGGCATTAAGGAAGGCCCCACAGAATGCAGCAGTTGGGTTCCGGCAGACTGTCCAAAAGTTAGCTGTCACAGTTGAATTACTTTTGGGAGATATTCCAGAACGACAGATCTTCAGACATGCTGCATTAAGGAGGTCATTAGCACCTTATTTCCAGCTTACTCAGGCAGTTCGCATGGGAAATCTTCAACGTTTTGGAGAAGTACTTGAAAACTTTGGTCCACAATTTAGAGCAGATCATACATTTACACTAATTTTGCGTTTGAGGCACAATGTTATCAAGACAGCAATCAGGTCTGTGGGCTTATCGTACTCACGAATTGCTCCAGCAGACATAGCAAAGAAGTTGGGGCTTGATTCACCAGAGGACGCGGAGTTCATTGTCGCAAAGGCTATTAGAGACGGAGTTATTGAGGCCACATTAGATCGTGAAAGAGGTTATATGCGTAGTAAAGAAACTACTGATATTTATTGTACAAGAGAACCTCAATTAGCTTTCCATCAGCGTATATCATTTTGTCTAGAACTTCATAATCAAAGTGTGAAAGCTATGCGTTATCCTCCAAAATCATATGGCAAAGACCTGGAGTCTGCAGAAGAACGGAGGGAACGAGAACAACAAGATATGGAGCTGGCGAAGGAAATGGCTGAAGAAGATGATGATGGTTTCCCATAATTTATGTAATTATCTTTTTTTAATGAACAGATGTTTGTTTTGTTTCATTTAACAAAATTTTCTGCTCTGTTTAATCTACAGAGTTGCATTATATAGTTATTTTACATTGATTAAAATAAACTTTTCCTTACAAACAATGAATATATTTAAGAAATTATTTTTGTACTTCATTTTTAGTCACTTCACATCATTTACAATCTTCTAATGCTGCTTTTGTGGTAGGTATTGTTTAGTTTGGAAAATATTGGTTGACAAGTTAATTTGTTTCACGGTTTTCTGTGTTAAATTTTTAGTACACACAAATGAGGCAATTAGAACACGAAATCACATGCTTGCTGTAAAAATATAATAAACGAAGAATCGTTGGTTACTTTTGGACAAAACACCCATTTATGTTACCTGGTTAGGAATTGTTTTTATCCCTTCAACATTGACTAAAATTGAGCTGCACTCTAAATAGTTACACAACTTAAGGGATGAAACACTTGTAGCAACAATTGTTTCTTCCTTTTCTCTACAGTGAAATGAGCAGCAGCTTTAAGACAATGAATACGTAACAGCTTTAAGATGATGAATATGTTAATATTTTTATTTGTACAATTTTTTTGCTATCGGCAGATAGAACAAATGAACAGCCTTAAAAGCATGCATGACTATGGGGAAGAGAAGCAGCTATATAATAATAATAAGATCTGAGTACTAAGACAGTACCAGCCAACAAGGGGAAAGCAGAAACAAATATATAGAGGGTCTATGCAGGGGTAGCAGATCTGAAGACAATATTACAAAACAAAAAGAGGAAGTAAATGAAGATAAACTGGAGGATACCATAGTCTAAACAAGCCACTGGTGTAGATGACACACCCTCAGAATTACCAAAATATTGGGAGCACCACTCGTGACAAAATTATTCCACCAGATGTACATGATAGACACACTGGTGAAAAGAAAAGCCCTCAGACTTACAGAAAAATGATAATAGCCGAAGTAGAGACGATATAGAATTCAGACTGGCTAAAGCAGGAGGAATTTGTTAACTGATCAGCAGTAGCCCTGGCAGACTGCTTCGTTTATTGAGTTTTTGTTTTCTACTTTCGTTAATTGAATACAGTATTTAGTATATTATCTACAGGTTTCTACCAGGTCCTATCCTTTTGCCTAGTATCCTCTGTCTCAATTTCATCTCACAAAACTATGCATGTCTTCTGTTGTATTTCATTCCCATTTCAGTCCAGCATTGCTTAATTCCCACTCTGAAACTCTCAACAATCTGTTTCTTTTGGTTTATCCAGGCCCAGCACCTTAATTTCCTACATGTTTGCAATTTATTTTTAAGCTGCATTTAACAATCAGTAAATTATCATCAACATTCACATCTGACCTGGGAAATGTGTGGCAGTTGAATGTAAATTTAATTTCTTGGTAGTTACGTGTGAAGGAGGAGGCAAACATATCTGGAAACCACAGACACTGACCTAAGAACACACATGTGACATCGTATTAAGAAGGCATGAGAAAAACATTTGCAAACTACCAACTACTCGACAAACTGCAAGCAATTGAAGAGACTACTAAGGAGTGGTGAACTACTCCCCAAGCCTCTCAAAAAGAAAAAAATTACCTTATATTGCTTACACATTTGGCACCCTAGACTCACCTGTGAATTCATATTAGAACAAATAGTCTCTCCAGGAAGAGATTGAAATCTTTCATTGCAACGAACAACATGTTCTTCTGGTCCTAGGATACCACAGGTTGGAAAACAGTTTCACAGCAACAAGGTACAGTTTTCAAACATGATTTGATGTTCCAAAAAAACCCGATGGGAAAACTATTTGTAAGCTCTTCACCAAATTTGAACAGACAGGCAGAATTGTTGATCTAGCAGGGAATGGTGCGTCCAGGCAAGCTGTTGTTACTCCTGAAAGTGTTGCCATGGTTTCTGGAAATCAAAGGAAATCCTACTGAAGAACTACAGTGGTGATTGATAGGAAGCATTCCATCTTGTAGAAAATACTGAGACATGGCCTAAATGTTTACAATCAAAATCCAAAGTCACTAGGCACATATTTGTCCAAACTGTGCAACAGAGGGCTGACTTATGTGAGCCAGATTCTCACAATGATTGATAACAAAGTATTTGATGTTGGGTGCATCTGGTTCACAGATGAAACACACTTCCTTTTGAATGGAGCCCTGAATAAATAAAATGGGCAGTTTCAGGGTTCTGAAAATTCCCATTTGTGTGAAACGAAACTGTTGTATTCTCTTTAAAGTTGCTGTTTGGACTGTGATATGAGCAGAGGCATTATGGGCCTGTTTTTAAGCGAGAAGCGATCACTAGTGAATGTTATTACATTGCAATTGTGGAACAATTTGTCACCACACATCTAGTGTTGGAGGATTGACCAGGTGACAAGTGATGAATGCAAGATGGAACATCACTATAGCGGTACCTTGTGCCAGCCTGTCACTACAGTTGGGTGACCTTATGCCTATCTTCTGTGCCCACAAATATTCCTCATGAATTGCTCAGTCTATTAGTGAAAACCACATTAAAATCCCTACAGTAGTTCCTGAGATTAGCCCGAACATACAGACAGAAACCATGGTGTGGGGCCTTAATGTATGTATAGATTTTAATGTTTCTCCTTGAGCCTAATCAAATGATTAGTAAGTGAATATTAGAGGAAGACTAAATCCTTATTCACACACAAAGATGGAACTATGTGAACTGCCTGGATAAGAATACAGTGTGGCATTGTGACTGCAACTTTCTTAAAGAGAGGAAAAAAAAAATTATGCAGTTGATCAGATTACGAGATTAATCCATTACTGCAAGCTGTGGTGCATGCAGTGTGGTGTAGTAGTTAGCATCACTGGATGATGTGCCGTGGGGTGCCAGCTTGAACTCGACCATCAGCAGTTATTTGTTTTTGAGAATTTTTCATTTCTGGTAGGTTCTTGAAATACCTTGTTTGTATAAATAGCTGCACTTTCCATCCAGGAGGTCAGTTCAGTTCTGGCTTTAAGTTGGTGTCTGTGATAAACTTGGTTTCAGTATTAAGTGTTGAACTTCAGTGATGCTGCTACCTTTGGATTTGGACTTGATTGTGGCATAGACGTGACAGTATTTTGAAGCAAGTAAGTTATATATGGCTCATAAATTATCCATATTCATCTCATTTACATAATTAGCCACTGTGTGTGTCAGAAAAATGATACGTCTATAGGGACATTAGAGGGTAAACCCTGCATGAACATTTTTAGAGATTGTGCGAAGTATTCGTCCCATCTCCAGAAAAACAATCATTCTAAGTGCTGGGAGATACTTTCACTTCATTCTGAAGAGGTGTCTGCCTCATTTGGCTGTTGACTTGCACACTACTGGTATTCTTGTTCCTCTCACTTCACGACATACTATTGCATGGCAGTCTTCACACACTGTATGTGTAGGGAAAGTGATTAACAATAAGCATTTGTGGTTACATGGAGTGACATTAAATTTATGTTGGAGCTGGCTAATGATGAAGCAAAATTCTTATTAAAAAGCATACTTTACTGGATTGTTAGGTATCAAACTAGGGGATAAAGGGAGAAAAAGAAAACACAGTTACAAACACATCCCAAGGGTTTACTACTCCAGGAAGGGTATGGTGAAGAAGGGGAAAAAATTAATCCTAGGGTAATATTGACAACTGACACAATTTCCTTGGACACATGTTCTTAATTTTACATTGTCACTATCAAAGTAAGCAATGTTCACTGTGCTACATTTTTTACTCCTTTTTTGTTTTATGAGATTTCCTTCTGGCAGAGTAGTGTCAAACTGGTTTTGCTTCAGTTTATCTTTGTTTATGCAACTGTTTCTTTTTTGGTACTGTCATGAGAAACTACTGATTTTTGAATGTCTATATTTGTAGAATCATTGACCATACTGAAATAACCTCTTAATATGTCATACGGAAAGCAAAAGGAGCCCTCTTGTTGAAAATGTTGGTGTTTGAGTTATTGTAATGTTTATATTCATCATTAAATGCATCACCATTATTTAACTGGACATATTTAATGAACAAATTCTGTATGCATAGTACCTGTAAAAAGTCCTTGTAAAATGGTACAGAGTATAAATTAGCATTATATATTATGTGGTTAATCCCTTCAGACTTATGACATGTAGTCTACGTAAATCTAAAACCAAATGAATTGGCTCCAAATTGGGTGAAGTTAGTGAACACTGTGCTGGTGTCTTTTGGCAAAGTATTGGTATTTTTGTCCCATTTTATAGCTGACTGCAGATATGAAAAATCTGTTGGCATTTGTAACTCTAATATAAAGAGTGACCACATCTCTCTTTTGACCTCATCGTAATCACAAAATGTTCTTCTTTTATACAAAACTACTCCAAGCTCCTTCAATGCCTCTAAAAATTAGGATATGCTATTTTGTGAAGCTTTCCATATGCAGCTGCAAGATTTTGAAAAGGAGCCTCTTCTCAGGCCAATGTTGTTTCACCATAACAACAAGAGGTTCATTGCTGAAGACAGACATAATTGTTTTTAATGGTTTAATTGCCTCCTACAGGAATAAAACAACTTTCAAATCAGTACAACCATGTACAGAATAAAGTAAATTGTTACAGTATACAAAAAAAATAATAAAATAAAGTGGACGTTGCAGTCACTGTCGAACGATTTTGCTTGTGCTGAAAATTTTAGTCTTCCCCTTTCATTTTGTCGTACATATAATCATATGCAGACTCACTAGCTGTAGCTTACATGTTATGCAATATTATCCCTTCCAGTACTATGACATCTGTGCAGGTATAGGCCAAGTTATTTTGTGTGCACTCCACCTGCAAGTGCACATGCAATGGTGGGAGATGTATCAATATTTTCCTTTATTACTCCAAAAGTTGCACGCAATTGCAATGTTAAAAAGCAAAACTGCTTGAGCAAAGAGTTCATGAACTGCACTTTAGAGATCCTGAGTTGTGAATCAATGATCCAAGCACAGATATCAAATTCTGCATGAAGGGACCACCTAGCCACTCCACCTCTTCATGTATCACAGTATTCCAGTCTTGATGCAAATGTAAGGGTGGAAAAAAAGGCTAAGAAGTAAGATGGCCTCCATATGAAGTCCAATGACCATTTCAAGGTTTTGATAAGCATGGGCAGAGCAATGCCTGAAAGAAAGTCAGCTAGATTGGGGCACAGCAAGTCAAACTGTACACTGCACAGCCGATTTTCTTTATTTGTACATGGGAAACAGCAACCACAATTGGATGGATCTCATGACATCCAATCCATCACTCTAATTAATGCACCCACCACAATTCATAAAATAAGAAGGGGACTTGTGAATGCAATAAATTTTGTGAGCACAGATCAGAGGTTTTAAGGAAAGCCCATCTTCTAAGAACTAAACAATGTCTTGGGTGATGGGGGCTTATCATCATATTATTATTAAAGGTAATAAAAACAGATTGTGGTGGCAGCTCTTTAACCCAGAGGGAGGCCATCATAAGCATTTCAGGGAATGACAAAAAGTGCACATAAAATCTGTGGTGAGGAATGAGATCCTCAAGATCAGCAAAAAATACATTTTTTAAGTGACTTCATCTTGCTTTCCACTGTTAGAATTTTATTTTACAGTTAGAATTTCAGCATTAAGCCATTTTCAAGCATAAGATTGTCAAGCAGTCTCCAGCATTTTGAAAATCCCACTTTAATTATGGCCACCCGTACATCAGTGACCTGCTGGATAGGGTGAGCAGCAACCTGTGACTGTGCTTATGATGCTGTAATATATAGGAAATTGTTGTCATTGACTGACTAGGAGGATACAGTGCTACTCGGACAGAATACTACGTGGTATGATGAATCACAGCTTGCAATGAATGTCGAAAAATGGAAATTAATGCAGATAACTAGGAAGAACAATCTTATAAAATTCAAATCCAGTATTAGTGGTGTGGCACTTGACAGTCCCTTTGATTAAATATCCAGGCATAACACTGCAAAGTGATATGAAATGGGACCAACATGTAAGATCAGTTGGTCAACTTTGGTTTATTGACAGAATTCTAGTAAAGTGTAGATCATCTATAAAAACTACGTATAAAACACTAGTGCAGCCAATTCTTGAGTATTGCTTGAATGTTTGGGATCCCCACCCAACTGTTGATTAGGTATCTTACTTTATTCCAAAAATTGCTAATATACTTTTATAAACATGTTGCAACCATCTATCTGCAATCTCCAGCTGTTGTGATAGTTGAGTAAATATGGATGTGATAACCTTAATAGTCTGCCACTATAGCGAAAATCACCTTCACACCTCGACCGAAGTAAGATTTCTTCCCATAGTCCAACTTTAATATGGCGTAACAGAGTAAATAACAAAAGTTTAATGGATAACATTTGGCATTATTTATTCTGAATCAAGTATTGGTGACAATACAGCACGAACTCTGCACACAACTAATTTAAAAAAAAAAAAAAGAAAAAAAAATTCTGAGAAGTAAAAGGTCAACATAAATGATAAGATCAATGGCAAAGTAATTAAAATTAGAGGAATGTGCTTACAGTAATTAATGAAAATAATACACTGCGCAAGAAAACGTTTTCCAATATTAAACTGTTCTTTTATCTTAAGTTCTGCAACACGATTGTTTGGATTCCCTTCAGAAATGTTTAACCACATTCTCATTCGGAGTTGACCAGGAGCATACTTGTTTGAACCATCTCCACCTGGAAAGTGCAATAAATATACAATTTTTGTTAGAACACAACATTTTGTTTATCATCATAAAAAAAATGACATTTGCATAGTGGACCACATTGTGGGGTTTTGTTGTGTAATTTTTTGTAGTGCTTACGCAAGTGTTCCTACAGAACAACAATCTTGCAAAACCGTTACACATAAAACTCTTTTGCAATGCTAATGTCACTATTAAGGCACATCACAGCAAAATACAATTTTTATGCACTTTTATCATAGTGAGTGTATCTGAAAGCAAGGTAGAGACATTTCTACAAAATCTATACAGAACCACTGGGCATTATATAGGTCAGCACTCCCCAAATACAAGGTAGAATATACTGTTGCCATTTAAAAATAGGATCCTATCAGCAGCAGGATGTTCGTGTATTCAAGTGCTAAACACCGCTTCATTCTAACATCACACAGGTCCTTTGCCAAGTACTAATTTACTCTGCTAAATATTAAACAAGCAGCAATAGTTTAACAATAGCTTCATAATACACAGGAATAGCAGCAGCTTTTCTTATTAACTATTGAATTTATTTGTATTCTTTAATGCTTTATAGTACGATGTATCTGCTGTCTGCACTCCATTTCAGAGTTGCATCTATCACTTCATACCTAGCCTGTTCAGTGTTGTATGTTTCACTAGGGCCGCTCCCAGAACTGTGCCATCATGGTCATACCAATTGCTGCAAGCTCTGCATTCCAACTGAACTTCATCTTAAAACCTTGTCCTTCTAATCTTATATTCCTGCTCACCAATTCTAAAATATTTATAGTAAAAAGAAAAAATTTATTTGCATATCATTCCTCTACATGTACATTGAAATCTCCCAAGTATATGATAAGCCTGATTATACATTCTGAAATAAGGCCCTTTCATCAGAAAATGTTGGGATGGACAAGAAAGGCAGTTAACCTCTAGGAAAGCATCAAGCCTCTTGTGTACACTGTTCATGTAAATGTGAAATCATTGTTGTGGCATAGACATCTGACTGATAATCTTGGAGGGTAACTAGATTAAACTATCAAGGAACTCAATCTAAAGGAAAGGAATATAACTTTTAATCCATCAACTTTCGAAGGAAGTGTTTGAGAAACTTCAAACACACTGGTAAATATGACAGTAGCTGGCTGTGTGAAAGGTTGGAAGTGGAATGACTGAGTAAACATAATATTATACACTACATCTTCATTTGAAGGGAGACATGAAACATCACAGAAAACTTGCATAAGGACAAAATAGTCTCGTAAGGAAGGCAAAATGAGATGAGTTTTACTGTCTGGAAGCACATCACTGGGTGGCAAAGCAGACTTGAAAGAAGCAGGAACTGACAGAGACCATAAACAGATACGTCATGAGGTGCTCTTGTAGAGGAGTATCTCATGTGGATTGAGACACTGCTAGCCAGTGTCTCCTACCGTAGCAGCATGACCCACGAAGAAGGAAACCAAATGCTTCATAGATAAAGACATATTATACATTGTTTTAAAGAATAGTTATAGACAACAGAAATGGAATGATGGAAATAATATGTGGAAATTAACTTAGAAATGGATTCCATGGGAGAACCTTATAAAATAATCAGTGATGAGATATTATCATTAGCAGTCCTGTCTATATTCAAATGAAATGATAAAGACAGTAACAGAAAGCTCTTGGAAGAGTCAGCTGTCCTGCTAATGGAAATATTACTTCGTGATGATGTAGAAGAAAGTGAGACAGAAGATCAATGGACACTGTGAACAATGTTACGATGATTGTAGGAAGACATAGAAATAATCAATACCTTCAGGAGACAAAATGTGTATTACTATCAACAGACACATTTAAAAGTAGGTGACACACTATCAAGCTTCCAGAAATAATAGTTCCTTCCTTGGGAAGGAGAGATGGATATATTGGGATAGTTTAGAAAGGAAAGATAGGCCACTCAGATCCCATGATGAGAGGTACCCACATATATAGTTATAGGGTGTCCATGGCAGTCTGATACATTACATCACTGATCATGGGCCATATTCTACTCTTCAGTGCCAGTGACAGTGTGGGCTATACAGTGTACAAAGATACAGTGGGTGGGTAGGTGCTAAAGATGCTGAGGTCCAAAGCAGCAAAGTGCTCAAGCACATGTTGGAAGATACTACAGCCATAATATCCTGGAAGGCCATGAACAACTTCATGAGACATTCAGTCACACAAGAAAATGCTGCCATCCCTGTTGGTCGAAATCCTGTAAAGGTGAAGAAAAGTCTGTTGGACTTCGAAACTGTCCATCATGGTAGTAGTAGCAGCAGCAATTTCAGTAGCATGGGTTCTTAGGTGGCACAGTGGAAACACTACTGATGAGCCAACCTGATTTCAGGGAATCCAGCAGGCTATGCCCAATAACCAGCATAGTTTCATCATCGTACATCCACAGTTGAAATGGAGGACAGTGGGACGTCAGCTGGTATAAGTTTTTATATTAAAAACGAAGAAATTCCTCCAGCTGTATTTAAGGTGTCAATTTTATTTTGACAACTAGTTTCGACGTTGTAACAATGTCATCTTCAGGCCCATACACTTGTTGACGTCAACTGCATGCAGCTGATTCTAGATGTCTTGGACTTCTAGTATCGGCCACACGCAGTTGATGTCAACAAGTGTATGGGCCTGAAGATGACATTGTTACAATGTTGAAACTACACTACTGACCATTAAAATTGCTACACCAAGAAGAAATGCAGATGATAAACGAGTATTCACTGGACAAATATATTATACTAGAACTGACATGTGATTACATTTTCACGCAATTTGGGTGCTTAGATCCTGAGAACTCGGTACCCTGAGCACCCACCTCTGGCCATAATAACAGCCTTGATATGCCTGGGCATTAAGTCAAACAGAGCTTGGATGTCGTATACAGGTACAGCTGCCCATGCAGCTTCAACACGATACCACAGTTCATCAAGAGTAGTGACTGGAGTATTGTGACGAGCCAGTTGTTCGGCCACCATTAACCAGACTTTTCAGTTGGTGAGATGTCTGGAGAATGTGCTGGCCAGGGCAGCAGTCGAACATTTTCTGTAACCAGAAAGGCCCGTACAGGACCTGCAACATGTGGTCGTGCATTATCCTGCTGAAACGTAGGGTTTTGCAGGGACCGAATGAAGGGTAGAGGCACGAGCCGTAAAACATCTGAAATGTAACGTCCACTATTCAAAGTGCCATCAATGCGAACAAGAGGTGACCGAGATGTGTAACCAATGGCACCTCATACCATCACACCAAGTGATACGCTAGTATGGCGATGATGAATACATGCTTCCAATGAGCATTCACCGCGATGTCGCCAAACACGGATGTCACCATCATGATTCTGTAAACAGAACCTGGATTCTTCCGAAAAAATGACGTTTTGCCATTCGTGTACCCAGGTACGTCGTTGAGTACACCATCGCATGCGCTCCTGTCTGTGATGCAGCATCAAGGGTAACCGCAGCCATGGTCTCCGATCTGATAGTTCATGCTGCTGCAAACATCGTCGAACTGTTCGTGCAGATGGATGTTGTCTTGCAAACGTCCCCATCTGTTGACTCGGGGATCGAGACGTGGCTGCACGATCTGTTACAGTCGTGCAGATAAGATGCCTGTCATCTCAACTGCTAGTGATACAGGGCCGTTGGGATCCAGCACAGCATTCCGTATTACCCTCCTGAAACCACCGATTCCATATTCTGCTAAAAGTCATTGGATCTTGACCAACGCAAGCAGCAATGTCGCAATATGATAAACCACAATCACAATAGGCTACAATCCGACCTCTATCAAAGTCGCAAATGTGATGGTACGCATTTCTCCTCCTTACACGAGGCATCACAACAACGTTTCACCAGGCAACACTGGCCAACTGCTGTTTCTGAATGAGAAATCGGTTGGAAACTTTCCTCATGTCAGTACGTTGTAGGTGTCGCCACCAGTGCCAACCTTGTGTGAATGCTCTGAAAAGCTAATCATTTGCATATCACAGCATCTTCTTCCTGTCAGTTAAATTTCGCGTCTGTAGCACATCAGGCTTCCAATTGTTTGGCAATAAAATGTTCACGATGGTGAACAAATAATAAGAAAAGTATGTGACATTCGTCATGAAAACAGTGGTGCTAACAGTAATACCGGTCAGTAGTTGTACAGTTTGTTAAGGGGAAGTTTGCTCGCTTTAATTATGAAGAGCAGAACCAGATTCAGAAAGATTTTTGCCGTACTTTAAATCTGAGTTACAAACAGTATGAAATATTTCTGTGTATTAATTCAGTGGAAATTCAAGCTGTATGCTACTGTAGGTAAAAATATATTACTTGGAGCATTTTACAAAAATATGATGTAATTACAGACTAGTTGCAACATTCCCTCCCAGCTGTCCCCTCCAAAAAATCTACATATTTCAGGAGTCCAGGCTCAAAATAATTTTTATGGATGTTTTCAAGACAGCAACACACTGTTTGGCAAAATAAGTTAACTGAAGATAAAATAGGTTAACAAAAGGTAAGGGCAAAGATTTTTCCCATGACAAAAAATTATGACCCTTGTTTGCTGTGTTGGTGAAACAGTAAATGAAAGCAAATTGCACAATGTTCATATGGAATTGTCATTATTACTATTATTAAAACCACTCAGATTAGTTTGGTCCCTTGCCCCCCCTATTAAACCAACCAACTACTCAGATTGTGTTTTAGGAAGATATGGTTTAAAAGATATTAAAGTACTAAGTAACCCAATCTGATATATTAATGAGTAAAGATTTACGGTATGTGCAGCAGACCAACTTCTGATTTTATGTGCCACAGAGTGGTTTAATATATGAAGGTGATGCAACAATGCTAGTAAGTTGTCAGTGTTTAGACACTGTCAGCACCTACTCAGAAGTTTTATCTGTAAGAGCTGATAAAGTCAGCTGACTGTTTCAAAATAAATGCATTGTCAAACATGTAAAATTACAAGGGGGGAGAACAGCTGGCCAGTACTCATTTTCAGGAGGTGAAATTCTAAGCACAGCCAACAGACACATTTAAAGGTAAAATAAGAAAAAAAAAGTAGTTTTTTGTAACTGGTACCTCATTCTTCATGGAGAAAAAAGGGATAGGTTGGAAGAGACTGTGGCTGTTACTGGTTGTCCACAAAGCAGACAATTCCCTGTCCAATCACTTACTGAGTTTTTTTTATTTATTATTTATTTACAATATGTTCCATTAGAGTATCTGCAATACTACATGTATGTATTTTATTGTGTGTGTGTATGGGGGGCGGAGGGCAGATCACCTTCAGAACATAGTTGACATTGGCACAAAGTCTGGTGATCAATAAATTTACAGCACCACCTCTTCTCTCCTTGCTGGCCAAACATTGACAATGAAAATTTTTTCTACACAAGGATTCAAAAATCACTTACTGAATGCCCTTGCCAAACGTGTTCTGCAGCATGACTCAATAGACATGGATGTCTGCTACACCAAATGGAGCATTTGGACCGATCCACCAAGAGTATTTCTTTCCCTAAACTCTGGTGATGGGAACATGGTCTCCAATATATCCTCATTTTCTGCCACACTCCTAGGTCTAATCTCCATTAACCACTATCACCTTTTTTTTCTTTTTTTGATAACATTTCATTATTTACTCTATTACTGTTTTACTTTTTATATTCATGTTTCATTCTCCCCCAACCCTCCCCCTTTTCATTCCACTTCTCATTTGCATTGCTCTAATCCATCTTTACTTCTCATTTTGTCCTTCTTTCATCACTGAACTTAAGCTGGCATAAAGGTTACCAATGTAACATCTTCAACCTCCTCCTATGTCCGATAGCTCCCACTTCATCTTTCTCTCCCCCATAGTCATTACAGATGGCTTACTCCCAAACTACAATCTCCAATTTTCAGCTTCCCCACCCTATCTGTCTTTTGCCTCTGTGGAAGAAACAGTTCCAATAGTCAGGTTTTGTTTCCCTGCCTTTGAATGTGTGTATTGGAAAGACTTTGGAAGTTCACTTCCTGAAGTTAAACACTAATCAGATATTTTCCTCCTCGAAATTTTACTTTTTTCTCAAATAAATTTTCATTTGTGTGCATGTAAACACATTATTCACTGTCCATAAATTTTAATCAATAGCCGTTTCGTTTGGCATCCCAGATATTTTTCCCCGTGTGCAGCCACTGTTCACATGGCAATCAGAGAGCTGCACTTCAGATTTGGTGCCAACGACAACACTTGGAACTTCAGAAACCGATGAGCCAGGTGATACTCCCGATTTAAGCTACATGCTGACCAATAAATGACTCCTCAGTGACTAATATGTTCATTTCAGTTGAACTGACCAGTATAAATATTATGTAAAGTAGATAACTACACATCTTGCAGAAGCCTTTTAAAATATCTTAGAATATTTACACTCAATTCCCAGGTGATTTACTCCTTAGCAGTCTTGATGACACTAAATAATCTGTTTTAGCTGAAATATGATGCACACAATCACAATAAAAGATTTTTTTAAATAAATACCAGTGTAATCAAGTGTGTGTGTGTGTGTGTGTGTGTGTGTGTGTGTGTGTGTGTGTGTGTGTGACAAATATTTGTTATTTGGTATTTATCATTTCTAGAAGGTTCTCAAAATATCTTATGTTTGTAATGTTAGCACTCTCTGTCTGTCTCTACATTGATATTTGTACTGAAGGTGCTAAGTGCTGTACTTTATTGACAACTCTGCATTTGGATTTGGACATGATTTTACGTAAGGCATGACCGTTTGTAGTGGAGGCACCAAGTACTCCAAAATATTAACATACCAATCAGGCAATGCAAAAATTGTTGCTCACGTGGACAGGAACTGAAATATAAGCAGTACATTGCTTCCATGGTCTGTATATTCAGAAGACCAATGGATTCCAAAACATCAACAAGTTAGCTGCACATCGGGAGTCAGTCAGTGTTTTCTGGAGATGCTGGTCCTGACAAAATTTCTTAAAGGATTTGACTGAGTTGGCAAATCCAATACGAAGGATGACTTGAAGTGTTTAGCAAACTGCAGTTTTACTTTGCTACCATAGCCCAGCAGTGGTTCAAGAACAATGTTGAGAAGCTTGCTAGATGCAACGAATTCCAGTCCAAACTGGAGAAAACATTTGATGACAATCGGTGGCAAGTCTAAACATTAGAACAGTTGAAGATACATAAAGGTTGCTGTGACACTATGGTCACATTGTAAATTTAAATGGCAGAAACAGACAAACTCTCACATTTGATTAATGTAGTCATAGTTGAGATGTTAAAAGGATCTCACAACAACAGAAGAATTCATCAAGTGGGCCAACAAATTGAGGAACTGCAACAGAAAAGAGTTGGAAAAAAGTGGTATGACCAGTTCCTGAATGTGGTCCCAGTGGCAGTTGCGGAAGATTGCCAAGAGCTCACATCTTGTAAGTCAGGTAGTAAGGGAAGACAGACAGCAGTTTATGGCAGCCAGAAATGTCGGACCCAGAATCTAAGAGAGACCAGCCATGAAAGTCAACCCCATACATCAGGAGGTAATAGAGAACGTTGAAAAAGAAGAAGTGTATCAATCTTTAGCACCAGGGAAAATGGACTCAGCCAAATTGGACTTACACTGCAGAACAACAACCCAGCACCCATCCAATCCAGATACAACCAACTCCTCCACCAAATATAATGCCTGCAGAAGAACAGAATTTGGATGAAAGAGGAGAACTGACCAATATATTTCCACTGTGGTCTCTGTGGACACATGTTATGGTACTGCAGAGAAAGAAGACAAGTTTTCAATGATTACTGTGCTGCCAGATATCAACCACACCGCAGTTCTAATCATGCCACTCAACGTAAAACTAGTACAGATGACCTGAGGGATGAAGCCTTTGGTGTAGCCTGGATGAAGTCGCACCCCAGTATGCCACAGGCATTCCACATCGTCACATAGAGGTACTAGCTGTTCCCCTAGCCAACAAATTCAGGAAAACTAAATGAGGTAACCATCTTTGGAGGTGTGGCCATGACAGAAGAAAATCCTCCATTGATGACAGTCACCAAGATGCCAAGAAATCTCAGGACCATCATTGATGGCCAATCTGTTTGATCACTAGTCAACTCACGGGCTTCCTTTTCTGTAATGCTCAATGCTTATTGTTGCCAGCTAAAGAGTACTATGTTTCATGGTATTAAAGTAATTGTGCTGAAACTCACAAATAGGAAATACATCCAACAGACAGAAACATGTATTGCAAGAATAACTACTACTGACAGAATACAGTCCTTTGAATTTGTCATTTTAACAGAATACAGTTGTAATGTTATTGTGTGATGTGCCTTCTTGCAGGCATCACAAGCAGTCAGACTGTGGAAGATCAAAGGTCCAGATTGATGAAACTATTAAAAAAGCACACATAACAAAAATTGCTCAGAGTGATTATTTGCTGTTGAAGATGCCCATTTGGACTATATAACACACTGCCCATTGTTGAGCCTAAGGTAGACAACCTGTTTTGTCACCTTAAACGGACAATGTGTCTTTGTTATCTGGAAGACACTGTCGTTTCTTGAAGGATATTTTTAACCACCTAACAACCATGTTGAAGTATGTTCAGATTGCAGACCTCCACCTGAATCCAAAAAAGTGCCTCTTTGTCACTCAAGAAATAAAAATTTGGGGAGCATCTAGTCAATGGCAATGGTGTCCATCCCAGTCCAGTGAAAATAAAAGCAGAGTTTCCCACTACTTAGTACATCCACAATGTGAGAAGTTTTGTAGGAATATCTTTTTGAGGCACATTCCTTGCAGGAAGTACTACACACCAAATTTTCCTGAAATGAGTTCGAAGAAAGATCTTTACTTATCCTCAAGGAGATGTTAACATCTTCTCCAACCCTAGCCCTGTATGACAAGAATACTGGGACAGAACTTCACACTGATGCTAGCAGTTATGGCATAGGTGCTGTTCTAGTGCAAATCCAGAAAAGTACTGTAAAGGTGACAGCTTATGCTTCCACAGTACTCTCCAAGTCAGAGATGAACTACTCTGCAACTGAAAAAGAGTGGCTAGCAGTTGTTTGGGGCATCAACTACTTCTTGCAAAATCATTCTCCACAGTGATGGATCACTCACCATTCTCTATGGTGGCTGTCTAGCTTGAAGGATCCCTCAGGTCAACTGGAGAGACTGAGGCTTCAGGAGAACAATGTCACAGTGGTATACAAAAGGACACTGACTGCTGTTCAAGAAATCCTTTCTTGGAATACAGCATCAGGAGTGAAAACTCAGTACTTGTCGCTGAACTGGGGGAAGATAAAGAAGTGCTAAAATTGTACACACCTGGAAGGATGAGGAACTGATCAAAGTAGAATTCCAGTTAATAAACGGAACATTGTATAAGAAGAACTATGTTCTTATGGGGGCCAAATGAATGCTCGTCATTCCAGCTCATCTACGACCAGCTATCCTGAAGTATTTTTGTGTCACTCCAACATCTGTTCACCAATTATTCATAAATACCAAGAACAGAATCAGATGCAGGTATCACTGGCCTGGCCTCTACTGATCCAGTAGAACACTGTGTGAGCCACTGTAAGGAATATCAGTGATGGAAGCACAACCTTCAGGACATTTGAGACCAATTCTACTCACAGCAACACCATCTCGCTGGACTGGAATTGATCTCATGGGGAAGTTCCCAAAGTCAGCAAATGGAAATTCATGGATAATAGTCTACGCTGACTACATCACATGCTACACTGTCACCAAATCTGTCCTGATGGCTGAAGCACTGGAAATTCCAAGGTTCTTTGTAGAATACATCATTTTTAAGTGTGGAGCACTCCATTTGATGGTCTATGATCATGAAATTTTTTTTCGGTTGACACCAGTATCAGAGGTAATTTTACATTGCACTGCCACCTATGGCGTCACTGCCTACCACTCACAGACAAATGGCCTCACAGAAGGCTTTAATAAGACATTAGCAGATATGCTTTTGATGTATGTTGTTATCAAAAAGAGAGACTGCAATACAGTGATGCTCATCATGATACTTGCATATAACACAGTGAAGCAAGACACTACAAACTTCATACTGTTCTTTCCCACAGTACCGAGGCCAGAATGGCAATGGATACACTGTTACTATTTCAACTAGATAATTCTCAGGATGACTGTGAAACACCTCATTACAAGGACCTGGTTCGCATACTGTATCTGGACACTCAGGAAGAAGATCAAGAGCACTAAAAGGCTAAGCTTCAGTGAGTGAGATGCTTCCCAGATGACTTCATATGGATTTTTACAGATGTTTAGGTAGTGAGAATATTTGAAAAATTATTAAAAGTTACTTTGTGCTCTAATGGGCTGCATCATATCCTTCCTCGCTTGTCGTATGTTGCACATGAAGTTGACACAAGGAGATGCAAGTGCAGAAATACTGACAATGTCCTTCATATTAGGCCCTAATAGTCCTGATCTGCAGATCGATGATTGGGGCTTCTCGTTCAAGTAAACTGAAGGCCTGCTCGATGACCGCAAAGCTTTGATGGAAGGGGCTACCTTCAAGGCTCATCATAGTGAAGTGGACTGAATGTGAGTGTCCTCCAGCACTGCCACACAGAGGACCACTGAAAGTTCTAGATCCAGGCTGTTGTAGTTGGCTCCATTGAGAACTCTTGAAAGAGTGGGTTGCTGTTTGTCACAAAGAGGGGGTAACACTCCAAGCTGTGCAGGAGACAGGGTGGAGTAGTGGTTAGCATTGCTGGCTGGCATGCTGCAAGTCACCAGTTCAAATTCTATCACTAGCAAATATTTGTTATTTAGTTTTTATTATTTTTAGAAGGTTCTCAAAATTTCTTATGTTTCTAGTTCTGAAATATTCATTGTTTTTATAAATAACAGTATCCTTTGTCCAGGAGGTAGTGCTGTTCTGCATGTACATCGGTGTCAAAAATAAATGTGCTTTCAGTGCTAAATGTTGTGCTTCACTGACTATCCTGTTTTCTAATTTCAACTTGATTGTGGTTACGATACGACAATGTTAAGCTACCAATAGGGGATTTATTTCTTTTAACATGAAGAATAAATCATTTGACACAATTTCATTACACTGAATGAAATAGACAATGTCTGTTGCTGCTGATATATGACATTTTGTCTTAGGGTGTTGCCACTGTCCTACTTCAATAAGTTTATTAACTTTGTGATGGGTGTGTGTAAGTCAGTAAATTGTATATCTAAATCAGTGAATTTTATATTAAAATCTTTTTTTTAAATATAGTTTCTTTTCATTTAAGGACAATGCCAGAGATATAGGAACAAAAACAAATTGTTGCAGTGCTCGATTGGTTAACACAAGCTAGATCCCAGACTGCTCCCGTATCAGGACTGTTATTGCCGGAAAACCCTGATGCACTTGCAATACAAATGAGTACCGAATTTTCTGCAAATCCAGGCTTTTTAGAATGTATAAAGACAAGGAATGGCATTGTGTTAAAAAATACTTATGCTGAAACTAACAAAGATTTACAGACTTTGACTACAGACTGGTAGCAGTTTATGTTACCTTTAGTACTTTAACAATATGTTGAAAAAGATGTCTTCAACTCCAACAAAGTGGTTTATTTTACCACTGCTTGCCAAATTAAAGTCTATTGTTTAAGGGTCAACAGTGATCAGATGGGAAAAATCTCGTAAGTATAGAATTACACTACTGGTAGGATGTACTTCACATGGACTGGTAAACTACTGTTACTGTTACTTGTTTAAAATGACAGTGTTTCAAAAATGTAAGAACATTACTAGTCAAAAAGAAGACACACAGGAAGGGGTGGATGATAGCTGCTATGTTCACCAACTGCCTCCTCAGTTTGGAAAACAATAACAGATTTTTTTTCTTTTCACAAAAAACTACTGAAAAAGTTTAAAGACCCAGAAGTTAGAACAGACAGTAGGAACAACCTGCTGTCACTAACACACTTCATGCATTAAAACCCTTAAGACAAGATAAGAGAAATCAAGACTCATATTGAAGCATATAAATAGTCATTTTTCCCTTCCTCGGAAACGAGGAGTAGTAGCAGTGGTACAGGGTACCTACTATCATATACTGTTTGTTGGTGTACAAAGTACGTATGTAACAATGAAAATAATCAATTTTGTATTATGTAATGTAATCGAACAGGTAAAAAACCTACTCACTAAGTAGTGGTGGGAGGATACACACATAAAAAAATGTTTTACATATGCAAGGTTTTGGAGCCAGGGGCCCCTTCATCTGGCAGAAGATTTGAAGGGGAAGGAGGAATGGTGAAGGAAATGGACTGGAGAGGTTTAGGAAAAAGGAGCAGCGTTTGGAAAAGTCACCCAGAACCCCAGGCCAAGGGAGACTTACCACACGGGATGAGAAGGAAAGACCAATTGTTGGGGACTGCACCGGACAAGATTTGAAAACCTGAGAGTTTAAAAATAGAAGACATGGTAATAAGCTAAACAGAGATTACTGCTGAAACATTGTGCATGAGTTAATAAGAGTGAAAAGCTATGTACATTCTATGTAACAAACATGGGAGGGGGAAGGCGAAAAATAGACAGGTCAGAAAATAAAAGATGTAGAAAACTAAACAGGGTGAATAAAGGAGTAGTTACTGTGAAGAAATGCTGAGACAGAGGAAATAAACATAAATTAAGGCCAGGTGGGTGGTGAGAATCAAAGGCATGTAGTGCTAATTTCCACCAGTGGAGTTCTGAGAAACTGGTGTCTGGTTGAAGAGTACAGATGGTGTGTGTAGTGAAACAGGCACTGAGGTCATGACCGTCGTGTCGTAAAGTGTGCTGTGCAACAGGATATTGTGTGTTGCTGGTATATATCATCTGCCTATGCCCTTTCATCCTAACAGCTAACTTGGTGGTAGTAATGCCAACATATGAGGCTGAACAGTGTTTACGTAACAGCTGGCATATGATGTGTCGTTTCACAGGTGGCTCTCCTTTTGATAGTATATGTTTTGCCAATTATAGAGCTGGTATAGGTGGTGGTAGGTGGGTGCATAAGGCAAGTCTTGTAGCAGGGCAGTCACAGGGGTAGGAGCCATAGGGTAGGGAGATGGGTGCAGGAGCATAGGGTCTCATAAGGATATTCCAGATATTGGGAGGGTGACGAAAAATCTCAAAGAGAATGGATCTCATTTCAGGGAATGATCTTAGGAAGTCATGGTCTTGTTGAAGTAGCTGATCAATATATTCAAGATATAATACAGATATATAATACTGAGTGACAAGTGTTGCATTTCGAAGTTGTTTTTTGGAGGGATCAACAGTACCAGGATTGGATGGGATGGTCCAGGAAATCTGCTTTTGAGCTACACTGGTGGGGAAATTATCTCCAGTGAAGGCTGAGGTGAGAATGGTAGTGTATTGCTGTAAAGAGTCTACATCCGAACAAATATGTTTGCCTCAAATGCCAAGGCTGTATGGGAGGGAACATGTGACATGGAAATAATGCCAACAGTCAAAATGTGAGTACTGTTGTTTGTTAGTAGGTTTAATGTGGACAGAAGTGCATAGCTGGCCTTCGGTGAGGATGAGATCAACATCCAGGAAAGTGGCATGGGTTTTGGAATTGGACCATATGAAATTTTATTGGGAGAAGGTATTTAAGATTCCAGGAACTTAAACGGGTCAGCCTGACCATGAGTCAATATGGCAAAGATGTCATCAATGTATCCAAAACAAACCAGGGGCTGGAGCCGTATAGATCCCTGGAAAACCCCCTCCAAGTGACCCATGAAAAGATTGGTGCAGGAAGAAGCCATCCTGATTTCCATAGTTGTACTCCTTATCTATTTGTACAAGGGTTGGAACTTTAATAGTGGCAACTATTTATTTAAAGTTCACACAAAATAGTTAAGTGTTTCAAAATTTTACTGACCTTCAAAGTAGTCACCAGCATTGTGTATAACCCGTTGCCAGTGATGTGAAAGTCATAGGATACTCTTAGCAGTGCCAGTTGTGTTTACAGTTTGAGCGGCGTGGTCTGTTGCCCAACAAATATATAGCAGTTCTGAAGTGAATGCCATTAAATGTTTCCTTCAGTTTAGAAATCGAGTTGAACTCATGAGGACTTAAGTCGGGGGAGTGCAGTAGGTGGTATAGCACTTAGCAGCCCCATCAGTCAAACAAATCAGCAACAGGTTGCTTTGTACGTGCTTGAGCATTGTTCTTCAAAATGATAGTCATGTCCTGCAGAAAGTGTCATCACGTCTGTCTCTAAGCTGGTCATAGGTTGTGTTCCAAAAATGAACAGCAGAGAGACAGAAGTGATGACACTTTCTGCAGGACCTGACCATCATTTTGCAGGACAATGCTCAAGCATGTACTGTACAAGCTGTTACTGATTTGTTTGACTGATGGGTGTGCTAAGTGCTGTACCACATACTGAACTCCCCTGACTTAAGCCCTCACGAGTTCAACTCGATTTATAAACTGAAGGAAACACTTCAAGGCGTTTGCTTCAGAACTGCTACAAATTCGTCGGGCCATAGACAATGCCGCTTGAAATGCCATCACAACTGGCGCTGCTAAGAGTATCCTACGACTTCTACATCGCTGGCAGCAGGTTATACACAATGCTGGTGACTACTTTGAAGGTCAGTAAAACTTTGAAACACGTATCTATTTTGTATGAGCTGTAAATAAATAGTTGCCAGTATTAAAGTTCCATCCCTCATATGTGTGCCCCTCAAAGATGAAGTAGTTGTTGGTATGTCTGGAGTTGATTAAGGTAAACAGAAAGGATGTCATAGATTTGGAATCAGGTGTATGCTGACTGAAGAAATGTTTAGCAGCAGATAGACCATGTATGTGGGATATGTTGGTAAAGAGGGAGGTGGCATCAATTATGCAAGCAAGGTGTGTGTTGGGAATGGGAAGGGCAAGGATTTCAGATGCTCTAGGAAATGGTTGGTATCTTTAATATAGGAGGGTAGTCTTTGTACTATGAGTTGCAGGTATTGATCACCTAAGGCAGATATACATTTGGTGGGTGCTTTGCAGCCAGCAACTATAGGATGGCCAGAATGATGGAGTTTGTGGATCTTAGGAAGAAGGTAAAAGGTTGGGCTGCATGGTCTGGGTGGGGTCAGAAGTTCTATAGACTGAGGTGCTAGTCCTTGTAAAATGCCTAAGGTTTTAAGGAGGGACTGCAGATCAGTTTGAATCACAGGGATGGGATTTTGATGGTAGATGCTGTCTTTAGAGGTGTCAAACAGCTAGCATAGACCTTCACTAACATACTCCTGTCCAGTCAAGTACCAGTGTTAGACCCTTTGTCTGCTGGGAGGATAATGTGGGGTCATTGGCTTTTAGGCAATGCAGAGCCTGGAATTCTGCAGAGGATGGTCACAGTCGTGTTGTAGGTACCTGAGGAAGGATCGTGAAGCAATGATGGATGTGATGAATTCCTGGATGCCTTGCAAGGGATGATTTTGAGGTAGTGGTGATGGATGAAGTAGGGATCATGATCGGAACTCTTTAAGGCAGGGTTCAATGTCATGTTTGCTGTTGGAAAGGTTTCAGGATTGCGTTGCAAAATGATATTTCCAGTTGGGATTACATGTGAAGGAAAGTAAGTCCTCCACCAAACCAGCATGATTAACTGCAGTGTTATGGATGAAAATGAGACCTTTGGATAATACAGATAGATTCAGGAGGGTAGAGTGCTTTAGATCAGAGGTTGAGAACACTGTACTGTTGTGACTGGTTCTTGTGATTATGAGCTGTCATTGGTCTGGGAGGCAGTGACAAAGGCTGTGAGATGTTAAGGTGATTGACCAAGATCCGTTTGGAGGAGAGGAGTGGAAGTTGATGGTGTGGTTGTTTAGGGAGCTGCAGAGGACAGGAAGGGACTGTTGGGGCAGTTTAGAAGGTGGGATAGCTTTTTGAGGTGAAGTCTGGCATGTTGTTTCAGTCCAAATTTATGAAACAATACTTGTCATATACCATCTGTTATGTTAACACTGTTCGGCCTTTTACATTGGCATGGTTACTACAAAGTTATCAGTTGGGATGATTGGGCATAGGCAGAGGGTATATAACAGCAACACACAATATCCTGTTGCAGAGCATGCTCTAGAACATGACAGTTGTGACTTTGGTGCCTGTTTCACTATGTCCACCATCTGGATTCTTCCTCCAGACAGCAGATTCTCAGAACTCCGCAGGTGGGAACTAGCGCTACAACACATCCTTGGTTCTCACCACCCACCTGGTCTTAATGGATGTTAATTTTTGTATCTCAGCATTTCTTCGCAGTAACTACGTCTTTCTTCACTCCATTTTGGTTTCTCACATTTTTCATTTTCTGACTGTCTATTTTTCACCATCCCCCTCCCAACTCTGTTACATAGAATGCACTTAGCATTTCATTCTTATTAACTCTTACAAGATGTTTGAGCAGTAATCTCTGTCTTGAATATTACCCTGTCTTCCAACTTTAAGCTCTCATGTTTTCAAATCTTGTTCAGTGCAGTTTCCAACAATCAGTCTTTCTTTCTCATCCCATCTGATAAGTCTCCCCTGACCCAGGGTTCTGGGAAACTTTTCCAAAGCCTACCACCTTTCCTAAATGTCTCCACTCCATTTCCTTCACCCCACTTCATTTCACTTGGACCCTTCTACCAGAAGAAGAAGCCACTGGCTCCAAAAGTTTGCATGCTTAAAACTTTTTTTCTGTGTGTGTTCTCCTGCCACCATTTGGTGAGTAGATTTTTTATCTGTCCTATTACATTATTGAGTATGTATGTAGATGTAGAATATATTGCATAGAGTTTCAATATCCAGTATGTCCCTACAAGAGTAATTTAAAACAAGAAACTGAACTCTGAACTCTGTAGAACTTTCAGCAGTTTGTAAAAATCATATCCTAGAACAACTGTTCAATTTATTCTTTACTGTGCAAATGGTGTCTGTCAAACACCATTATCTAGTTCCTGTTTTATGCACATTATATCATTAAAAACAGGAAAATTTCTGGTAAAAAGGATGTTTCAAAATTGTAGTAAAAATACAAACAATACTCACAGATTTCTGCTAACAGCAAGAATTACATACATAATAAACACATTGTCAAAAATGTGATGTTTATAAATAATGTTCAGTCATACAGAGGTCGATGATGGAGTGTCAGTCACAGACAACTATCCAAAGGACACACAAAATTTATAGCTCATTTGCAAAACCTGCAACATGACAGAAAATTTAATTTCAGGATTTTCCCACAGCCTTCTTTACTTTATGACTAACAGATTTCACTATAATCGGAGTTTCAAAGAGTGCTACAAGCCTTCTAAAATGAAAAAAAAAGGAAAATGCACTGATTTGCAAGTGAACTACAGGCATCAGCCATTCACTTGCAAAGCCAACTATATTCCTTTGCAGCTGCAAAAGCTATTATATTCACTGCAGCTTTTATGACCACTGCCTTGTCACTGAGTTTACAGATGAAAAATCAGCTAAATTTCCGTATCACTGTAGAGATGTCTCTGAAAATAAAAATTAATGTTTATGCTGCAGTCAGCAAGGGAACAAGTCAGTGAGTCAAGACAATATTTTTCTTTACACGATGAAGGGAACAGTTTCTCAGGTTCTCATTTGTTTTCTGTGGAGCCCACCAATTCGCTTACTTGACACTGTAGGCATTCTGCTCTTCCATTAATAACACTTTTTATCTGATTTTATTTGCATGACATATGTTGTGTGATAGATTGGAAAGTGACTTGATGGAGGGAGAAGAACAAGAAAAAAAATGAATATTCCAAGGATGCAATCAAACTACTTCAGGACTACATCACGGGATATACATCTCTGCTTCAGAGGCTCTTTCAACAATATGTTATTTTTTGACGACTGTTATAGTCATAATGAGGATAAAGGAGTATTGTGAATGTTGCCTTACTAGCTGTTTTTCAAAGCTCATGAAAATGTTGAGCTGCAATTCCCCATTGTCAGACACTCATACATTCCAACAGATACAATTTTTGGTAAACTGGAAAGAAAGTATAGGCAGAAGGATGTAACTGAGAGCCCAGAAGTGTATACATATCTAATAGAAAGGCATGCTTGGGACTAAGCTGTGCAATCAAGAACCGGAACCCTACTCTGCTAGTATCCTCAAACAGCCAGGCCAATTGGATTTCAAATTCCATAAGCCAGAAAAAGTTACAATCAGGTGTAATAAGAACAAGAAGGTAACTTCAGTTCAAGGTGATCCATTTTACAATACTGACATAAGTGAACCATCCAAAAGCCTGTGCAAAAAAGGAAAAAGCTTCAAACAAAACAGTTGCATTGAAGACACTGAAAAAGGGGCCTTTGTCACTGCCTCCCAGACAATTAACAGCTCATAATCACAAGAACCGGTCACAACAGTACAGTGTTCTCAACCTCTGATCTAGAGCACTCTACCCTCCTGAATCTATCTGTATTATCCAAAGGTCTCATTTTCATCCATAACACTGCAGTTAATCATGCTGCTTTGGTGAAGGACTTACTTTCCTTCACATCTAATCCCAACTGGAAATATCATTTTGCACCAAAACTGAAGGACATCAGGCAGCTTTTATATTTCCTCTTTGGTAAAAACAGGGATCCAAACGAAGAGTTGCAGTTCTACGAAATGCCCCTTGCTGCTGTTGTTGCTATGGTGCTATGAAAGAATCCTATATAGATGACTATGGAGAAAATGACAGTCTGAGCAATTCTGATATAATGGAAGAGGATGAACTGGATTTCATGTAAGCCAGGAAGCTCAATTGACTTTATCACACTGGTGAATGTTATCAGCCATCATTATAAATTTAAATTTTTCCTATTTTTTGTAGAGTGTAAAAGAATATTTTGCTTTATTTATGAGTTTCTACAACGTGAATGTTGAATAAACTCCTTTTTAAGTTATTAGGTTTAACTTCGTAATATTTTGATATTACAGTACAACTATGCTTGTGAACGGCTAGTAGTTAACCTATAGATGGATGTTAATCTAGCAGGAACATTTCATTAAAACAACAACAACAACAATAATAATAATAATAATAATAATAATAATAATAGTAGTAGTAGTAGTAGTAGTAGTAATAACTAAACTCTGTCCAAACAGATCTCGGAAGACCCTAACATTACTGACCAACTGGTGTATCATCCTCAATCTATAGGTGTCACTGGATGAGGATATGGAGGGATGTGTGGACGGCACACTGCTCTCCCAGCCATTGTCAGTTTTCATGACAATAATAATTATAAGTTTTAGGAAGTTTGGAATCTTTAGTAGCCAACCTCTGTCCTTTCCAAAGCCTTGTCATAAAAACAGCAGATTTTGCAAACTGACAGAAAAACAAAAAGGTTACCCATTGTCTTGCAAAACCTGCTAAATGCATTATGCAGTTGCAAAACCCATGATGTGTTCAAGAAATATTTAAATTACCAATTACTAATGCTCACATAATTATGGGCTACTACACAGATTAGATCTATTAGGTTTCTGGCAGTTGTGCAGGTTTTTATCAATACCCAAAATTTTATTGTAGTGCATATAGATGGTTTTGCTTATGGGCTACTCAAATAATGTGGCAACAAATCACAAGCAACTGTTAGTATAAAACATCACTTATTTGTGCCATAGATGTTCTAATCAATTAGCACTCATTACTAGTATTACCTATGTAACAAGATCTTACAAAAATTTTCAGTATTTACTTGTTTTTCAGTTAAAGCTGTTGATTCAAACTGGAATGTGGTTCTTTAGCACAATGTGAAAAAATTTATCTCTTATTCATGAAATCCATATACAGTAAACCCTAGTTATTTCGAGATCAGATGAACTGAAAACTCTGCTTACCCATACTAGCTGTTCAGTCCTTGCCAATTTACATCAAAACATCTACTACTTAAAAATGATTTCCAATAATTCTTACTATGAACTAAAATGTGGTACCCACAGTATTTTGTATCTTATTCTTTGGTTAAACTGAATAAGTATGTACATATGTGGTACCGTGCATTTTGGTAATTTCCATTATTTTCAACAATAGCCTCATCACTTGCATACTGCTCACTTGTGACTTCGAATTCTTCAGGTGCAAGGGTAGAAAAAGAGGGAGTTTTGGCCAGCAGACCGCACACAACACTTTACACGCAACAATCCAAAGAGCTCCATGTATCTGCTTGTTTGTGAGCAGTGATTTTTCTTCCTGTATCACTCACAATACGCCACTGAAACAGAAACGAGCTAATAATGCTCTGAGGCAAACACAAAAGCAGTAAACTCTGCATATGGTCAACAGTGGAGAGAAGATTAAAATTCAGGTTGTAGAACACTTTCAGATGCCAAAGTCTACTTTCTCATCAGTAACAAGTGTGAGATAGAAAACAGAGGAAAGTCAGGTTGGCTATTCGTTCAGCAGAAACAACAGGCTCATGAGGCCAGCCAAACGTGAAGAAGCTGAGGATTCACTATTTAAAATGGTTCCAATACATGCACTCATAACAAATTGCATTATCTGGCCCCATGCTTCAAGAAAAGGCTTGTGAAATTGTCCAGAAAAAGGGGATTTTCAAGTTTGTGTGTTTCAAGTGCTGCCTGTGCCATTTTCGGAAGAAGCATAAAATCAATGCTATCAGTGTCTGTGGGGAGGCACAAGGAAGATGCCAGTGATTGAGCATGAGAATTTCAGTCCAAGCTCTCTCATTTTTATCACCCATGAGATGTGTTTAATATGGATGAAGCAGCAATTTCTGTAAATTGATGCCTGAAAAACTACTGCATGTCAATAGTGGAAAAATGTCATCGTGGAAAATGTAGCAAGGAGAGACTGGTGGTGGTCCTGTATTGTAATTCAGATGATTCTGAGGTGCTCAAGCCATTAGCAATTGGAAAATATGAAAATCGCCGTTGTTTCAAAAATGTCAGCCTATTCAGTCAATCATGCCACTGCAAGAATAACAATAAAGCTTGGTTAACCAAATCTCTCTTCGTAGCTGACTCTTGAAGGTTCAACAACAAATGAAGGCAAGAACAAGAAGTATTTTGCTAATTTTGGACTACTGGTCAACACTTCAGTTCGATGACCTGGAACTTCCAAACATAGAAGTAGTGTTCTTATCAGCTAATATTACGAGTCATCTACAGCCACTGAAACGTAATTACAAATTCCAATCTGTTTATTTATTTATTTATTTATTTTATCCATCTTTCAGCACCTACATGCAATCGATGTCGTCAGAAGAGTTACAGCTATTTGTACATTATGTTTTACATACCAAAATATTACATAGTAAAAATATGGCAATGTTGAAAACTATTAGCTTACAACAGCCTCTACACCTAGATCCATACATAACAGTAAGCCATAATTTATCAGCATTAACATGCAATCAATGTTGTCGGAAGTATTATAGCTATTTGTACATTATGTTTCATATAGCAAAAATATTACATGGAAAAAAAAGATAGTGTTGTACCCTATTAGCTTATAGCTAGCTGCCTCTACATCCATAACTATACATAATAGTAAGCCTTAGTTTATCAATAAATTAGATCATCTTTACAACTATTCTGAAATTCTTCTACACTGTAGAAAGTATTTTTCTTCATCCACACTTTGGTTTTAGTTTTGAAAATATCCATTGAAACCAATTGAGCCTGTACGGGTAAAGTGTTGAATAATTTTATGCCTATGTATTCATAGCTAGATTGGGTTTTCTTAAGCCTGGTTGTGGGTATATCAATCATATTTGTTTGTCGAGTATTGTGTTGATGAACCAATTTTCTTATAGTGTAGTGGTTTAAGTTTTCTTTTATGTTTAATAGGCAACAATATATGTAAAGAGATGGGACTGTGAGAATTTTTAAGTCTCTAAAATAAGGTCTACATGAGGTCTTGTTGTCAGTGATTCCGTACAAACGTCTAATTGCTTTCTTCTGCCAAGTGAAAATTTTTTTGGCTCCTGGAGAGTTACCCCATAAAAGAATGCCATATTGTAGATGGCAATGAAAGAAGGCATAGTATGACTGAAGCAATAAATCTTGTGTAACACATGTGTGTAGTTTGGCTAGTAGGTAGATAACTCGTGATAGCTTTCGACATACATAATCTGTATGTGTGTCCCAAGTTAATTTTGAGTCAATGTGTATTCCTAGTAGTTTAACAGATGATAACTCCATGTTACTGTTTGATAAACTGAAGATTATCTTGACAGTCTTTTCATGGTTCATAGATAAGTCATTAGCTTTAAACCAGATATTAGATATTTTGAGACACTCTTCACTTTCCTCCTTCAATATGTTTATATCCTTTCCAGAATTACCTAATGTTGTGTCATCAGCATAGAGGATAGATTTACAGGGTAAGTTGTTCGGAAAGTCATTTACAAACAATATAAATAGTAGAGGGCCAAGCACTGAGCCCTGAGGAACACCTCGTTTTATACTTAAAGTCTGTGACTGTTGGTCATTATGCTTTACTATTTGTTTTCTATTGCTGAGGTATGATTCAATTAGTGAGAGTTCCAGGTGTTTGATTCCATAGCAACACAGTTTATCTAATAATAATTTGTGGTTAACTGAGTCGAAAGCCTTACTCAAGTCAATTAGAATGGCTTCAGCAGATAATTCTGACTCAAATGCACTTAGTACAAAAGAGATAAGGTTTTCAACTGCTTTGCCTGTTGATAAGTTTGACCTGAATCCATACTGAGAATCATTTAATATATTATTGTCTGATAGGTGTATGCATATTTGCTGCATTATGCAATGTTCTATTATTTTTGAAAGAATAGGCACAAGTGAAATTGGTCTATAATTATTGATACAGGACTTGTCACCCTTTTTGTATAATGGTATGACAACTGTTTTTTTGAGACATTCTGGAAAGTGTCCACTCGAGAGCATCCAGTTTATCAGTATGCAAAGAGGGTATGTTATGAGATCTACAACTTTTTTAATTACATAGTTTGACAGGCCATACACATCTTCAGATCTAGAGTATCCTAATTTAGAGGTTGCTTTAATTATATCAGTTACTTGTGCTTCTCTCCATTTACAAGCTGACACTATGTTTGTAATGTTTTGTTGAAAATTTCTGCCAGATATGGGGTGAGAAATAGGTGTATGTGTTGAATTGGAATTCTGGTTGCTATGGGTTGGAAGGCTGAGATTGGCAGAGTTGACAAAAAAGTGATTGAAATCATCAGCAGTGACGTTAGCAGCATTTGTGTTGTCTTTGTAGTTTATATCCATACCTAGCTCTGCTTTTATTACTTTCCATGCAGCCTTACATTTATTGTGTGATTAAGGCTGCAATCAATGCAATTACACTACAAGATACAGATTCACACTGGAATGTAGTTACAAGAGACAGGCCGCTGAAACTGAAGAGAAAACTGATGATCCAACATCTGAACTTACTTATAACACAGATAGAGACAACTTTGGATTTTGATGCACCTCTTCCACAGTCTTACATCTCATTGGTGCCATCTCATACCAACAGTATGAAAGTATGGATGCAGGCAGATGACAACATTTGTGTTGCTCCAGAACCAGCCATCAGTTCTGCTGATGGTGCAGAAGAGAATAATAATGCTTTACTGTCATCTTCTGAGGAGGACCATGAAGACATGACACTGCCACCCCGCACTTAAGTTGCAACTGGAATTGCTGTTCTTGAGGGATTTCCTGCCACTTCTGATGTCTCCATGGCACTTCAGGCTACTCTGAATGTGATATCTTCAGGTAGCACCATAATTACGACCAACAGCCTGACAAACATTATCCCCCCCCCCCCCCAGATTAATCTGTAGAAGAAACGTGTAATATCCAGGATGGAATGTCACAATATTATGAAAAGGATAGTTGCTACTCACCATATAGTGGAGATGCTGAGTCGCAGATTGGCTCAACAAAAAGACTGTCAGAAAAATGAGCTTTCAGCTAACGAGCCTCCATCAGAGATAGAAAAAAAAAGAAAAACACACACACACACAAAAATGCAACTTACACACACATGACCGCAGTCTCTGGAAGTAAAATTTGCAATGGATAAGAATTGTTGTAAATTAAAACGAGTTCTGATTAAAACTTGCTAAACAACAGTACATTGTAGTGTCTCAAGATTATTATTTGTTGTATTACAATGCAAACTAATTCAGTGTTAAATGGATGCAATAATGTTCCGTCACCTGTATGGAAGCGTATTGTTTGAAAAAAATGCTGACAAGTGTTTGACAATATGTACATACACTTTCTCAATTAAACTGATGCCAAAGTACTGTTGTACATATACAGTGTAATTATTTTTCTTAGAGGTCAAGAGAATATATCATCCTTATTCATTGGTACTCATAACAAGAGAAAAAGTGAATTCAACAGTCATATATTTTACTAAAAAGCTCATTAATTCAAACTTTGTTACACCAAATTGGCTGTATTTCAGTCTCTTGAAATTGGATTTAAAAGAAGGGTCTACTGTCCCTACCTTTCTCTGCTTGACATTTTTAAACTATTTTGAATTTTATCTACTGCATGCTTTTCCTCTCTTAAATGCATAGCAGATGTTGATGGATTGTTGTTGTCAGTGTCACAAAATTGCTAAAATTACTACTTTGTAGAATCTGTCATATGTAGTACCTGATTACCTGCCGCTGCCCAATTATCTCAGACTGTTAGAACATTAGCATAGGCTTTTATGTTCTAGGAAATCATCCTCCTGTACATATATACTAACTTAATGATATGAATATAATAGAGGGAAACAGTCCATCTGGGAAAAATATATCTAAAAACAAAGATGCTGTAACTTACCAAACGAAAGCATTGGTATGTTGATAGAGACAATAACAAACAAACGCACACACAAATTTCAAGCTTCCACAACTCACGGTTGCTTCATCAGGAAAGAGGGAAGGAGAGGAAAAGACAAAAGGATGTGGGTTTTAAGGGAGAGGGTAAGGAGTCATTCCAATCCCGGGAGCGGAAAGACTTACCTTTTCCCCCCCTTCCCTCTTTCCTGATGAAGCAACCGTGGGTTGCGAAAGCTTGAAATTTGTGTGTGTGTTTGTGTTTGTTATTGTCTCTATCAACATACCAATGCTTTTGTTTGGTAAGTTACAGCATCTTTGTTTTTAGATATATATACTAACTTAACATACACATTTATGTAGCTAGGAGTAGTAATAATCCAGAAACGATGAAACATCGTAAAAACTATTGCACTGTATTAAGAAAAGTTATGAAAAGTCCAGAAGTAGGTGCATTATGTCTGAGATTAGCACACATCTGATAATAAAATTAAAACAATTTGGAATATTGTTAAAAGGGAAACAGGGCAACCGAGAGTACAGGAAGAATACATTTCTATCAAACTCAATGAAAAGTTTGTTAACAAGAAGTCAGAAGTAGAAAACATTTTAATAATCATTTTGTAAGTGTTGTAGAGAATATAACATCCAGCTATTCATTAGAAAATGTAAGGCAGTATATGGAAGAGACAATACCTATGCAATTTGATAATATTGAAATTTAACCCACCTCTCCTACTGAAATTAGGAAAATAATAAATTCACTCAAAAGTAAAAGCTCACATGGAATTGATGGCATTTCCAACAAAATACTTAAAGCTTGTTCCAAACAGATACATAGAATTCTCAGCCACATATGCTGTAGCTCACTGAAACATGGCATTTTTCCAGATAGACTGAAATAGGCTATTGTTAAACCATTGCATAAAAAAGGGGCTCGGTCTGATGGTAACAACTACCACCCAATCTCATATCTGCCAGCTTCATCTAAAATTCTTGAAAAAATAATGTATTCAAGAGTAGCATCACATATTTGCAAAAATGAAGTACTAAAGAAGTGTCCATTTGGTTTTCAGAAAAGCTTTTCAACAAAAAATGCTGTATATGCTTTCACTGATCAAATATTAAATGCACTGAATAACTGAACATCACTCATTGGGATATTTTGTCATCCCTCAAAGGCTTTTGATTTGTGTCAATCATGAAATTCTTCTAGGTAAGCTGAAGTGTTATGGTATGATTGGGACAGAGCACAAATGGTTTAATTCATATTTAACTGGAAGAATGCAGAAGGTCGAAATTACCAGTACAGGTAGTCCGCAAAAATCAGCAGAGTCCTCTAACTGGGGAGGTATCAAGAATGATGTCCCAAAGGGTTCAGTCTTGGGTCCCTTATTGTTCTTAATATATATTAATGACTTGCCACTCTATATTCATGAAGATGCAAAGCTAGTTCTTTTTGCTGATGATACAAGTATAGTAATGAAATGCAACAAACAAGAATCAGCTGATGAAATTGTGGATAATGCCTTGCAGAATATTATTAAGTGGTTCTCTGCTAATGGACTCTCACTAAATTTTGAGAAAACACAGTATACACAATTCTGTACAGTAAATGGCATAAAACATTGATAAACCGAACAAAAACGCTGGCAGGTCGATAGACACACAAACAAACACAAACATACACACAAAATTCAAGCTTTCGCAACAAATTGTTGCCTCATCAGGAAAGAGGGAAGGAGAGGGGAAGACGAAAGGAAGTGGGTTTTAAAGGAGAGGGTAAGGAGTCATTCCAATCCCGGGAGCGGAAAGACTTACCTTAGGGGGAAAAAAGGACAGGTATACACTCGCACACACGCACATATCCATCCACACATACAGACACAAGCTTTAAATATGTCTGCTTGTGTCTGTATGTGTGGATGGATATGTGCGTGTGTGCGAGTGTATACCTGTCCTTTTTTCCCCCTAAGGTAAGTCTTTCCGCTCCCGGGATTGGAATGACTCCTTACCCTCTCCTTTAAAACCCACTTCCTTTCGTCTTCCCCTCTCCTTCCCTCTTTCCTGATGAGGCAACAATTTGTTGCGAAAGCTTGAATTTTGTGTGTATGTTTGTGTTTGTTTGTGTGTCTATCGACCTGCCAGCGTTTTTGTTCGGTAAGTCACCTCATCTTTGTATTTATATATAATTTTTCCCACGTGGAATGTTTCCTTCCATTATATTGAAAACATTGATAAATATAGACTATGAACAAAAGTCTGTTGCTAAGACAGAACATTTAAAATTTGTGGGTAATGCATTGATGAGAAATTGAACTGGAAGAAACACATCTATGATCTACTGAAAGGTTCAGCTACTTATGCTATTAGGGTTATTGCAGATTTTGCTGACAAACATATGAATAACTTAGCCTACTATGCCCATTTTCATTCACTGCTTTCATATGGCATCAAATTTCAGGTAAGTCATCATTAAGAGCAATAGTATTCATTGCACACAGACATGTAATCAGAATAATAGTTGGAGCCCACTGAAGTTCATCTTGCAGACATTTATTTAAGAAACTCAGGATTAACACATATATTCACTTATGAAATTCGTTTTTAATAACCCATCCCTATTCAAAAATAACAGCGAAGTGCATAGCTACAACACTAGAAGAAAGGATGATCTTCACTATTCTGGGTTAAATCTGACTTTGGCACAGAAAGAGGTGAATTATGCTGCCACAAAAATCTTTGGTCATTTGCCAAATAGCATTAAATTCTGACAGATAGCCAACCAACATTTAAAAACAAATTAAAAGAATTTCTGAATAGCAACTCCTTCTATTCAATAGATGAATTTTTAGATATGAAGTTGTTGTTGTTGTTGTTGTGGTCTTCAGTGCTGAGACTGGTTTGATGCAGCTCTCCATGCTACTCTATCCTGTGCAAGCTTCTTCATCTCCCAGTACGTACTGCAGCCTACATCCTTCTGAATCTGCTTAGTGTATTCATCTCTTGGTCTCCCTCTACGATTTTTACCCTCCATGCTGCCCTCCAATAATAAATTGGTGATCCCTTGATGCCTCAGAACATGTCCTACCAACCGATCCCTTCTTCTAGTCAAGTTGTACCACAAACTCCTCTTCTCCCCAATTCTATTCAATACCTCCTCATTAGTTATGTGGTCTACCAGTCTAATCTTCAGCATTCTTCTGTAGCACCACATTTCAAAAGCTTCTATTCTCTTCTTGTCCGAACTATTTATTGTCCATGTTTCACTTCCATACATGGCTGCACTCCATACAAATACTCTCAGAAACGACTTCCTGACACTTAAATCTATACTCGATGTTAACAAATTTCTTTTCTTCAGAAATGCTTTCCTTGCCATTCCCACTCTACATTGTATATCCTTTCTACTTTGACCATCATCAGTTATTTTGCTCCCCAAATAGCAAAACTCCTTTACTACTTTAAGTGTCTCATTCCCAAATCTAATTCCCTCATCATCACCTGAGTTAACTCGACTACATTCCATTATCCTCGTTTTGCTTTTGTTGATGTTCATCTTATATCCTCCTTTCAAGACACTGTCCATTCCGTACAACTGCTCTTCCAAGTCCTTTGCTGCCTCTGACAGAATTACAATGTCATCGGCGAACCTTAAAAGTTTTGTTTCTTCTACAAGGATTTTAATACCTACTACGAATTTTGCTTTTGTTTCCTTTATTGCTTGCTCAATATACAGATTGAATAACATCGGAGAGAGGCTACAACCATGTCTCACTCCCTTCCCAACCACTGCTTCCCTTTCAGGTCCCTCGACTCTTATAATTGCCATCTAGTTTCTGTACAAATTGTAAATAGCCTTTTGCTACCTGTATTTTACCCCTGCCACCTTCAGAATTTGAAAGAGAATATTTCAGTCAACATTGTCAAAAGCTTTCTCCAAGTCTACCAATGCTAAAAACGTAGTTTGGCCTTTTCTTAATCTAGCTTCTAAGATAAGTCATAGGGTCAGTATTGCCTCACTTGTTCCAATATTTCTACGGAATCCAAACTGATCTTCGCTGAGGTCGGTTTCTACCAGTCTGTAAAGAATTTGCGTCAGTACTTTGCAGCCGTGACTTATTAAACTGATAGTTCGGTAATTTTCACATCTGTCAACACCTGCTTTCTTTCGGATTGGAATTATGATATTCTTCTTGAAGTCTGAGGGTATTTCGCCTGTCTCATACATTTTGCTCACCAGATGGTAGAGTTTTGTCAGGACTGGCTCTCCCAAGGCCGTCAGTAGTTCTAATGGAATGTTGTCTACTCCCGGGTCCTTGTTTCGACTTAGGTCTTTCAGTGCTCTGTCAAACTCTTCACGCAGTATCATATCGCCCATTTCATCTTCATCTACATCCTTTTCCATTTCCATAATATTGCCCTCAAGTACCTCGCCCTTGTATAGACCCTCTATATACACCTTCCACCTTTCTGCTTTCCCTTCTTTGTTTAGAACTGGGTTTCCATCTGAGCTCTTGACATTCATACAGGTGGTTCTCTTTTCTCCAAACGTCCCTTTAATTTTCCTGTAGGCAGTATCTATCTTACCCCCAGTGAGATAAGCCTCTACATCCTTACATCCTTACATTTGTCCTCTAGCCATGCCTGCTTAGCCATTTTGCAATTCTTGTCGATCTCATTTTGAGATGTTTGTATTACTTTTTGCCTGCTTCATTTACTGCATTTTTATATTTTCTCCTTTCATCAATTAAATTCAATATTTCTTCTGTCACCCAAGGATTTCTACTAGCCTCATCTTTTTACTTACTTGGTCCTCTGCTGCTTTCACTACCTCATCCCTCAAAGCTACCCATTCTTCTTCTACTGTATTTCTTTCCCTCATTCTTGTCAATTGTTCCCTTATGCTCTCCCTGAAACAACCTCTGGTTTAGTCAGTTCATCCAGGTCCCATCTCCTTAAATTCCCACCATTTTGCAGTTTCTTCAGTTTTAATCTACAGTTCATAACCAATAGATTGTGCTCAGAGCCCACATCTGCCCCTGGAAATGTCTTACAATTTAAAACCTGGTTCCTAAATCTCTGTCTTACCATTATATAATCTATCTGAAACCTGTCAGTATCTCCAGGCTTCTTCGATGTATTTTGGTTAGTGTAACAAGGCCAGATCAGTTAGTTAATCATCCAGACTATTGCCCCTGCAATTACTGAAAAGGCTGCTGCCCCTCTTCAGGAACCACACGTTTGTCTGGCATCTCAACAGATACGCCTCCGTTGTGGTTGCACCTACGGTACGGATACCTGTATCGCTGAGGCCTCCCCACCAACGACAAGGTCTGTGGTTCATGGCGGGGGGGCGGGGGGGGGGGGGGGATATGAAGTATATAAGTTTTCTTTACACAAAATAATAATTATTTTTTAGTTACCACTACTAGATATGAAGTAGTAACTAAAAATAATTCATGATCGATGAAACAAGTATTGATGTATGTATGTACGCATGCAATCATGCATTTGTATGCACAATTTGAATGCTTTGCAAGGAAAAGAGGGCAAGGACCACTAACAAATGGTGCAATTAGTTTATGTTAATCAAAGAACTCTCGTACTCTTGTGGGGGTGGAGAAACTAAAAATGTTTTTTCTAGCCAAGTTTTGTGTTCAAGATATGGAGAAGTTTTGACAGATTGTTGTTTATACTTCTTTGCATATGTTTTAAGTAATCAAATCAGAAATTATATCCGAAGTGGAAAGCAGACTCACTCTGCAAAACAGCTATAAAATATAAATAATTTGTTGCAAAATGTTCTGTGTCATGACCTCATGATTGTTGAGCTAAAAAATACTGGAGATAAGAGGAAATGAATGCATCAATGATAGTTATGGCATACAGGAACACAGGATGAGTAGTTAAATTGATGCACAATTTCATATGAAAAATGCAGTACACACAACACTAACCCCATCAGTAAACTATATAACGAAAACAAATCATATAGTTTTTTTAATGTGTTCCACTGGGTTGAGTCAATAGTTACTAAATTTTTGGCAACAAAGTTTTTTGCTATCTTCAGGTGACTGCTGAAGAATGATGAGCTGGTCCATTGGGACCTCCTTTTATACTCTCTTTGGTACAATCACATGCAAACAGTGGGCACTGTGGTGTGAAAATTAAGTCATGCTAATCTGAAGACACATTTGCTGTCAAATCATCACCAGGTCAACATCCCACTTCACACTGCATTTGGTATTATTGCCAGCCACTGTGGCCGAGCAGTTCTAGGTGCTTCAGTCTGGAACCGCACTGCTGCTACAGTCGCAGGTTTGAATCCTACCTCGGGCATTGGTCTCTGTGATGTCCTTAGGTTGGTTAGGTTTCAGTAGTTTTAAGTCTAGGGGACTGATGATCTCAGATGTTAAGTCCCATAGTGCTTAGAGCCATTTGAACTTGGTATTATTTCTTTATGCATGCATTTCTAGAAAAAAAAAGGACTGTCAATATCTTTTGTTTTTCATAGTCCTTGGTATGGTCAGTGCTCCACAATGGATAACTTGGTGGCTTTGCAGAATTCTGTGTGACATTTCTCCTCAATTGTGCATACTGTGCTGATAAGATATTTGATAACTGCTGACCTGTGGAGGTCCACAGAGTAGTGGAATCTTGTCAGTAATAGAACAGCTTATTCCAAAATATTCTCTTGAATATATAAATGTAATACAAAGGTGGCAGAGGGTATCCGATTGCCACACTATTACCTTGTGAGTCTCCTGATTGCCTTGGTTTCATTTTGGTTCCAGCTGCCACAAAGTGTGTCGAATTTTATATTTGCTATAACTTCAGCATTTGAGTTTCAGTAATTGAGCTGTGGTGGCAAGTTTGCTCCATTGGAGAGAGTTCTTGCTCTATCAGGTAATGTCACTAAGACTTCTTCACACTACAGTTTGTAGTGACAACGTGATCCGTGTAAATATAAATCAGTGTGTGTATGTTTTGGTGTATGCTGGAGGAAAGATGTTGCAGGTACTGATTGTGAGTTTCCCATCCATGTAGTTGCACAACAGATGTGTCATCCACATATTGATAGAAACACGTCAATTATAGAATGATCTCATCCAGAATCTTCTCCTTGAAGGTTTATATGTATAAATTTGCTCCCACAGGAGGTGTCCCATGGTCATGCAGTCTCTCTCTTCACAGTTGAGTTGTCAGATGTCACACTTGGCAGACAAACAGTTCTGTGTGCAGATGACTTGGGTTCAATAGTAAGTGTTCCATGAAGTGCTACATTCTTTTATACAAATAATGAAGAATTTTGTCTTACTACACACATGGAATATGAAAAAAAGATTAATTGAGAACAGTTTCCTTCTAAAAGAAACAGTATGGATTGATGCATTTCATTGTGAGGCATCACTTGAGAATAGCATAATAAGCTGAAATCGCAATCGTGGTGAATAAATACACTTAATAACAGCCCAGGCATGAAATGTTGTCATATCTAAAATACTGAAGGATTGTGGATGCAAGTGAACATAAAGTAATATTCATAGTAGTTGCCCCTGAAAAAAGAAAAGGCTGAGGTGAGCATGAAATAACAGTCTTGTCCACTAGATTCCAAATTACTGTCTGACAAGTTTTAATGGTTCATCCATTGGCACACTGGTGAAGAGAAAGACCACATGTAAGCAAACCATTAGGCCATTCCCTCCAAGTTGAGGTTCTCAATGCATTGTGAAAATTGGACCAAGTTTCACACATAGTGATATCACTTTCCAGCATGTGGGCTTAGCTGTGCTGTTACATGTTTAGCCAACTCACATGTCAACACTCAAACCTTACTTGCAGTAAGTTGCTGCAACATACCCTTCTTTTATATTTTTAAAATGATGCAGCAGTGCTGCCATACATGATTCAATTACAGACAATTTTGACAGAGATTTTGATAGTTATTCTCCTCATGTGGCTTGAATCCTCATTAATTTTCCTGTATTCTGTAAGTGGTAGCAGCACTGTTTAGGCACCTTTGTTAGCTTGCTGGATGACTATGACTGGATCTTCTCATAGCTCATTAGACCTTAGGCTTTTGTGCATAGAGTACATTTCAATAAAATTCATCTGGATGTGTGATCATGTCACATATGATAAAACTACCTGTCTTTCAGTTGCTACTGCCAGCAGCCTTCATCACTCTGATGAAAGCTGCCTGCAATAGAAGTGAAAACATTGGAAGCTTTATTACATGATGCAGTCACACATCCAAAACAACTTCTTGTAGTTTTGTGATGGCCACTCTTCCTTCCTTCAAAGTGTTTCCCTTTAGCAACTTGTTTAGAACCTGATAAAAAAAAGACAGTGGCACGGCGTGGGATCCTGCACTTGGCATCATACTGAGAGCATAGTGTGACGTAATGATGCAGCAGTAAACGAGTCACAAGAGCACAGTTCCATTCCTCCACCACAATGCCCACCTCCTGGGAGGGGGAGGGGCGGGGTGAGAATAATGAAGAGAATATAAAAGGACATTCTATGGATCAGTCCATTATTCCTCAGCAGGCAGCAAATATCATTGCCAAACAATCATGCAAAACCAACGATTCAGTTTTAAATTAAATATTGACCAGGAAGTATCTGATTTCATAATAGAATGCCAGATACTATCTCGCAACCAATAACATACACAAATAGCACACTGGACAAAAAATATAATCCTAAAGCAATTCTTCCACATCAGTCACAAAACAAAATACATTGCAGAAATGCACTGACACAAATCCAGATAAATTGATGGAAGCAGAAATATAAGAAGTAAAATGGCAGAGCTATAAAAGCCAATACATAAAACAAACCTGCAGAAATCTTAAAATCTGACAGGAATAGCACTTCAAGAGATAGAAATATGATAAAAGATAGAAATATGATAAAAGATGTTCAAAGTTTAATGAACACTTTATAAATAAAATCACACACACTCTCAGACACAAAGAAAGGTATGAAAATCACCAGTACAGTCACAACAAAACACTATTACATCAAAAATGGCAGAGGTGGAAAACAAAAATCAAACATTGGAAAATCCAGGATCGAATGTAACAATCCAGAGAAGGAAAGTTGCTACTCACCATATAGTGGAGATGCTGAGTCACGATAGGCACAACAAAAAGATTCACACAATTAAAGGTTTCGGCCATTAAGGCCTTTGTCAGCAGTATACACACACACGGATGCACACACACACACACACACACACACACACACACACACACACACACACACACACACACACACACACACACACAACTACCGTTGTTTTGAACCACAAGGATTACGTGGCAGAAGGACTCCGTCAGCTGTCAGATACTTCCACCTACAAACCAGTGATCCCATTCCAGTAATACAGCAGGATCTCCAGTCACTACTCAAATCCTTAGGCTCATCCCAGAACCTCTCCCAGAGTCCATCTCTCTCTACTTACCCCTACCACTCCCCGCACTCCCACATTCTAAATGCTTCCTAAAGTCCATAAACCCAACCACCCAGCATGCCCCATTGTGGCCAGTTACTGTGCCCCCACTGAGAGAATCTCTGCTCTCATAGACCAACACCTTCAACCTATTACTCAGAACCTATCCTATTATATAAAAGATACCAACCATTTCCTTGACCGAATATCCACAGTTCCTGTCCCTTTACTACACAGTGCCCTGCTCATCACTATTGATGTCATCACCCTGTACACTAACATTCCTAATGCCCATGGCCTTACTGCTGTTGTACACTATCTTTCCAGATGCCCTATGGATTCCAAACCAACAACCTCCTTCCTAGTCTCCATGACCAACTATATCCTCACCCACAATTACTTCTCCTTTGAAGGCATTACCTACAAACAAATCCGCGGTACGGCTACGGGCACCCGCATGGCACCATCCTATGCTAACCTATTCAAGGGCCATCTAGAGGAATCGTTCCTAAAAACCCAGAATCCTAAACCCCTCACCTGGTTCAGATTTATTGATGACATCTTTGCTATATGGATTGAAGGTGAGGATGCCTTATTCACTTTCCTCCAGAACCTCAACAACTTCTCCCGCATTTGCTTCACCTGGTCCTGCTCAACCCAACAAGCCAGCTTCCTAGATGTTGACCTTCACCTCAGAGAGGTGCAGGGAGTGGCAACTGACCCTTAACATAGACAAATGTAATGTATTGCAAATACATAGAAAGAAGGATCCTTTATTGTATGATTATATGATAGTGGAACAAACTCTGGTAGCAGTTACTTCTGTAAAATATCTGAGAGTATGCGTGCGGAACGATTTGAAGTGGTATGATCATATAAAATTAATTGTTGGTAAGGTGGGTACCAGCTTGAGATTCATTGGGAGAGTCCTTAGAAAATGTAGTCCATCAACAAAGGAGGTGGCTTACAAAACACTCGTTCGACCTATACTTGAGTATTGCTCATCAGTGTGGGATCCGTACCAGATCGGGTTGACGGAGGAGATAGAGAAGATCCAAAGAAGAGCGGCGCATTTTGTCACAGGGTTATTTGGTAACCATGATAGCGTTACGGAGATGTTTAACAAACTCAAGTGGCAGACTCTGCAAGAGAGACGCTCTGCATCGCGGTGTAGCTTGCTCGCCAGGTTTCGAGAGGGTGCGTTTCTGGATGAGGTATCGAATGTATTGCTTTCCCCTACTTATACCTCCCAAGGAGATCACGAATGTAAAATTAGAGAGATTAGAGCGCGCATGGAGGCTTTCAGACAGTCGTTCTTCCCGCGAACCATACGCGACTGGAACAGCAAAAGGAGGTAATGACAGTGGCACGTAAAGTGCCCTCCGCCACACACCGTTGGGTGGCTTGCGGAGTATAAATGTAGATGTAGATGTAGATGGCTACATCAGTACCTCCATCCATATCAAACCTACTAACCACCAGCAATACCTCCACTTTGACAGCTGCCACCCATTCCATGCCAAGAAGTCCCTTCCGTACAGCGTAGCCACCCATGGTCGTCGCATATGCAGTGATGAGTGGTCCCTCTCCAAAGATTTTGAGGGTCTCACTGAAGCCTTCACTGACCGTAATTATCCTCCCATCCTTGTACAAAAACAAATCTCCCACGCCTTATCTTTCCAGTCTCCCACCACCTCCCAAAGTCCCACAGTCCGACCACAGAGGAGCATTCCCCTCGTAACTCAGTATCATTCGGGACTGGAGCAACTGAATTACATTCTCCGCCAGGGTTTCGATTACCTCTGGCCATGGCCTGAAATAAGAAATGTCCTGCCCACTATCCTTCCCACCCTCCTACCGTGGTATTCCGCTGTCCACTGAACCTACACAATATACTCATCCATCCTTACACAACCCCTACTTCCAATCCCTTACCTCATGGCTCATATCCCTGTAACAGAACCTAGATGCAAGACCTCTCCCATACATCCTCCTACCACTACCTACTCCAGTCCGGTCACTAACATCACCTATCCCATCAAAGGCAGGGCTACCTGTGAAACCAGTCATGTGATTTACAAGCTACCGGCAAGCTGCAACCTCTGTGCTGCATTCTATGTAGGCATGACAACCAACAAGCTGTTTGTCTGCATGAACGGCCACCGACAAACTGTGGCCAAGAAACAAGTGGACCACCCTGTTGCTGAACACGCTGCCAAACATGATATCCCTCATCTTAATGACTGCTTCACAGCCTGTGCCATATGGATCCTTCCCACCAACACCAGATTTTCTGAATTGCGCAGGTGGGAACTTTCCCTGCAATACATCCTACGTTCCCGTAACCCTCCTGTTCTCAACCTTCGTTAGTCACTGTCCTCACCCATCCAGCCCCTTCCCTGTTCCCATTCCAGCACAACACAGCCGTCATTTCACCGCCACACTCAGTCTTTTAATTTCTTTTATTTCTCTCCTTTCCACTACTACCCCCTCCGCACCTTCTCCCTGCCCTCCATCTAAACTGCAACACTTGACTGTCTGCCACACCCACCATACTATCCCTCCCCCTCTCCGCCCCTGCCTCCTCCTTAACCCCACCCAGTCGCCACTCCCATCATGCACTGGTGCTGCTGTTCGCAGTGTGGTCTCAGCTCTCTGAGACTGCAGATGTGTGTGCAAGTTGCGTTTATGAGTGTGTGTGTGTGTGTGTGTGTGTGTGTGTGTGTGTGTGTGTGTGTGTGTGTGTCTACTGCTGACAAAGGCCTTAATGGCCGAAAGCTTTAATTGTGTGAATCTTTTTGTTGTGCCTATCGCAATTCAGCATCTCTGCTAGAGGTGGAAAACAATAACATTTCACATTATAAAGTAAACACTTCACTTTAAATGTGGTCAGAGCATTATGAACCAATTGTCTGCTCTACAAGCCTCTTTCTACTGGTTGTGTTGGTTATCTATTCAGACTTTATGTTAATTCTAACTGTGTCATCCTGGATATTGCCTCGTCACCTAGGTCTGTGACTTCCTCTTCCTCTCGTTCAAGCTACTTGCACTAGAAATTTGATACAGGTAAGTCTGTTCCCTGGCATTCGTGTCTATATTAAGTCCAATAACCACTAACAGTACCAGTATTTTTATAGCTGCTGCCATCCCACAACAAAAAATTACTCCCATATAGCCTCCTATGTACGGATGGCATATCTGCAGTGATGAGAATTAGCTTGCCCCCTATGCTGAAGGTCTTGCAAAGGCCTTCACAGATGAGCACTATCGCACAAATGTAGTCCACAGACACAAATCCTGTGCCATATATTCACACACTCATAACCCTTACACCACCTCCAAGAAACAGATGCAAAGGAGGAATCCCCCATCACCCAGTAGCACCCCAGACTGAAGCAACTGAATGATGTCCTTTGCCAGGCCTTTGATTATGCCTCACCATGCCTAGAAATGAGGTACATCCTACCCACAATCCTTCCCAGCCCTCCTAAAGTGGTATTCCATCACTCATCGAACCTACACAACAGTCTGGTCCATCCCTATGCTTCTCCAACTCCCAACCCCTTACCACAGGGGTCATGTCCCTGTGGAAGACCCAGGTGCAAGACCTGCCCGACTCACCCACCTAGCACATCCTACTCCAGTCCTGCACGAGCTTATCCTATCATAGGCAGGCCACCTGTGAAAGCAACAGTGTCATTACTAACTCTGGGGCATTTCCTGCACAGCATTTCATGTAGGCATGACCATCAACCAGCTGTCCACTAGAATGAATGACCACTACCAAACTGTGGCCAAGGACTCAGTTGACCACCCAGTGATACATAAAACTGTTCGGCACAACATGCTCAAATTCAATCACTACTTCACAATCCATGCCATTTGGACCCTTTCCTCCAGCACCTGTTTTTCTGGACTACACAAATGGGAGTTATCCCTACAATATATCCTTCATTCTCGAAATCTTCATGTCCTCAAGTCTCTGCTAACTCACTGCACCCACACTCCCTACCTAACAGTCTCCCCTTCCTCTGCCCTGTGAAACCCGCCCAAATCCACTCTGCATGTAACCATCATTGTATGCCACCTGACCTCGCCAGTTCCAGTGCCCTGGTGTTGCATACTAAGCCCACCAGCATACCCTCATCCTGCATTGCTATCCTGCACACCTGCTCCCTCACTGTGTGTGTGTGTAACCAGGCCTTTAGCAGCTTGATGGTGTTATGATGTTTGTATAACTCCCATAGATTTTCGTTTTTTATTTTTCTCCAGTCCAAGTTATTTTTATCGATTACAGGTACAATAACTTATTTTTTTAGGATTTTGCTTTCAAATATTAATCATTTTTCTTATTTCTTTCTGTACATTACAGCTTCACTTTTGTATCATGTTACTCATAAGATAGCTGCCTTATATAGGTAATTTTTAACTGAATGATAAATGACATTTTCCATAAAATATTTATACAACTGCAAAGTTTTGTGTCAGGTGCTATAAAAAGACAACTATTTCTACAACCATTCTGTTGTCTTTACTAAAAGAATTCCCTATGTACTCACAGTTTTCAACTGTCTTGAAAATGAATTCATCCACAGGCAAAGGTGCATAAATATATGTGGTGTTAGTTCTTTTTCTTAATTATGACTAGATATTCTGTCTTTTCTTCATTGACACATGTTCCTATTTTCTCAGTCATTTTGTAATAGTTTTACTTCATTTGTATTACTTTTGTTTTGGAAATTCTTATTATTGCTGTGTCATCCATGTAGGCAAGTACAGTAATGCACCCTGCAAGTACAGCTCTTGTGGACCAGTTTTAGTAAATTACTACTAGACCTTCTCTAAGAGAAAGTTAATTAATATAGATAATACATATGTCTCAGTCCAGTGTACATGAGAAAATTTTTAAGTTTTTCCTACTGGTGTCCTAATACAATATACCCATTTAACTAATCTGATTAATTTTGAGTGTGTTTCAGATTCCCTCATTATGCTTAGGAGTGTCTGACATTATATGCTATCTTTTGTGGCGGCGTTCGTAGCGACAAACAATTCGCTGTAGAAACGGCTTACGAAGTCACCGCCACACTTTTAATAGCGGGCCGACCGGTCCGCTGGAACAGTGAACAAAAAGATGAAAACCCAAACACTCTGATTAAATAAAAGTCGGTACTTATCTTTATTAACGAAGATACAGAAACACAGTAGTGAACTCCGTGTCTACAGAGATCTGTCTAGTTCGAGTCAGAGCGGCTAGGTCAGCGTCGGCTGACGACAAACAACAACTCTGCTGCGATGAACACACAACTGACTAGCAAGTACACAATTCGGTGGCGAGTATACAACTGAGCGGCGAATACAGAACTGTCCTAGCGCTCGCGACTCCAGCGCTTAAGAAGCCAGAAGTCAGCGGTGGCGCGCGCAGACTTGCGGCGATTTCCTGTCTCGCTGGCGCTGCTTATGCGGACGGCGTCCGGACTTTGATGCTGCCAACCTTTTGGCAGCAGGCTCGGGTGGCATTACTGGCTAGGATATAACACTCCTCCCCCCCAAATCGCCGCACCGTCGTTGAATAATGACGTGGCGAGCGTCGACGGCGGGGGAGGGGTCTGGCCACAGGCGTAGCAGAAGAGACCGGGGCGGAGACTGTTGTCGGTGGCAGTCCCCGGTCCGCACCCCAGCATTGGCTGCGCGGGGCCTCGGGAATCACCGACTGAAAACTGAGGTCAGGGTGCACGCCTGTGACCACGGGCGCAGCTTCTGGTACTGGACGCGACGGTGCGTCGGGACCCACGAAGAGAGGCAGCGTCTCCTGACGCTGCGTCGACGGCTGCTGAGTGGGCGCCGGACAAGGCGCTGTGGTGTCAGACTCCTTGGGGGTGCCCAAGGAAAGCGGCTGCAGGACAGGCTGCACAGCCACCGCTTGGGAAGGCGGCCCGGCTGAGGGGTCGACGTCCATCAGCTCCGAAGGCGGTGGCGACTGAAGAGGGACTGCAGGCGCCGGAGCGACCACCTGGGGCGCTCCCGGATGAAGCTGCGCGGGAGGCATCAACGGGACGGGCTGTCGGCGTGGAAGCGGCGACGGCTGCTGCTGCTGCCCTGGGTGCGGCAGCGAAGTCGGAAGGTGCGGCTGGAACCCGCCGCGGACTCCGGGCGGCCAGCGCGGCGCAACTGGTTCTGATGCCTCCTGTGCACCCCAGTAGCACCTTGAACAGTATAAAAACCGCGACCCTGGACACTTATCACGGTACCACGTTCCCAACGACAGCGACCGTGATAAACTCTGAAAAAACGGCGTCGTTGCGCTGAAAACGCGTGCGATGCTCAGAAGCGGCGGGTCGATCCGGGGGGGGGTGCAACAACCGTAGTAGGGTGCGATGACGACAGCCGTGGAGAAGCTCCGCAGGTGAAGGGCCGTCGCGTGGCGTGGTCCGGTACGACGACAGGAACGTGATGAGGGCCTGCTGACGAGAGTGCGTAGCACGAAGGCGGTCCATATGATCCTTGAATGTGCGTACAAAACGTTCCGCTGCACCATTCGATTGAGGGTGGAACGGCGGAGTAAGAACATGGCGAATGCCATTGGCAGAACAAAAGCTTTCAAATTCAGCAGAGGTAAATTGTGGACCATTGTCAGACACTAAAACTTCTGGAAGACCCTCAATACAAAAAATTGAAGTCAACGCCTGTATAGTTTGTGCAGACGTTGTAGACTGCATGGGCACAACAAACGGAAAATTACTAAATGCATCTATCACGATGAGCCAACGAGAATTCCAATATGGACCAGCGAAATCAATATGTACTCGCTGCCAGGGACTGGCAGGGCGTGCCCACTCAAAATAGCGTTGAGGCGGAGCAGCTTGGTGTTCGGCACACGTCGAACAATCTGTAGACATCTGCGTAATCTGCTTATCAATGCCGATCCATGTACAATGAGGGCGGGCAAGCTGCTTGGTGCGGACCACTCCCCAATGACCTCGATGCAACAAGTCGAGGACCTTGGATTGGAGCACTTGGGGAACCACTACACGAAGCTGGTCGTTCTCGGTGCGTAACAGCAAAACTCCGTGCGAAACAGACAACAGATGACGTTGCGGATAATAGCGACGAACCACAGGATCCGATATGTCCTTTGCCTTGGACGGCCAACCACGTTGAACAAAACGTAATAGTAAACGCAGATGAGGATCCGTAGCTGTCTCACGTGCCACCTGACGATAATCAATCGGAAAATCCCGGAGGGATTGATGCTCATCAGCGTCAATCTGATGGCAAGAGTCATCAGAGGAATCGAAGACATCATCCGCAGCAATCGGCAATCTAGAAAGCGCATCAGCGTTTGCATGCTGAGCTGTAGGGCGATACAGTATCTCATACTGGTATTGTGATAACAAAAGAGCCCAACGTTGTAGTCGCTGAGCTGTCCGCTGAGGAACTGGTTTAGACGGATGAAACAGTGACGTCAGGGGCTTGTGATCTGTTACTAAATAGAATGGTCTACCATAGAGGTAGTGATGGAATTTTGTCACACCAAACACAATAGCCAACGCTTCCTTGTCCAATTGGCTATAATTACTCTGAGCTTTGTTTAGCAATTTAGATGCGAACGCAATAGGACGTTCGGTGTTACCGACTCGGTGAGACAACACAGCACCGAGGCCGAAAGAAGAGGCATCACAAGCTATCACCAGAGGCTTGTTAGGGTCGTAATGGACCAGACAACGATCATTCAATAAAGCCTCTTTAAGCTGCTGAAAGGCTGATTGGCAATCAGCTGACCACACAAACGGAACATTCTTACGGCGGAGACGATGCAACGGTGCAGCAATCTGTGATGCATTAGGTATAAACCTAATATAATACGTCAATTTGCCAAGAACTGCTTGCAATTCATGCAGATTGCGAGGGGCAGGCAAATCACGAATAGCTGCTAAATGTGACTGGGAGGGATGAATGCCTTGAGCATTAATAACATGTCCCAGATACTCCATCTCCGTAAGGAAAAATGAACATTTATCGATGTTGCAACGTAGGCCTGCCTGAGACAACACTGTAAACAAACACTCCAAATTACGGAAATGTTCAGCAGGCGTCCGACCGGACACAACAATATCGTCTAAATAATTGCAACACGATGGCACATTAGCCAGAAGTTGTGACAAAAAACGCTGAAAAACAGCTGGAGCTGACGCACAACCAAAAGGCAAACGCAGAAAACGGAACAACCCCAACGACGTGTTTATGACAAAATACTGTTGTGATTGCTCGTCGAGGGGCAATTGCAAATATGCTTCACGGAGATCAATTTTGTAAAAGAAACGAGCTTCCCCTAACTTATCCATCAGCTCGTCCGGTCTAGGCAAAGGAAAAGAATCAATGACGGTCTGAGGATTAACTGTCGACTTAAAATCAGCACACAAACGTAACTTGTCAGACGGTTTCTTTATAATAACTAAGGGAGAAGCCCACTGGCTCGCTGAAACGGGTTGAATAACACCAATGTTTTGCCAACGACGAAGTTCATCTTCTACAGGTGCCCGGAGGGCGTGAGGCACTGGACGAGCACGACAAAATCGAGGCTGAGCATTATCTTTTAACGTAATATGAGCGGCAAAGTTCGCAGCACAACCTAGTTCGTCTTTAAATATGTCACTGTATCGTTTACACAAATCGGTTATGCTGTCTTGAGGAACAACAACAGAATTAATTTGCAACACATTGTCTTGGATAGACAGGCCAAACAAGTCAAAACAGTCTAATCCGAAAATGTTTACACTGTCTGTAGCGCGGAGCACTGTGAATGAAACTGTTTTTGTATTGCCACGGAATGTGGCTGGCACGCTACATACACCTAACACAGGAATTTGTTCTCCACTATAAGTAGCCAAAGAATGTTTTGCCGCTGAAAGTTTAGGGCGGCCGATAGCCGCATACGTAGCACTATTTATGAGAGTCACAGACGCACCAGTGTCTAATTGAAAATTGAAGGTCTTATCCTGGATGCGTAGCTTCACAAATAGTTTATTACACTGTCTCTGGATCGGTGCAGTGGAGGCGGAAGACACAAAATCAGCGCGTTTAGCGCGTGTTCGCTGCTTACGACAACTCATGGGTTGGGCGGGTGGAACAACAACTCCCGCGTCACTTGCAGTCTGTACATCACTTTTCACAGCGTGTGAATTACGCTTGGGTCGCATAGCAGAGGGCTGGGTGGGTGGCTTATTGCGAACAAGTTTATTACCCACACGAACCGTGGAAGAGTCTTTAAACGCGACCTTCTGGGCGGGCTGGCTTTGAAGAACATGAATATCCATGGGCTGGGCAGCACTAGAATTGTTCTTGCGTTTACGCAAACAAACAGTCTGGATGTGTCCTTTCCTTTGACAAAAGTGACAAACCGCGTTTCTTAACGGGCAACGTTCACGAGGATGAGCAAGAACACACTTAGGGCAAGACTTAACTCTATCATTTTGCACACGCGGCTGACGAATGTGTTTAACATGACGCGGCCGGCTAGTGTTTACAGTCTGACTCTGCCGGTGGGGCCGCGGGCGTGACATAACTTGCTTAGCACAGGCAATTTGAGAAATACATGGCTGATCTAACTCACACTCAGCATAGTCAAAAGTATCTTGGGCTTCAATGATGTTCATCACAGTCTCTAATGATGGGTCAGGCAACTTTAAGATAGCAGCACGAATACGAGAATCTGCAATGTTTTGAGTAATAGCGTCTCGTAACATGACCAATTAAATCGGCACTGACGGGTGAGGCCCCGTAAATCTGTTAACCACTGTTTATTAGATTGATGTGGCAGTTTCTTTAATCTGAAGAACTTGAATCTGGCTGCTGCCACATGAACTCGCGACTCGAAATACTCAGGAAGCTTGTTAACAACAACGTCATAGTCTAAAGCTTCTGGCTGGGATTCCGGGAACAACTTACAAAGTAGTCGATAGACTTCCACGCCTGCAGTGGAAATTAAATAAAGCTGCCGCTCAGTACCTGTGATTTTGTAGACTGTCATGTGCGCCTGCAACTGCGCGAAATATTCTCGCCATTCTTCTCTTGACGCATCAAAAGCACGGAAAGGTGGTGCTGCCTGTGCTTGTTCCTTTTGTGTTGGTGGATTAGCCGCTTGTTTGGCGATTGCTTCCACCAGACTTTGTATTTGCTGACTCTGTAACAAGATCAACTGTTGTAATTCGGCAGACATAGTGAACACAAAGTAAACCAGCCCCCAAAATTTTATCTCTATAACTAGTATAACAAGAAACAAGTTGAACCAGCCCTGCACACGAGTTCGGAAGTCCTCGTCGCCAGTTTTGTGGCGGCGTTCGTAGCGACAAACAATTCGCTGTAGAAACGGCTTACGAAGTCACCGCCACACTTTTAATAGCGGGCCGACCGGTCCGCTGGAACAGTGAACAAAAAGATGAAAATCCAAACACTCTGATTAAATAAAAGTCGGTACTTATCTTTATTAACGAAGCTACAGAAACACAGTAGTGAACTCCGTGTCTACAGAGATCTGTCTAGTTCGAGTCGGAGCGGCTAGGTCAGCGTCGGCTGACGACAAACAACAACTCTGCTGCGATGAACACACAACTGACTAGCAAGTACACAATTCGGTGGCGAGTATACAACTGAGCGGCGAATACAGAACTGTCCTAGCGCTCGCGACTCCAGCGCTTAAGAAGCCAGAAGCCAGCGGTGGCGCGCGCAGACTTGCGGCGATTTCCTGTCTCGCTGGCGCTGCTTATGCGGACGACGTCCGGACTTTGATGCTGCCAACCTTTTGGCAGCGGGCTCGGGTGGCATTACTGGCTAGGATATAACACTATCAAAGGCCTTTCTCAAATCTAGAAATATTATATGGACATGTATATTGAATTTCCAGACTGTCTCACCTATTTATCTTAGAGTGAATAAATTGTCCAGTATGGATCAATTTCTGCAGAACCTGCATTGGTAGGTTCCAATTAGTTCTTCAGTTGAGATAGAAGGAAAACTGATAGGATTTTGACCAGTCAGCAGGTAGGGTTTGTGTCTTCCAAATTTTTTCTCTTATGGGCTGTACTTCTAATTATAGTTGTGGTTCTCCATTTTTAATATATCAGTACATGTCTGGTCTTTACTGCAAGCACTGTTGTTCCTTAATTTCTTTATTGTTTGCTGTATTTCGTTCACTGATGATAGCAGTGACTTTTATATCCACTGTATCTGGTTCTTGAAATTTAAAGTGAGACTGTGTATTGCTATAGTTGAGTAATTGTGAAAACAACATTGGTGAGGGCCATAGAGTCAAAGGGAGCGGTAGGGGCACGTGAGTCCTTTTTTGATGCCAGCCATGTGCTGTACATCCGGGGATAAAGTGTGTGATATATTCCTGCTGTTGGAATTGGCGGGGTGAGATCTATATGCCCTCCTTATGACATAAACCCGAAGTTAGGGGCAGTGGTAGTAAAAACTATGAAATGGCAGTCCTCCACCTAGGGGCAGAAATACCTAATTGCCTCATACACAGCGAGCATTGTGCAGGACTACACCCATGGCAGATGGGCTGGCGTTGGTAACAATCGTGAGCAGGGTGGTCACGTTGGGCTAGGTTACAAAGAAAGCTTACTAAAGGTCATGCTTCATTCACTCAAAAATGTGAGTTTTGTGCTCTCCAAGGAATGGGCCTCTGTTGCCTTCTGTGTAGTTGCCCTCGTTTATGGCCATGAGATGCACTTGTGCAGTCATGGCTTCCATCAGGTGACACCTAAAGAAATTCACCATCAAAAGGGACCTGCACATTTCCTTGTATGTAATGGGTCTTGGGAACTTGGACTCAGCCTGGACCTTCTCGTCAAGGGGGCAGGAGCCTGCAGCTGATATCCTGTACTCCAGGAAGTCAATCTCCATAACACCCAAAATGCGCTTCTCCAGGTTGATAATGACACTTGCCTCTATGCATCATGGCATGCTGCTCTCTTCACTACCATTGGATAGGTGAAGGGATGGGGAAAGCCGTGCAATGCGTGTGACATGATGCAGCAAGCAGTAACTGGGTGGTGGGAAGTGTGGTGCTGGCAACTGATGGGAATGATCAACCATGACTGGGGCAGGCTTGGGAGTATGAGGGAGGGGAGGGGGAGGGTTCAAGCAGGGTCATCAGAGTGGGAAATATTTTCCTCACTATCTTACTACATGTGATCTCAACTTGTGCCATGACTGGTGCATGCAGGACTGGGTCTGCCAAATGAAATAACAGGACACAGAGATGTTCTTACAGTTCCTTTATTGGAATTGGACACAACTACATACAACATATTAACATATTGTACAATTACATAGGATAATGTAGTAATGTAAGCTGTCCCAAAAAAACACTACTTCTGCCCTGTTGTATACTACTATTTCTGTGCATCTGGATCTGGTGTGCATACCAGAGTGAAACTAAATACTAGCGTGAAGGTGTCCATATCACTTATAATACCATTCAGCATATGCATGACTACAGAGGAACTGCCTGTGCTTGGCATAGAGAAGGGCAGAGACCAAACTGGGAATAAATTGTGGTGGGTGATACACAGTGGGTGGTCACAGTTTGATGTGTGGCCATTTTTTATCACACATGACATTATCAACAATGCAATAAGCAAACTATACATTGTGAACATACTTGTGGCGACCTGTGTAAATTAGACAAATATGTCAGCATACAGACTGGGCACATGCAATGTTATTGCGACAACAAAACGCTATCATGCACTCGTAATGTAAGAGGAAGTGGACAAAGAGACTGCAGATGAATTTGCTCTAAGCTTAATCACACATGACACAAACAATACAGTTAAATATATCACTACAGTGGTGATGGAGATGGCATGCTATCCATGAGGGTACAGTTACACACTAACAACCATAACATATATGAGACACAAAAGACACTAACAAGTAAAAGGACAAGCCCCATATGAATGTAATATATAATAATTACAATGTGAGTAAAGTAATATGATTCAATTATCTCACTACCATGAAGAAGGGAATGAATGGTTATCATCAAAAGGATAGTGCCAAGCTGGTGTACATGTGCAGTCTTTTGATAATACATGTAGCAAGAGGGATACAGTCCATCAACTCATAGACATTAATACAAGGGAATCGATGAACCGGTGGTAATGGTAATGCGAAAGGATCAATTGCAAAACTTGGTCTGTGTCAAGAATAAATGAAGCATTCTGCCTCTAGCTCTCAATGCAGCTTGTAGATGCAAGCAGTTACAGTTTGGCAGCTCACTGGCTTTGTCTTTGCTTCACTTTTACCTATCTGGAGCACTATTGTGGCAAGCAGTCAGATGTTTATTCTTCTAACACAAAACACACTGGAATTAACACTCAGAAAAACATTATCTCATTTAAACGAAGATGTGAGTCACTCAGTGTCAAAATGGTCAAATGGCTCTGAGCACTATGGGACTTAACATCTGAGGTCATCAGTCCCCTCACTCAGTCTCCATGTGGGAAGTGTTTGTCAGGGAGCACTTCCTGCTGCACTTTTCTGGAAAAAAACTGAGCTGCAGCATGGAAGTGTGTAACACAGAGAGACCTCAACACTTGGGTCCAATTTCACTCATGGCCTGATCCAGAACTGTGCTGAGTGTCATCTAATGTTGACATCTGTTGAACCAAACAGGTGACAGGTGCATACATGCTGCAGCGCACCACCATGTGACTAACGTAGCCTACCAGGTAACTAATATACACCATGAACGACAAGTATCCCACCACACTTACTGGGATGTACCTGAAGTTACTTCTACTACCCAGCATCGAACATAACATGCTGTGTTCTTCCTACCAAGAAACCCTCAACACAATCAAAAACATTTTTTGACAGCAAATATAATTGTACTTTCCATTACTAAACATTGGTGTTTTACTGAGTGAAAGGCTTGGCTTCTCAGAAGTCAAAAAATACTACTTCTATGTCTCTCATATGAAGAAAAATATTAGGCCATCCACATGAGTACAAAAAGAAATCTGTTAAGAGTCAATTACATGATAAATCCCACAGATCTAAAGGATGTCAATTTGACTAAATACCTAGGAATTACAATTAGGTACAACTTAATTTGGAACAATCACATAGATAATGTTGTGGGGGAGGCAAATCAAGGACAACATTTTATTGGCAGAACACTTGGAAGATATAATAGGTCTGCTAAGAGACTGTCTGTAGTATGTTTGTTTGTACTCTACTAGAGTATTTCTGTTCTGTATGGGATCCTTACCAGATAGGATTGATGGACACTGAAAAAGTGCAAAGAAGGGTACCATATTTTGTATTATCCCAAAGTAGGGGAGATAGTTTCACAGATATGTTAAGTGAGCTGGAACAGCAATCATTAAAGCAAAGGTGTTTTTCATTTCAGTGAGATCCTTTCATGAAATTTCAGTCATCAACTATCTCCTCTGATTGTAAACATATTTTATTGTTGCCACCTTACATAGGGAGAAATGATCATCATAATGAAATTAGAGAATTTAGAGCTTGTACAGATAGATCTAAGTGTTGATTTTTTCCATGGGCTGTTAGAGAGTGGAATGGTGCAGAAATAGGCTGGAGGTGGTTTGAAGAATGCTGTGCCATACACTTTAGTGAGAATTGCAGAGTAGATGTAGATTTACCTGATTGCCTTAATCCTTAGCTTTGAAGATGTAATGTGAGTAGATTGTGAGTTGGTTTTTGTTTGGCCAACAATTTCAGAATCTATGCTGGTTAGCATTGAGGATAGCCTTATCTTTGAGGTACTTAATTGTGTTTGAGCTTAGGATATGCTCTAAGACTCTACAATAGATGGATGTCAGTGTTATAGGATGACAGTTTTGTGATCACTTCTGCTTTCTTCATGTGGACAGATGTGACCTGTGCTTTCTTCCGACTACTAGACGGCTTTTTTTGCTCTACGGGTCTGTTGTGTAGTATGGTTAAAAGCAGGGCTATATCATAAGTCACGGCAAACCATCTTTGCTCATATTTGGAAGGTTGCTTGCACTCAACCTAAATTGAAAAACTTTAAGATATTTTGGCACAACAGTCCCCAGCCCTAAAATTTACGATGCACAATTGACTCAGGATTGACAAGATTGATAGATTATTGAAAATTGAGCATTTTTCACCTACTTATATGGGGTGTGCAAGCGCACATTTTTCTAGAAATTGAGGAAAGAAACTTATTTGGCTGTCGCTTCTGTACCCATACGGTAATCACAACAAAATGAGAGCACCACTGGTGCAGTGATCAAGGCATCCACATCTAATCTACACCTACATCTATACACTGAAAACCACCATGAGGTGCATGGCAGGGGGTAAGTCCCATAGTACTTTCCTGTTCCATTCATGTATGGAGAACAGGAAAAATAATTCTTTGAACACCTCTGTGGGTACAGTAATTATTCTCGTCTTATTCTCATGATCCCTATGTGAGCGATACGTTGGGGTTGTAGTGTATCCCTAGAGTAATCATTTGAAGCCAGTTCTTGAAACTTTGTTCAATAGATTTTCCTGGGATAGTTTACATCTGTCTTCAAGAGTCTGCAGTTCAGTTCCTTCACTATCTCTGTGACATTTCCCAGGAATTAAACAAACCTGTGACCATTCATGCTGCCATTCTCTGCATATGTTCAATGTCTCCCGTTAATCCTATCTGGTATGGGTCACACACACTTGAGCAATATTCTAGAATTGGTTGCACGAGTGATTTGTAAGCAATCTCTTCTGTGGACCGATTGTACTTCCCCAGTATTCTACGAGTAAACTGAAGTCTACCACATGCTTTACTCATCATTGAACATATTTGATCATTCCATTACATATCCATACAAAGTTTTACACCAAGGTATTTGTTTGAGTTGGCCAATCCCAACAGTAACTCATTGATATTATAGGATATTACATTTCATTGTTTTGTGAAGTGCAAAATTTTACATTTATGAACATTTTGAGCAAGTTGCCAATATCTGTACCATGTTGAAATCTTACCAAGATCTGACAGAATATTTATGCAGCTTCTGTCAGATAGTACTTCATTATGGATAACTGCATCATCTGCAAAAAGCCTGATTTTACTATTAATATTGTCATTAATATACAACATGAACAGCAAGGGTCCCAATACGCTTCCCTGGAACACACCCAAAGTTATTTCTACATCTGATGATGAGTCTCCATCCAAGATAACATGCCGTGTCCTCCCTACCAAAAAGTCCTCAATCCAGCCAAAATTTCACTTGATACCACATATGACTATACTTTTGATAATAAGCATAGGTGCAGTACTGAGTCAAATACTTTTTGGAAATCAAGTAACACTGCATCTACCCAGCTGCCTTGATCCAAAATTTCCAGTATCTCACATGAGAAAAGTGTGAGTTGGGTTTCACATGGTCAATGTTTCCGAAATCCACGCTGGCTGGTGTTGAGGAGTTCATTCTGTTCAAGGTACCTCATTCTGTTTGAGCTCAGAATATGTTCTAAGATTCTACAACAAATCAATGTCAAGGATATTGGACAGTAGTTTTGTGGATCATTTCTACTACCCTTCTTGTAGACGAGTGTGACGTGGGACTTTTACCAAGAACTGGGCGCAGTTTTTTGTTTGAGGGATCTACAACAGATTATAGCTTTAAGAGGGGTTAACTCGGCTGCAAATTCAGTACAGAATCTGACAGGGATTCCACTGGGGCCTGGAGCTTTGATCAATTTTAACGATTTCAGTTGTTTCTCGAAACCACTGATGCTAATACTTTATTATACTGGGGCAATTCTATTGGATTTTCCTTTGTAAATGAACATTTGAAATGGAGTTAAGCATTTCAGCTATTGGTTTACTGCCCTCACTCAGTTTCAGTTCCTGTCTCATTCGCTAGGGCCTGGACACTAGCTTTAGTGCCACTAACAGCCTTTACGTACGACCAGAAGTTCTTTGGAGTTTGTGAAATGTCATTTGACAATATTCTGTTATGGTAGTCAGTGCAGGCATCACACATTGCTCTGTTGACAGCCAAATGCGTTTCATTCAGCATCTACATCTACGTCATATTCCTCAACCAAGTTAATTGTGTGTGGTGGAGAGTACTTTCAGTACTATTATTTGATCCCTACAATCCTGTTTCCCTCGCGAATAGTGCGTGGGAGGAATGATTGTAGGCAAACCTCTATATTGGCTCTAATTTCTCGAATTTTCTCCTCGTGGTCAATATGTGAGATGTATGTGGGGGGATGTAATATGTTGTCTGACTACTCCTGAAAAATGCTGTCCCGAGATTTCTATAGTAAATCTCTCCATGATGCACAACGCCTCTCTTGTACCGGTAACGTCTGCCAGTGGAGTTGGTTTAGCATCTCCGCATCACTCTCTCTCCGGCTAAACGATCCCATGATGAAACGCGCTGCTATTCGTTGGATCTTCGCTATCTCCTCTATCAGTCCTACCTAATAGGGATCCCCGATAGATGAACAACACTCAAGAATGGGGCGAACAAGCGCCTTATAAGCCACTTCTTTCGTCGTTGAGTTACATTTCCTTAAGATTCTTCCAATGAATCCGAGTCTGGTGTCTGCTTTTCCCACTGTCTGTTTTATATGGTCATTCCACTTCAAGTCGCTCTGGATAGTTGCGCCCAGATATTTTACGGCAGACGCTGTCTCCAGCTGTTTGTCATCAATAGTGTAGCTGTAAAGTAGTGGATTTTTTTTTTTCCTATGTATGCGCAATATGTTACATTTATTTACGTTCAGGGTCAATTGCCAAAGCCTGCATCATTCATCAGTTCTCTGCAGGTCGTTCTGTAAATTCTTACAATCTTCTGGCGTTGCTACTTTGGTATAAACAACTGCATCATTTGTGAATAGCCTTAAAGAGCATCCGACACTTTCTACTAGATCACTTATATGTATTGTAAACAGCAACGGTCTTACCACACTTCCCTGTGGTACTCCCGATATTATCTTTACATCTGCAGTTAAGAGCGACGTGTTGAGTTCTCTCTGCAAGAAAGTCTTGAATCCAATCGCAGGTCTGATCCGATACTCCATAAGCTCGTATTTTTTTTCATTAAACGGCAATGTGGCAGGGGTGGTGGCAAGGGGGGAGGGGCTACGGGGGCTATAACCCCGCCCCAATGGAGTATCATATTACACTGGATAAAATGACTTCAGAAATCAACGAATATATTACTTCAACAGATTCAATCATTTCTTTAATATTTATGTAGCAATATAGGTTGCAATGTATTTCAAATACATTTTAACAAAAGAATAAAAGCGGCAAATAGCTTACTATCTAAACCAATAAATATCATTTAACTTAAAAGGCGTCTTATTATTTACTATCATATACTGGATCAACCTGAGCGCTGTTGTTCACAGCACTGTGGATCTCATGGAGGAACAGAGAGAGTCGAGTTTCGCAGGATCTCTGTTTGTGGAATATATGTTGATTTTTATAGAGGAGATGTTCGTTTCCCAAGAACGCCATAATTCGTGAGCATAACACATGTTCCATAATTCTAAAACAGATTGACGTCAACGATAAAGGTCTATAATTACATGAATCTGTCTTTGGCCCTTTTTAAAAATGGGAATGACCTGCATTTTTTTTCGAGTCGTTAGGTACCTTTCGTTGCTCAAGCGATCTACGATAAATTACTGCTAGAGGGGAGGCAAGTTCTTTTGCATAATCTTTATATAACCTTATAGGTATCTCATCTGGTCCTGAAGCCTTTCCACTACTAAGCGGTTGTAGCTGCTTTTCATTTCCGCTGTCTGCCATTTCGACGTTCGTACGACGATTGAAAGAAGGGACAGTATTACGATCTTCGGCAGAGAAACAACTCTGGAAGACCGAATTCAGTATTGCGGCCAGCTCTCTGTTATCTTCCGTTTCGGAGCCGGTGTGGTCGCCGAGAGAACGAACAGAGGATTTTGACCCACGTACTGATTTTACATACGACCAAAATCTCTTAGGGTTTTTACTCGGGTCGGTTGACAACGTCTTCCTTTCAAAATCATTGATCGCTTCTCTCATTGCTCTCCTTACGCTCATTTTCGCTTAGTTCAGCTTTTGTTTGCCAGCTAGGTTTTTACTTCTCTTAAATCTGATAAGAAGTGCTCTTTGTTTACGTAGCGCTATTAAACTATGGCGGACCTTTCCCGTTCCTTAAAACCTTACTCGCAATGTACTTGTATAGGACATATTGAACAATGCCTTTGAATTTTTTCCATTTGTTCTCCACATCTTCGTCCTCATCACCGAATATTTGATGATGAGATATTCTAAAATTTGTATCCTGTCACCCTTCCTGAGCAAATAATCTTCCTACCTTTCTTAACATTCCTTGTACGACGCGTCATCATAGATGCTGTCACAGCGTTATGATCACTGATACCTTCCTCTACGTTAACTGATTCGATAAATTCAGGTCTGTTTGTTGCCAGGAGGTCTAAGCCGTTACCCTCACCAGTTGGTTCTCTAACTGTCAGCCCAAGGTAATTTTAGGACAAGACATGCAGAACAATGACACACAATTCACTGTCTCTGTCACCAGTTTTGATGGCGCAACACTTCCAATCTATACCTGGCAAGTTGAAGTCACCCCTTATTACAACGGCATGATCAGGAAAATTACTAATGATATTCTTCAAATTCTGTCTGCAGCGCTCCATAACTACAAATACTGACCCAGATGGTCTATAAAAGCATCCAATCACCATTTTTGACCGTTCTTTGATATTCAGTTTCATTCAGATTAATTCACATTCGGAATCCGTGATAACCTCGCTAGATTTTATCGAATTTTTCCTGCAATAAAAATGCCGCACCATTGGCGACTAAACTATCCTTACAGTAAACATCCCGGCTGAACTTAGGATTTCGTTGTCATTTCTGTCTGGCTAAAACCAGCTTTCTGTTCCCCATACTACTTGTGCATTTTAACCTTCAGCAAGTGACACTAATTCTGGGACCTTTCCTTGGATGCTCCTGCAGTTAAATGAAATCATATTAATCTCTTTTTCTATCTCTGATCTGCGAGGACCAAGATTCTCTGAGGTCGCTGTGGCTGATTTAACAGGCAAATCGTCTTTGCTCCCAAGGGAGGGGTCCTCTAACCTAAAAAAGCCCCATTGCATGCCACACGTACTCCTCTACCCTAGTGGCCACTTCCTGCTTGTAGTGCATGTCTGACCTATTAAGAGGAACCCTACAATTCTGCACCCTTTACCGGAGATCGAGAAATTCGCATCTGATACCGTCATAGAGCCGTCTGAACCGACCTTCCACTCTGCTCCAAACCAGAGGACCGCAATCAACTCTGGTTATGATGGTACAAATAGACAGCTTAGCCTGCACGCCACGTGCGTTGGTCATGACTTTCAACAAATCAGCCAGAAAAGGAGCCGAGGATGGCCTCAGAACCCAAGCAGCAGGCATCATTCATGCCAACATGTGCCGCTACATGCAGCTGGTTGCACCCAGTGCGGTCGATAGCCGCTGGCAGGACCTCCTCCACAACACAGATGAGTCCTCCCAGCAAACATATGGAATACACATTGGAATTCTTTCCCACCTTGCCTGCTATCTCCCTGAGGGGCTCCACCAGCCATGTAACATTGGAGCTCCCAGTGACTAGCATATCCACCCTGTGTTCTTGTCCAGGCTGGGCAGGAAAATCGACCACTGGCCCAACAGGAGAGGCATCTCGTGTTGGCTCAGAGTTATCATTAACACTGGGAAGCACCTCGTACCTATTGCTAAGACGTGCTGCATGGCTTGCTCCCTCTTTCACCTTCTGCCCAGTGACACGAGAACCCATCACTGTCTGCCACCCACTCTGGAGTGAGGACGGACCGATCAGATGTTGTGTACCAGAAGCTGCAGCGACGTTCGGGTCAGCAAGGGATTCCAGTGGCACCAATGGTGTTGCAGGTCTCATCACTGGCGCCCCAACGTCACTGCAACTTCGAGCATTAGATGGAAGCTTATCGACAGTAGCGAACACAGCTTCCAGCTGTTTACAGACAGCAGCCAACTCTCCTTATGTCAGCTCACTACAAGCACAGTCCCTAGTCATATCGTACTGGGTATAAAATAAGCATCTTTCTATCTATAGGTTCAAATGGCTCTGAGCACTATGGGACTTTACATCTATGGTCATCAGTCCCCTAGAACTTAGAACTACTTAAACCTAACTAACCAAAGGACATCACACAACACCCAGTCATCACGAGGCAGAGAATTTCTATCTACAGCCCTACTCTTTGTTTTACACTTATTATGCAGTAAGGCCAGTATTACACTATCATATTTCTTTATCAAAGTTGATATGACAAATATATATGTCAAAGAAATTTGATGGTGTAATAGGGAACTCTGTCAAATTTTGCCTGTCATCAAATGAAAATGATCAAATGTAGGGCCTTACTGTAGATTTGATCATAAAAGTCACTTGTCTGCTGTTCACTGTAATGTGAAATGTTACCACTTTGGAGAGCTAGCATCGCTGCAGTGTTCCGTCACCAGTAGTGTGTTTGTAAACATGGGTGCGAGGTTTAATTTGTGTGCTGTCAACTAGAAAATTAATAGAAATGTATGAAGCTGATGAGGGGTTTTACAATGTGAGGCATCCTGAGTACAAAAATAGATTAATAAGACCGGAGAGCTACAAAAAAATTGCTCATATCATTAGCCATTAGATACAGCCCGGGTGCATGGCTGACAACATAAAAAAGAAAATTAGTCACCTCCATTCAAGCTACTCTGATGAGAAAGCAAAAGTACGTATCGACATACTTTCTGAGCTCTCCAGTCTTCTTAATCTATTTTTGTACTCAGGATGCCTCACATTGTAAAGCACCTCATCAGCTTCATACATTTCTATTAATTTTGTAGTTGTGGGACCCAAAATGTAATTATTAATTTGACCTGCAAAAAAGTAGTTTTTAATGCACATAAAGTGTATTGAACATTTATTTACTTTCAGATATAGGTCCTTTAGCGCTTCATAAATTGCTTCACACATTTCAGGTATTATTTTACTTAATGTACACTGTGCTATTCGAGTGTTGTATTGTAAGCTAGAGTAACTGTCTCCTGTAGCAAGAAATCGGAGTTTTACTGTGAGCCTGTCTTCTTCAGATATAGCAGTTCTTAAGTGAGTATTGTGCTTTGTGTTATGACAACATACTTCACTGAGCAAATACTGAAATGTATGGTCATCCATTCTTAAGTAATTTATGTACGATTTGACGTCCTCCACCAGAAGCTCACGTAACAACTTTGTTGAATGCTTTTATTGTCTTGTCGTAAAACCCATGGCTTCACCCAGATACATATCTTCCCCCCCCCCCCCCCCACTTCTCTTTCTAATGCGCACACAGAGCAATTGTGGTATTACATGCAACTGCTGCAAAAATTAACAAATTGTTGTTGTTGTTGTCAGTCATCTTGAACTTTGACGAAAAATATGATGACAGTGTAATACTCCTTTTTAGTGCCAAGTCGAATATCTTTGTCAAACAAATTTGACGAATATTTGATCCTATCTTTGATCAAATCTTTGTGAAAGAAATATGATAGTATAATAGCGGCCTAATCTCTGTTTCTTTAGAAGTTTCTGTACAATGACTGTATACCATGCAGGTTGCCTCCCTTTATGATCTGTTGTACTGGGATCATATCTATCCAGTGCGCGGTCAACTATTCTTTTAAACTTGAGCCAGAGTATCTCTAGACGCTCCTGACCTGCACTGAAAGTTTCAAGTTCCTCATTGAGATGCTGATTTTTTATCTAGTTTACTGAACGTCTGCTTCTTTCAGTTGTCCTTTGTACTTTGGTAATCACTGTTGCCACAACCATGTCACGGTCACTGATACCAGTTTTGATGTGGACATCCTCATTAGATCCGATATATTACCACATGAGTAGGGTTCCTAACTGTCTGTTCTAGGTATTTCTTTTCATTTCATTTCATTTATTATCATCCTTTGCATCATTACATGATACAGGAATTGTCATAATACTGTCCAGAATATGCACAACAGAATATTACAAACTTATATTAAACACATAACATTAACACTATGTTGAAAATTAAAACATTGAATTAAAACACATAAAATTTACATTATATAATATGTTGAAAATTAAAACATTGAATTAAAGGGTTTTTCTTTTACATGTTCTTTTAACATGTACTGTATGTGATGGGTTTACATATATTTAATACATTTTGGAAAACACATATTACACATAATTTAGAGTAAAAGAGTATAAATGAGACATAGAACTGACAATGAGAACAACATGATATTGACAATACAACTATCAGTTAGTGATTTAAGGATTCAAAATATTCCTCTATGCTATTAAAACATTTATTTATGAGAAAATTTTTAATTCTGACTTAAATTTTCCTTCATCTTCTGTTCCCCTGATGCAGAGTGGCAGAGCATTATAAAGCTTTATTCAATAGTGGCTCATATGTTTTTGACTTTTTGTTTTTCTTGTTCTTTCTACATGCAGATTCTTACAGATACGTGTATTGTAGCCATGAAGATCTGAATTTGCACGTAAACTACTCAAATGTGTTCTTGTATGCAGTATGCTTTCAATACGTACAAAGATGGTACTGTAAGTATGTTTAGCTGCATGAACAAAGGTTTGCAGTGTGTTTGTGGAAAGCTGTGTGTAATAATTCTAATGGCCCTTTTCTGTCATTTAAAAACCTCTCTCAAGCGACATTTAGTTGCACCTCAGCATGTTATTCCATATGATATAATAGAATCGAAACAAGCCATACACACTAATCTTGTACGCTCTGCACTGCAAACTCTAGAAATTGTTCTCGGTGCAAAACGTGCTGAATTGAGTTTTTCGTATATGTATGTGACATGGTCTTTCCAGCTCAAGTGCTGATCAATGTACACGCCGAAAAATTTTGTAGACCAGACTTTCTCTATTTCATGGTCACTCGATGATAAATGGTGATCATCCTTCTCATTTACTTTACTGTACTGTATATAATTTGTTTTATTTAAATTGAATGTTAACTTATTAGCGTAAAACCACTGTTGCACTCTCTTCTGAACCTTTTCAGCTGTAGTGAATGAGGATTTGCTGTCATCACTTATACTAGTATCATCTGCAAATAACACAATTTTTTTATGATCTGTTGGCCTTTCAATGTCATTTATATAGATTAGAAATAATAGGGGGCCAAGAACACTATCCTGAGGGACACCTACTGCCACTTCCTTAGCATCAGATACCAACTTTATTTTTTGCTTTTTCTGAGATGAAATGAGTTCCACAACCTGAGTTCTATCTCGGAGATAGGATTCAAACCATTTCCTTCCAATTCCTCCGATGCCTATTGCCTCCAGTTTGGACCTTTACAGAAATCATGTTGATTACAATTTAGAAGATTCAAGGTGTCAAGGTAGCTTATGAGTCTAATTTTCATCAGTTTTTCAAAACTTTTTGAGAGAAGGACTTAGTAAAGTTTCACAGGATGTTTTTATCACACTCACCACTTAAAAAATCTGTAATTTTCCCAATTAATTGTTGGGTGGTTGTAGTCTCCACCAATGATTACAGTATGATTGGGGAACTTACATACAAATGAACTGAGGTTATATAAGGAAACAAGATGACGTCAGTTGGCGGATGTTCTGAATTTAGAAGGTTCGCGAGGATAATGTTATGAAGTGTCAGTCTTGTAAAAAGAACGCAAAAACTGTTAAAAATGGCTTAGTTTGCGTACAGTGTAATCAAGAATTTCATTTTCCGTGCGGAATTATCGATTCTTGAATGAGAAATGACGATAACTATGCGACCCTGTGGAACTGTGTTGATTGTAAGCAAAAAGCTACGTCCTTTAATGGTCAAGAAATGTTTATTTGTGATGTAGCTTGGACAATCGACAGTATCAAAAAGGAGAACAAATAGTTTATTTTAATTATTAGTGTGTTGCAGGAAGAAATTAAAACACTGCACTGTACGAGAAATGCGAAATAAATCCGAAAGAAGAAACAGCAATTCACTGACACAGATCGACCGCTCAGAGGACCGGACCACTTACAGTCGGCAATAAGGACAACACACATGCCAGAAACGTTTTCACCAATAGTACCCAGTGAAGCTAACAGCGTTCGTTCATTGCAGCAGAAATGCGATTCACTGAAGAAACCGCACAAGCAAACAGAACGCGCAAATCTCACGTCTTCACCTGTGCTATCTAAGAACCCAGCCCAAGATTCAGACTATTAGCACAGGCAAACAACACACAACAAGATCTCCAACATAGCTCTTAAACAGAAATGTTCAAGCGTCAAGAAGACAAAAAAGAACCCTAATTTACGCTGATAGACACGGATATTGCCTCTCTGGTTCCCTTCGTGAAAATATGAACTTAAATTATTCGGTGTATGTTAAACTCAAACCTGGAGTTACATTCAATTCTATGGTAGAAAACTAAACCGTTGAAACAAAAGAAAGACGACTGCATTGTGATTTTAGGTGGCGCCAGTGATGTACACAGGAATGAGAGCAAGGCAGTACTGAGAAGTTACAGAGAACAATTGCCAAAATTACACCACACTAATTATACGGTAATAAACGTTACAGAAAGTTATTGCCTCAATTGCACCACATCAATGTTATCGTAACAAACGTATAAGTACAATATGGCCTTCCAGAATGGTCTTATGTTAATACGGAAATAGAAACTCACAATTCAGTGCCACAAAAAATATGTGAAAAATTCATCTATGTAAAATTAATAGATGTTCGCAAAATGAACCGAGATGAACGCACCCAGCATGTGCAACCCATGAACAGGACGAGAAAATTATGGTTAGTGAAAAAGCTCCCTGTGCGTCATTCACCAACAAAAAAGAACCAATAGCACTAAGTTATAATGCTATCAGATAGGAAACTGCATAATGGGGAGGGGGGGGGTGGCAATCTTTCTGAGAGAACATATTCAGTCTAAGAAACTTACATTTATTGAGCAAACTGGTCTCAATGACCGTACTTTATTTGGAGACCTTAACATTGATGCAAATTCAAATAACACAGCTAAAATAAAACTTGAAGATGTATTAACTTCATACAATCTTAGAAATCTAGTTACCATAGATACCAGTGTCTCAGATTCTAGTTTTACCAAGATAGAGTGTGCAATAATTAACAAAACTGTTGAAGACATTGTTAAGTATAGTAATACAGACTTTCGTTAGTCAGAGCAAATTGCACAACAAATGGAATATAGAAAAACAGCTCCTAAAATAATGCTAAAACGTTTTGAAAGGAAACGAGTTATGAGCAGTGGCAGCTGTTGTGTAAGAGCCCATGAACACCCTAACTTTTGACACTTTTCTGGTTGCTTGGTTATTTTTCTTTGAATGCTGTTAAATGTAACATCGATGCTGTAGTCTGAAAGATATGACAATTAATCTACCATGTAGTGTTCTAGACTCCATGAAACTTGGCATCAGGGTCATAAGGACAGAATCAGCTGTGCATGTTTTAAGGTCCTTTTGTGCATGTGCAACTTGCATGACTTAACTACTTTACAGGACAAATGCATAGGGATTTGGTAAACAGTGTGTAAGGTTCACAATGTACACTTGCCACTAAACTAGAAGTTTACACCAGTGCCACCAGGTGGTAGCACGCACTGCAAGAGACTTTTATATCTGTTCGCTCAGCATAAATCTAGATGATAGCACAGTCGTCAGGTATGCTAATTCACTCATCATATACTGTAGTAAAATTAGAGCAGATGTCAGTATACGTTAAAGTTAATTTCTCTGAAAAAATGGAAAAGCACGGAAACTCGCACATACACAAAAATGTGAAGTGAAGAGTTGCGAAAGCTTACACATTGTTTCGTTATTGCCTAAACTGTACTTAATTATGTACATAATAACAAACTTCCGCAAAAAATTCTTCTTTTGTCAGATAAGTTATGCATCTTATTATTATTATTATTTTATTGGCAGTGGCCATAGTTTATAAACTTTTTTATAAGCTTAACTGCTATACAGCAGATGCTATTAATTTCACACTCTCAAATTTTTCTGACTCTAAAAATTTGTGAACACCCAGTATGTATACTTGCGAACCATTTTTCATACCATGACAGACTAAATGCTTTAAAACCAGACCGGCTGTTAAGATGTCAAAAGCATCTATGTGAAATGTAGGTGGCAGAAAAGGACAAGGACAAGTCCTCCCACTAGAAATGACACAATATAACTTCCCATTTGAGCCAGGAATGCCAAATAATTGTAAGAGAAAAATCGACGATGCATCATTCAATAGTTTCTGGCATTCATGATCAAGTTCTTCTGCCTTTGCAAGTTGGGCAAAATCGATAACATTTGTTACATTGCTAACTTGAGACAGACTGTCGGCGACCATACTGTCAGTAACTGAAAAATGGCAGATGTCGGTACGGAACTGGGCAATGAACTCCACATGGTTACACTGTTGTGATGAAGACTTGTTGTTGTTGTTCTGTCTGAAGGTGTAGAGAAGCGGCTTGTGATCCATAAACACTGTAAACTCTCTGGCTTCCAAGTGGGGGCAAAAGTACTTCGCTGATTTGTAGACTTCAAGATCTCGCACACTAGTGTGAGAAGTGGCGAGTGGTTGCCAAGCACCATCAACTTGTTGTTGCAATGTTCCACCAATTGCACTCTGCCTAGCATCAACCAACAATGCAAGATGTGTATCTAATGTGGGGTGTACCAGGAGTGCATCATTTACTATACTTTCCTTCATTGCCTCAAAAGTAGAGATCATCATATCTCTCCATTGGACGGGCGAATTCCTCTTAGTTTTAGGTCCACGAAGTGCTGCAGTCAGCAATTCTTGCAACTCAGTTGAGCAGGGCCGATGACGAATGAAAAAGTTCTGCCAAGGAACGGAGTAATTCTTCGATGATTTCTGGCCTTGGGATCTTCATGATGGCTTCTACTTTCTGGTGTAGTAGCAAAGACCCTGTTGACGAAATTAGATGACCGAGGAATGTAATTAGTCATTTACCATACACACGCTTAGCAGGATTTAACACTATGCCATGCTGTTCTAAGCATATGAAAGCTTCCACCAAGTGTTGCTGGTTCTGTTCTGCAGTGACTGAAAAGAAAAGGATGCCACATCAGTATGCAAAACAGAATGGCAATCATTACAACACTGAGTCAATGAACCTTTGTCAAGAATGAGCAATGATTTGTAAACCAAATGTTATGAAGACTCTCGAACAAGCCGCATGGTGTGATTATGGCTATTTTCGAAATATCTTCCCCAGCCATAGAGATCTATGTAAAGGCTTTTGTGCAGTCCAGTACACTAAACACAGCTGCACCAGGTAGCGAATAGTTGTAACAGGGGTAATTACGTCTTTGACTTCAGCTGCGTAATAATGGTCGAGCTGACTGACCACCAGAGCAAATTTGGTTGAATCGATAGTTGTACCTGCATAATGGCAGCTTGCTTCCATCTGTACAAATCAGAGTGTAGGTCCGAGAGACCAGAATGGAAGCAGTCTCACAGCGAGTTGCGATACTTACGGTCCTTCAGTGGGCACTGAGTCTTGAATTTTCGTAAAACATTCTTTGTTCATTCTCGGCAGTTTGTACTGCTTCTTCTGATCTTCATAGGCTGTTCACGTCTTTTGAAATCACTTCAGGGGTTCACCAATGTCAGAGCAACTATGTGATGACCGTCAAACTAATTACGTTCTCGTGGTTGAGGAACTCAACCAAAATAGCATACGAAAAATGAAAAGCTGGGTATCAGAAACAATAAACTTTTATTAACATAAACAGAATACAGAAGAAGACGTTCTGTCTGCATTTGAGACGAGTTTTCTGTGATAGGTTAACACTAGTCGATCTCTGTCTCTATTTTCAAGGAAGTCCTTTCAACACCCCTGCAGTAGTTAATCTTGACTGCTACACTACTGCTAATATTTCATTTAGGGACATTTTTTCATTGAAGAAGTCTGAACATATTAGAATGCAAACACTTCCACATGTAATTTCGATACTAGCGTAGTTTTTACAGCAGGCACATAATTTCAATAACTGGGAATTAGTTTTACTAAAACTGTCATCTCCTATTGTGCCATGCAATAGTGAAGTGGTAGGCCATTAATTGGTGGAATTCAGTTAGGTGGCAATCATGGCCATTAGAATTCCATTGAAGTACTGTCAGATTTAGGTCTGGGAAAGTAGCAATTGGGAGAGGAGGCATGAGGTGCTTCAGTAGTAATTAATGCTTCACCTTGAGCATGGTACTACATCAATGTGCATAGGCTCAAATTCAGACTGATAAGGATCCAAGAAGGCTGGTGTCATTTCTCTTGGTTGGTAATTAGCTTAGACATGCCATTAGGGCCATATTTTTGTTACAGACTTCATTGTTGTTTCATTGTTGTTTCTATAGCTTTAAGTTTCCTTGCCATGCTAGCAAAGTTTGATAGCACATTGATTGGGTGTAGTCACTCATACTTCTTTCTACTATTGTAATATGATTGGCACAAGCTAACAAAGGAGAATAACAGGCAAGGAAATCGGCCTTATTCCTTTCAAATGAATCTTCCCAGCATTTGTCTTATGAAATTGAGGGAAATCATAGAAAATATAAATTTGAATAGTCAGCTGGAGATTTCACTGTGACCCCTAACACAGTACATTCCTTTTGAAGGCTAGAATGACAGCAATAAGTCCATCTTGTTGTCTTTTGGCCATCTTGGGCAGTGCCAAACAAAATGGACTCCATGCGCTTAAGATTAGCACTCATTTCACTTTTGGTTTGTAATGAAGTGTCTTGAAGGTGGATTAGACCCTGTGTCATTTAAGTTTATTATATGCAGTAATGGTGACTAGCAAATCCCACATGTTTTTGCAGTGACTTTGAATGTTTAGCAGTCAAACTTTTGTTCAACAAATATCCATGTCTAGTCCATAACTATCGTGTGATCATCAGAAGTATTCACAAAATGTTCTATGAAGAACAGTGCCTCTGTTGTCGTAAAAAATTCTCCGTCTGTTTTGGAGCTACCCTATGATGGGCGAATTGTCCAATACTACACTGCACAATAGAATTAAAAGATCACATTTTCGAAACCTAGTAATTCCCACCTCTTGTGACGCTTATGTTAGAAATTTGGCTCAAAGGTGCATAAATCCTACCTCTGTAATTGTGCGAAACCGTGGCACCCTGTGACGTCACCATGAAAAAAAATAGTAGCAGCTCAGAAGTTCATGTGACGTGTGAGATGGGTTAGTAATGTCACACTAGCACCAAATTTCACCACAATTCAGCCCAGTTCTACTGTGGATATGTGACACGACCCGAAGGTCGTCATACTTCCCCTCACCCACATTTCGCCCCTTTCTGTGATGGAGGTGAGAACAACAACACAGTGTTGAAATCATGCGATTTTCTTACGAGTGACAGAGGAAAACATTTCAGACAGAGGAGCAGCATGAAAAGGCCGCAAGGTGTGGCATAAAGGACGTTAGTGAAACCACCCCCCCTTTCCCTGGAATTTTGATTCCCTAACACTGGTGACCCCCCCCCCCCCCCCAATGAACCATGGACCTTGCCGTTGGTGGGGAGGCTTGCGTGCCTCAGCGATACAGATGGCCGTACCGTAGGTGCAACCAAAATGGAGGGGTATCTGTTGAGAGGCCAGACAAACATGTGGTTCCTGAAGAGGGGCAGCAGCCTTTTCAGTAGTTTCAGGGGCAACAGTCTGGATGATTGACTGATCTGGCCCTGTAACAATAACCAAAACGGCCTTGCTGTTGTGGTACTGCGAACGGCTGAAAGCAAGGGGAAACTACAGCCGTATTTTTTCCCGAGGACATGCAGCTTTACTGTATGATTAAATGATGATGGCGTCCTCTTGGGTAAAATATTCCGGAGGTAAAATAGTCCCCCATTCGGATCTCCGGGCGGGGACTACTCAGGAGGAAGTCTTTATCAGGAGAAAGAAAACTGGCGTTCTATGGATCGGAGCGTGGAATGTCAGATCCCTTAATCGGGCAGGTAGGTTAGAAAATTTAAAAATGGAAATGGATAGGTTAAAGTTAGATATAGTGGGAATTAGTGAAGTTTGGTGGCAGGAGGAACAAGACTTTTGGTCAGGTGAATACAGGATTATAAATACAAAATCAAATAGGGGTAATGCAGGAGTAGGTTTAATAATGAATAAAAAAATATGAGTCCGGGTTAGCTACTACAAACAGCATAGTGAAGGCATTATTGTGGCCAAGATAGACACGAAGCCCATGCCCACTACAGTAGTACAAGTTTATATGCCAACTAGCTCTGCAGATGATGAAGAAACAGATGAAATGTATGACGAGATAAAAGAAATTATTCAGGTAGTGAAGGGAGACGAAAATTTAATAGTCATGGGTGACTGGAATTCGTCGGTAGGAAAAGGGAGAGAAGGAAACATAGTAGATGAATATGGATTGGGGGGAAGAAATGAAAGAGGAAGCCGCCTTGTAGAATTTTGCACAGAGCATAACTTAATCATAACTAACACTTGGTTCAAGAATCATAAAAGAAAGTTGTATACCTGGAAGAATCCTGGAGATACTAAAAGGTATCAGATAGATTATATAATGGTAAGACAGAGATTTAGGAACCAGGTTTTAAATTGTAAGACATTTCCAGGGGCAGATGTGGATTCTGACCACAATCTATTGGTTATGAACTGTAGATTGAAACTGAAGAAACTGCAAGAAGGTGGGAATTTAAGGAGATGGGACCTGGATAAACTGAAAGTACCGGAGGTTGTAGAGTGTTTCAGGGAGAGCATAAGGGAACAATTGACAGGAATGGGGGAAAGAAATACAGTAGAAGAAGAATGGGTAGCTCTGAGGGATGAAGTAGTGAAGGCAGCAGACGATCAAGTAGGTAAAAAGACGAGGGCTAATAGAAATCCTTGGGTAACAGAAGAAATATTGAATTTAATTGATGAAAGGAGAAAATATAAAAATGCAGTAAATGAAGCAGGCAAAAAGGAATAGAAACGTCTCAAAAATGAGATCGACACGAAGTGCAAAATGGCTAAGTAGGGATGGCTAGAGGAGAAATGTAAGGATGTAGAGGCTTGTCTCACTAGGGGTAAGATAGATACTGCCTACTGGAAAATTAAAGAGACCTTTGGAGAGAAGAGAACCACTTGTATGAATATCAAGAGCTCAGATGGCAACCCAGTTCTAAGCAAAGAAGGGAAGGCAGAAAGGTGGAAGGAGTATATAGAGAGTTTATACAATGCAATGTACTTGAGGACAATATTATGGAAATGGAAGAGGATGTAGATGAAGACGAAATGGGAGATAAGATACTGCGTGAAGAGTTTGACAGAGCACTGAAAGACCTGAGTCGAAACAAGGCCCCGGGAGTAGACAACATTCCATTAGATCTATTGATGGCCTTGGGAGAGCCAGTCATGACAAAACTCTACCATCTGGTGAGCAAGATGTATGAGACAGGCGAAATACCCTCAGACTTCCAGAAGAATATAATAATTCCAATCCCAAAGAAAGCAGGTGTTGACAGATGTGAAAATTACCGAACTATCAGTTTAATATGTCACAGCTGCAAAATACTAACGCGAATTCTTTACAGACGAATGGAAAAACTGGTAGAAGTGGACCTCGGGGAAGATCAGTTTGGATTCCGTAGAAATGTTGGAACACGTGAGGCAATACTAACCTTATGACTTATCTTAGAAGAAAGATTAAGAAAAGGCAAACCTACGTTTCTAGCATTTGTAGACTTAGATAAAGTTTTTGACAATGTTAACTGGAATACTCTCTTTCAAATTCTGAAGGTGGCAGGGGTAAAATAGAGGAAGCGAAAGGCTATTTACAATTTGTACAGAAACTAGATGGCAATTATAAGAGTCGAGGGGCATGAAAGGGAAGCAGTGGTTGGGAAAGGAGTGAGACAGGGTTGTAGCCTCTCCCCGATGTTATTCAATCTATATATTGAGCAAGCAGTAAAGGAAACAAAAGAAAAATTCGGAGTAGGTATTAAAATTCATGGAGAAGAAGTAAAAACTTTGAGGTTCGCCGATGACATTGTAATTGTGTCAGAGACAGCAAAGGACTTGGAAGAGCTGTTGAACGGAATGGACAGTGTCTTGAAAGGAGGATATAAGATGAACATCAACAAAAGCAAAACGAGGATAATGGAATGTAATGAAATTAAATCGGGTGATGCTGATGGAATTAGATTAGGAAATGAGACACTTAAAGTAGTAAAGGAGTTTTGCTATTTAGGGAGTAAAATAAGTGATGATGGTCGAAGTAGAGAGGATATAAAATGTAGACTGGCAATGGCAAGGAAATCGTTTCTGAAGAAGAAAAATTTGTTAACATCGAGTGTAGATTTAAGTGTTAGGAAGTCGTTTCTGAAAGTATTTGTATGGAGTGTAGCCATGTATGGAAGTGAAACATGGACGATAAATAGTTTGGACAAGAAGAGAATAGAAGCTTTCGAAATGTGGTGCTACAGAAGAATGCTGAAGATAAGGTGGATAGATCATATTACTAATGAGGAGGTATTGAATAGGATTGGGGAGAAGAGAAGTTTGTGGCACAACTTGACTAGAAGAAGGGATCGGTTGGTAGGACATGTTTTGAGGCATCAAGGAATCACAAATTTGGCATTGGAGGGCAGCGTGGGGGGTAAAAATCGAAGAGGGAGACCAAGAGATGAATACACTAAGCAGATTCAGAAGGATGTAGGTTGCAGTAAGTACTGGGAGATGAAGATGCTTGCACAGGATAGAGTAGCATGGAGAGCTGCATCAAACCAGTCTCAGGACTAAAGACCACAACAACAACAACACTGGTGACACAGGCAGGCATTTCATCTCTTCTCTAATGACATTGTGGGGCTGCATCCCCATTGAACATCCACTATGTAATCAAAAGTATCCGGACTCCTGGTTGAAAATGACTTACAAATTCGTGGCGCCCTCCATCGGTAATGCTGGAATTCAATATGGTGTTGGCCCACCCTTAGCCTTGATGACAGCTTCCACCCTCGCAGGCATATCTTCAATCAGGTGCTGGAAGGTGTCTTGGGGTGTGGCAGCCCGTTCTTCACAGAGTGCTACACTGAGGAGAGGTGTCGATGTCGATCGGTGGCACGAAGTCGGCGTTCCAAAAAATCCCAAAGGCGTTCTATAGGATTCAGGTCAGGACTCTGTGCAGGCCAGTCCGTTATAGGGATGTTATTGTTGTGTAACTACTCTGCCACAGGCCGTGCATTATGAACTGGTGCTCGATCGTGTTGAAAGATGCAATCGGCATCCCCAAATTGCTCTTCAACAGTGGGAAGCAAGAAGGTTCTTAAAAGATCAATGTAGGCCTGTGCTGTGATAGTGCCACGCAAAACAACAAGGGGTGCAAGCCCCTCCATGGAAAACACGACCACCCCATAACTATTTACTATTGGCGCTATACACGCTGGCAGATGTGCACGAGGCATTCGCCATACCCACACCCCGTCATCGGATCGCCACATTGTGTACCGTGATTCGTCACTTCACACAACGTTTTTCCACTGTTCAGTCATCCAATGTTTACGGTACTTACACCAAGCGAGGCGCCGTTTGACATTTACCGGAGTGATATGTGGCTTATGACCAGCCGCTCGATCACAAAATCTACGTTTTCTCACCTCCCGCCTAGCTGTCACAGTACTTGCAGTGGATGCTAATGCAGTTTGGAATTCCTGTGTGATGGTCCAGATAGATGTCTGCCTATTACACGTTACGACCCTCTTCAACTGTTGGCGGTCTCTGTCAGTCAACAGACGAGGTCGACTTGTATGCTTTTGTGCTGTATGTGTTCCTTCACGTTTCCATTTCACTATCACATCGGAAACAGTGGACCTAGGGATGTTCAGGAATGTGGAAATCTCACGTGCAGACGTATGACACAAGTGACACAAAATCACTGAACCATGTTCGAAGTCCGTCAGTTCCGCAGAGCACCCCATTCTGCTCTCTCATGGCGTTTAATGAATACTGAGATCGCTGATATGGAGTACCTGGCAGTAGGTGGCAGCACAATGAACATAATATGGAAAACATATGTTTTTGGGGATGTCCAGAAACTTTTGATCACGTAGTGTACGTAATCGCACCTGTATGGAGAGCAGTGCGACTGTAGTTTTTGTTCTTGTGTTCAGGTTGGCACCATTAGAGACCACTCAAACCGTTCAGCGGAATTTGAACTTATTACAAAGTATCTGTCTGTGTTTATGTTTTTCAGTGTTCTTATTTTGTTTCCTCCTGTGGCATGATCATGGGACGGATGCGACATTGACATTAGGTGAATAAAACAGGGACGGAAACCTCTATGAATCCCCAGCACGGTAAAACACTTGGTGTATGTTGAGTCATATAATTGTTTGTTTCTAGTTCTTTTGTTTTTGTTTTTATACATGTAAGCTATGTGTAAACTGAATGACCTATAGACCGCGACAAAGATAAATTAACGAGTTGTTTTGTGGCAATGGTAATGTTTTGAGACACCTGCATAAAAAAAAGAAGGAGAAATACACTCTTCAATTTATTAATTCCTGTATCTTCACCTGCTTGTTTCTATAAGTGGTAGCGGGAGGACATAGGATTAGATCCGTCGTACCAGTTTCGTTTAAAAAATGTGTATTTCAACCGTACATTAAAAGGTGTTAAAAAGGTTATTAGGAAAGCAATGTTTATTCGTTCATTCACGACAACCACACCTGCCTGTCCGTCATTTCGGCCGCCTTCGAATTCCTGTATCAGGAGGTTCGAAGCAGACAAGAGGAATTTGCGCGAGCAGCGGAGGAGCGATTCTGCGTCGGCATTGTTATAATCAGGACTACGAGCAATGGAATTAATAAGAAGCAGCATGTAACTCAAATTATGAATATTGATCTTAAATGTATTGATATTGAGGGTCTGTTGATACCAGTTACAGTTCACCCAGGATATGTGTACAGATTTATAAATTACCTTCCAATTTCTTTCAACTACTCTTTCCAATCAATTTTTTTTCAATTATTCAAGCAGCAATTATTAATTAGTTTCCATTATCTGCCTGCCCACATATGCTACTATTCAATGGGGACCGTTTAACGGTCGGCGCCGAGTAAAATATGAACAGATCTTTCAATTGTTGAAATAAAAAACTTTTGAGATAAATGATTCATTTTATTGTTACAAGGACCTAATGAAACTTTCATTATATTTGTTACATGTCCACAAAACTGGGACTCGTAAAAACTTGAAAGAGCAAATTAAAATTAAATTCTGCCTACAAACGAGACGCGCAGGGATTTCTAATTTCAGTAGTGTTGGTAGCCCCAAGGGGGTGAAAGCTATATGGGCGAAGAGGCAACAAGCCACATAGTTCCATTCCAGACCACTAGAGGCGCTAGGGGTCACACGAAGCTGGAATTGACCAATGAGAGCTGTCTAAACTCCAGTGGTGGTTGTTTTGAAATATTCTATCGTCTTGCTCTGCACTGAAGTCTGTGGTCCTTGGTTACAGTCATCTTTGTATTTGTTTCATATTTACATACTACTCATCTTCATTATAAACAGATTTTTTACTTTAAATTCATAAAGCTCATCGTGGAATTGAAGAAATTTCCTGCTGAAAAATGTACACAATTAATTATAAGGTAAGACATTTAATTTTTCATTAAATAATCTCGTAGCGGAAATACAGAAGCGTCCGATCTTACCCGTCGGCTTTGACCCATGACGTCACAAATACCGCGGAAACGACTATAAACAATTCCAATATGGCGGATATAAAAACATCGCATACGTATTGTAAACACTGAAATACACAAGTTTCACAAAAAGCCTAATGACTGTAACGGGACAAGCGTGGGAAATTAGGGGTTTTTGGGTGCGGAGAAACTAAATATACAGAAATGTAGCCACCGACCGCCATTCAAAACCACGCAAAACAACGAAATAAATCAACATCACAAAACTGACCAAATACCAAAAAACACATTCCTATCCATAATCGGACACTTCCCTTAACCTATATAGCTCAACAGAACCTACCGATCACATCCCCCAATAGAAAACTAAGAAACGAAAGCTTCCCTTACACCTACATACATCGGCACTTATGCAGTTTAGCAGGTACGGAAAAAATTTTTCATTTTTTTTCAAAATTTGATCATCATGTGTCGTTATGCGGTGGGGGGAGTCTGCAGTGCCCCCCCATCCCCCCACAGGCTTCATTAGTGTCAAATCAATATTTTCGAATCATAGGCGGCCACTGCCGCGGCCGCATTCCAAAAAAAAACTCCCAACCTAACCTCAAGTGGGCTACGCTACAGATCAATATGTTCATCAAATTGCTTCATATTACGTATACATGTTCATTAGTGTCAAATCAATATTTTCGAATCATAGGCGGCCGCTGCCGCGGCCGCATTCCAAAAAAAAAACTCCCAACCTAACCTCAAGTGGGCTACGCTACAGATCAATATGTTCATCAAATTGCTTCATATTACGTATACATGTTCATTAGTGTCAAATCAATATTTCCAAAAAAAAACTCCCAACCTAACCTCGTATTCAGGGCTACGCTACAGATCAATGTGTAGGTCCCTTACGTCACGGGTCAAAGCCGACGCGTGAGATCGGATGTTTCCAACCTATACCCAATACACAAAACATACATAAATAACCAAAAAAAAAACGGAACTTACCTCAAAAAAGTTCCAGCTCCACAAACTAGATTGGCCACCACAATCACACACAAATGCACACACGCATGTACGCACACACACACACACACACACACACACACACACACACACACATACAAAAACACACACACACACACCAACGAAAAAATACTGAACTAAAATAAAAAACGAAACAAACGAAAACCATGAACACACCACCAGAGAGCACGACAAACAAAAACAAGACATCTACAAACACGCCACAATCGCAAATCAAATTCCGCGCCGTAATGACGTCACACACCACAACACGCTTACGTCACGGGTCAAAGCCGACGGGTAAGATCGGACGCTTCTGTTGACCCCTCGTAGCTTATAAATGAAATGTATTCTTTTCTATCGTGAATTAAGCAGTGTGGTTTCCGTTTGTTTGTTTAAATAACTTTGATATGCCTGTAGTAGTTTTATTTAATGAAGACGTTTCTGTTTTTCTCAGAATATTCAACACAACAGATTGACGTTGAAATACTGCAAGTTCCCCGGCTGTTCATCTGGCTATTACGTGGGTTCAACGGAGGAAATTTGTGACAAGCATATGTACAGGTTTCCAAAACAACCTCAAGAGCTGTTTCTAAAGTGGAAGAGTGTTTGTAAACTGTCACCATATGTGAACTGTGCTTCTTATTTTGTTTGTGAAGATCATTTTTTCGGAGAAGATTTTATGAATAAAAGTAGGCATAGGCTAAACGGGGGTGTGTTGCCAAAACATGTGACAGTTGTTTCTTGTGAAATTGCCAAAATCGGTAGTGAATCAGATGACACTGTTGTTAATAGTGAATTGGGCCTACCAAGCACTAGTGGTGCTATGGCAACTGTTCATTTTACAGCTGCCAATGCCAGAAGTGAAACTGGTGTTAATGAAGTACAAACCCTTAGTTATGCTGTAGCAAGTAGTTCTCATGTAGGTGTTTGTACTAGCAGTGGATCAGGTGAAACTGGTGTTAATAGTGAATTACACTTACCAAGATCTAGTGGTACTATGGAAAATCTTTATTATACAGGTGCCAATACCAGAGGGGAAACTGGTGTTAGAGAATTACCTAGCACTAGTTGTGCTGAGCAGAGTAATTAAAATTTTTATCTCCCCTCAAAATGAATCTGCAGATAGTGAGTACACATTCTTATCTGAAACATTTTGTAATGAGGAAAGGTTTTAGGTACAGGGGTTTCAAAAGCAGACTTAACTCCAACAAAATCAAAAATGTGCAAGATTCATAGGAATACTCTAACAAGGCTATCAAAACTGAAAGCAAAGCTACATCATGAAATATCAGAACTGAAAGCACTTAAAGATTTATATGACAGCAATATTTTTTCTGTCATAGAATCTAATTTAAACTTTGTTGCCAAATATTTCATAAACAGCCAATTGCGAAATGCTCATCAATCAGCAAATGCAAGGCGATGGACACCCAAGGACAAAGTATTTGCTTTATCCGTATACAAACGAAGTCCCCGCCTATACAAATATTTGTCATTTCATTTTTATCTTCCTTTTGTGAGGTATCTGAAATGTCTGTTGTCTTCTATACCTTTTGAACCAGGATTGAATACTTCGGTCATGAATGTAATGAAAGCAGAAGTTGAAGTAATGAACAACAGTGACAAATATTGTACTTTGTTGTTTGATGAAATGTCTTTAGAAAGAGGGTTGTATTATAATGCAAGCAAACAAGAAATTTCAGGGTTTCAAGATTTAGGACATTTAGGGAGGTCAAATGTTCATGCAAATAATGCATTAGTTTTCATGGTTAGAGGCATACATAAAAGCTGGAAGCAGGTTGTTGCTTATTATTTTACTCACAACTCAGTTTCAAGTATCACTTTAAAAAGTCTTATTACCTATGTCATAAGGCAATTGCAAGAAATAGGACTAAAGTTAGTTCGTACAGTTTGTGACCAGGGTGCAACCAACCAGAGAGCACTGAAGGAACTCTGCTGTGAGAAATCTGCTGAGTCCAGTCCATTTCATTTTGTAGTCAGAGATGAACCTTTTGCAGTCATTTATGATGTCCCACATCTATTAAAAAAACACTAGAAATGCTCTGCTAGGAAATAAAATACAGATTGGGTTTAAAAAAGAGGCCAGTTTGGAATATATTCACAGGGCTTTTCTTCTGGATCAGCAGAAGATTTTTAAGACATTGCCAAAACTACATAGGAATCATTTTGAATTAAAGGATTCTTTTACTAAAATGAAAGTCAAGGTAGCTGTAGCCCAGCTTAGTCGTACAGTTGCAGTTAATGAAACTTATGTGGCATTTAATATCTTACCTGCTGAGGCAATAGACACTACAGAATTTGTTGAAAAGATGGATTGTTTATCTGATTCACTGAACAGTTCCTATTGTTATCCACAAGATGGCAAGTCTTATAAGTGTGCCCTCTCTGCAGTCCCCACATATTGAAATGTGGTACAGTCTGTTAAAGGAAATGGAAAATTGGAAAGCGTTGGAGCTAGGCACAGGGAGAGATAAGACAAATATGTTCAGTTTCATAAGTGGGTGGCAAACTACAATAAGATCACTGATGTTCATTTGGAACAGATTAAAAAAATGGCTTTAATTTTTTAAGCATGATGGCTTTCAATCAAGACCTAGTGAAGAATGTATTTTGTTGTGTGAGGCAGCATGGTGTTGCAAACACCAACCCAACTTGCTTTCAGTTCAAAGCAGCATTGAAAATAGCTATAGTCAATAACATGTCCTTACCTACAAAGTCACTAGGTAATTGTGAGGATGGTAGATGCATGCCATTAAGCAATTTAAGGCAATTTTTGGGAGCTAGTGATGACAACTTTCTTGACTCCACAACAGACCATTCCATTATGGATCAAAGTGCTTTATATTGTGCCCTGATAATGAAGCTGCTGCTGGTAGTGGTGGGTCTGATGTAAGAAATGACAGACAAGCACTAGCATATATAGCTGGTTACATTCTACAAAAGATGGATGTAACACCTGAATCCAACTGTAGTGACTGTAAAACAACTCTGTTCTCACCAACACCCACAGAGCATCATTTATTTACAAGTTTCAAAGAATATGATGCTTTAAACCCAAAATTATTGTATGCTAGTGACAGCTTAATGTCCTTTGTAGCAAATGTTCATAGTCAGTTGTATGCATTCTTAGATAAATGTGGACACCAGGAACAATTGGAGAATACATTCTATTCATTGTTTAAGTTTCCAGAGGAAATAACATTTTGCAAGGCCCATTTTTCTGAACAGTACATTTTAAGAGAATGTGTACCTCTATTGATTTACAAGTATGTGAAAGATTGGAAACACACCATCAGTAATAAAAGACTTGGTATTGTGAAGGACAAATTCAGTAAACGGTTTAAAGCTTTATAACAGTTAAAAGAAAATTTTTCTGGTGTGCTTGAGAAATAAAAAGTAAGTTTTGTTTTCATTTCACTGTTTTTATCCGCCTTTCCTGCTTTTGGTACTTGGTATTGATGTTTTCTTTTTTGTGTTGAAGCATTTACAGTAGTAAGATGTAGGAACCTTTTTAAGAAAGTTTGCTCGGCAGTTACTCAGAACTTATAGTCCTGAAACATAGTTGTAACAAATTTTAGAATTCTTCATTAATTAATACTGTGATAAATATTTCTTAATTGAACCTCTCTAACTGCTGCTTATTCTCTTAATAATAGGCTTTTTTTTTCTCCATTGATCCAGCAGCTTGTATGATGTAAAAATTATGACATTATTCAGAAATATCTGTAGTCCAGTTTAGCTGCTACTTTTTCTTTTGCTTCAGTTATTTACACTACAAGCTAGTTTCGACTTATTCTCAGTTTCAAGTGTTGCATCTAGTTCTTATGAGCCATAAAACATGCTGGAGCTTTTACATGTTGATAGATAACAATATAAGCATGTCGATTTAAAAGTCTATTTTTGACGTTTGCGCCTGACAGTCGCTGCTCATAGCTGTGTTTCAATTATTTTATTACGATGCCAGCCAAAATAATTACATTGCACACCCAGAAAAATAAGGTAATAGAATTAAAAGGAAAATAAAAACCTACAACGTAAATAAACTATGGGGGGTGGGGGATGCAAGCCGCAATGTTTTCATATTTTAGTTCATCTCCATACCACTTGAGGCGATGCTTTCGGTCTGTCACTTTTAATAGGGGAGTTGTGTTTCTCTTTTTTCTTGTTCTGTGGGTAGCACTGCACAATGCAGCACATACGGAGACAGAGCTCTCGTGAAAGATAAGTAATTTAGTTTGTAATTAATTGTAGTTGAACACTTTTAACTAATTAAATACGTTCTTTAGTGTACTCTTCAATCTCACCATTAAAGGTTTTTTCTTTTATTTGCGTAGTGTTCTAGTAATCGCGAAAAGTTCGTTTGTTTACTTACTGCTGCTTAGGCCTAATATTTCGAATGTGCATATTTAGCGTTATACTGCAACTGTAAGTGCATTTGCTGTAGTTTAACTGACTAAATGCGTTCATTAGGGTGCTTTTCAAGCTCACCATTAAACGTTTTTATTTTATTTGCGTATTGTTCCAGTAATTGCGAAAAGTTCGTTTTGTTTATAGCCTATTTCGCGGCTTTGCATTATTTTCCGAGTGTGCATACTTAGCGTTATACCGCAATCTTAAGTACATTTGGTAAAGATTAACTAATTAAATACGTTCATTAGTGTGCTCTTCAAGCTTACCATTAAAGGTTTTTCTTTTATTTGAGATTCTTCGAATAATCGCAAAAAGTTCGTTTTGGTTACATTCGGTTGTTTAGGCCTAATTTTTGATCGTGCATATTTGGCTTTATACCAAAAATTTAAGTGCATTTGGCAATAGTTTACTTACATATCAGTTTCCAAAACATATTTAGTGTCATTTTGCGACTGTATTTAATATATATATTATCGTTATCACTTAGTAAATCTCTTAACTAATTTCTAAACTACGATGGATACTAAGTGTGCGAGGTGCAGTAGGAAAGTTGTGCAGCTGTTGTGACAGGTGGTTTCATTGGGGAAATTGTAGCGACGTGGGAATTTGGGAAGCAAACGAGACTCTTCCATTCTCTTGCAGGGTTTGCTCAAGAGACAGGGTTATAGCTGAACAGGAGGAGAAAATTAGAGCCCTTCAGGCTGATTTGGACAGAGCGAGGGAGGAAGTGAAGTGGTTAAAGGAGGAGGAGGGTAAACAGCGGGAAGTGGTAGCTGGGAACGGGGACCACAGAAAGAAGACATTATCTGACAGCGTCCCAATTGGCACAACCAATAGATTTGCCTTGCTACCACGATCAAGTAAGGAAGAGGCTCCAGTAGAAGCAGATGTAGTTAAGATGCAACAGAATCTCACTAGGAAACCAACTGTTTTAAAAAAAGTAGAAAGTAAGAGAAAAGTTGTGTTGCTAGGTAGCATCCATGGAAGAGGCGTGGGCCAGATTTTGCAGGAAAAATTAGGTGACAGGTACCAGGTCACAAACTTTTTCAAGCCAAGTGCATGTCTTAGAGGTAGTAGAGGATATAGGTTCCTTGTGCAAGGGTTTCTCAAAGCAGGGTCATGTGATGATAGTGGGTGGAGTGGGAAACAGTATTGATAGGGATCAGGGCTACAGTATTGAGTGTGACCTGGTGAAAATAGCCTCTGCAACGATCCATACCACTGTTGGGCTGGTGCCTGCTTTCATGCGGCATGATCAGCCCCAGATGAACTACTCTGTCAGGAGGGTAAATATGGAGTTGGATCAGTTGCATAGGGCGGCCACTCTGTCAGACATTGGATTGGTTTCTGTCGAGGCTATTGATAGGGGGGATTTCACAAGGCACTGCCTACACCTCAATAGGAAAGGGAATGGTAAACTGGCTAGGTTGTTAGCGAAGTCTATGAGGGGGATACTAGTACACACGGATGTACCTCTTCTTTAGACTAATACCAGTGCCCAATGAGAAGTTCAGGCAGGCAGGTGCCTGTTAATGTTACAATATTTAAGCAAAATATTGGTGGATTAAAGAAAAAAGTAGATTCTCACAAAAGTAAAGTAAAAAATAATGTTACCATTTTTCACCAAACTATTCCGGGATTGAAGAATAAAGTAAATGAGCTCCTGGTTTGCTTAGATGACATTGAATCTCATAATGTAATAGATATACTATGCCTGTCTGAACATCACATTGTGTCTGATATGGAAAAGGTAAATATGAGTGGTTATAAACTAGCTGCACATAAGAGTAGAGAGAATAAGGTGAGAGGAGAAGTTGCCATATATGTCAAAAGTTATCACTGTGTAAAAAGCTCAGATACAAAAAAGTTTTGTCTAGAGCAGCATATAGAAGCATGTGTCTGTCAATTAAAACTGAAGGAGGGCTCTTTTATAATTGCAACAGTATATAGGTCCCCTTCAGGAAACTTTCATTTATTCCTGGAAAACTTGGATGCTTTGTTGTGCTATCTGGCAGATAGGGGAAAGCAAATTATTATTTGTAGGGACTTCAGTGTTGATTCACTGAAAGAGGGTAATAGGAGAAATGACCTGGAAGTCTTGCTCGGTTCTTTCAATTTGACATATGTCATTAATTTTCCTACTCGGGTAATAAAGGACAGCAGCACATTGATAGATAACACTTTTATAGACCAAGATAAGTTTAAAAACATAACTTCTTGTCCTGTTGAGAATGGTCTTTTTGATCAGGGTGCACAGCTAGTTACAGTATATGACATAGATCCATTCAGTAATTCAAAACTATTCAGTAATTCAAAACTACCCTCTGAAGTTGTGTGTTCAATTAATAACTCAACAATTAGAAATTTCAGAGAAAATCTTCAGCAGTTAGACTGGAATGAGGTGTACAAGGAACCCAATGCTAATTTAAAATATAACTTATTTCATGATGCACGTGTAAGAGAATTCGAAAACTGTTTCCCCAAGAAAGTAGTTAAATCTAATTATAAGAAACCATGCAAAAAACCTTGGCTACTAAAGGAATAAAAATATTTGTAACCACGAAAGGGAAGTGTATATAACAACAAGAAAGAGTAATGACCCAGAAACAGCCAAATATTATAGAAACTAATGTGCTACATTAAGAAAGGTTATTAAAAGGTCCAGAAGCATGTGCATCATGTCTGAGATTAATACCTCTGATACCAAAATCAAAACAATTTGGAGACAGGGCAACCAAGAGTACAGGATGATGGCATTACCATCAAAGCGAATGGAAACTTGGCAAACAACAAGCCGGAAGTCAAAAATATTTTGAGTAATCATTTTTTAAATGTTGTAGAGAAAATAGGATCTAAATGTTCATTACAATAAGCAAGGCAGTTAATGGAAGAGGCCTTACCCACACCATTTGATACAATTGAAATACCACCCACCTCTTCTTCTGAAATTAGGAAGATAATTAACTCTCTCAAGAATAAAAGCTCACATGGAATTGATGGCATTTCCAACAGGATAATAAAGGTTTTTCAACAGAAAATGCTATATATACTTTCACTAATGAAATATTAAATGTTGAGTAACCTGAAGTCACCTGTTGGGATTTTTTGTGATCTTTCTAAGGCTTTTGATTGTGTAAATCATGGAATAATTTTAGATAAGCTCAAGTACTGTGGTAGGAATGTGACAGCGCTCAAATGGTTTAAATCATACCTAACTGGAAGAGTGTAGAAAGTTGAAATAAGCTATTCACATAATGCCCAAAAAACTGGTGATTTCTCAAACTGGGGAACAATCAAGAATCGGGTGCCGCAAGGTTCGGTCTTGGGTCCTCTGCTGTTCTTAATATATATTATTGACTTGCCATTCTATATTTATGAAGATGCAAAGCTGGTACTTTTTGCCGACAATACAAGTATAGCTATCACACCCAATAGACAAGAATTAACTGGTGAAATTGTAAATGATGTTTTTCAGAAAATCATTAAGTGGTTATCTGTAAATGGGCTCTCATTAGACTTTGACAAAACACAGTGTATACAGTTCCGCACAGTAAATGGAATGACACCATTAATAAATACAGACCTCGATCAGAAATTGGTAGCAAAGGTAGAATATTCATAATTTCTAGGTTTATGCATTGATGAGGGGTTGAACTGAAAAAAACACACTGAAGATCTACTGAAACGTTTGAGTTCAGCTAATTATGCTATTAGGGTCACAGCAAATTTTGGCGATATACATCTCAGTAAATTAGCTTAGCACGCGCATTTTCATTCTCTGTTTTCGTATGGCATCATATTCTGGAGTAACTCATCATTAAGTAAAAGAGTGTTCATTGCACAAAAGCGTGTAATCAGAATAATTGCTGGAGCTCATCCAAGATCATCCTGCAGACACTTATTTAAAGAGCTAGAGATCTTCACTGTAGCCTCACAATGTATATATTCATTGATGAAATTTGTTATTAACAATCTGAAGGAATTCAAAAGTAATAGCAGTGTACATGGCTACAGCTTTGACTCAGAAGGGGGTAAATTATGCTGCCACAAAAGTCTTTGGTCACTTACCTAATAGCATCAAAAGTCAGACAGATAGCCATATAGCATTTAAAAGGAAATTAAAAGAATTTCTTAATGGCAACTCCTTCTACTCATTAGATGAATTTTTGGATGTAGTAAGTGGGTAACTTCTCCAACCCCACAAAAAATTAAAGATATTAAGTGCCATGTAATATTTTGTGTAATGTAATATCTTGTATAGACACCTTTTATTAACCTGACACATTCCACATCATTACAAAGTGTCGTATTCATGATCTATGGAACAAGTACTAATCTAATCTAGTGGTAAAGGTAGGAAGCTGCTACCCTGTATTTTTATATGGCCACGCATGGCGTCGTCTCTCTGGCAGTAGATAATCTCTTTTTTCCTTCCTGTTAGCTTCCGCAGACGAAAACGTAAATGTACCGGAGGATCATAAATTGAAGAGGACTGTATAATGTCCATTCACACTGTAGTGAAACACAAGAGTTAAGATAATCACTTATTATTCATAGCTAAGTTAACAACCAAAACATACATCTTTGCCGTTTACATGGCGCCCTCAGCCACGAGCTAAGGACAGCCGCCCAACCGACAGCCCATTAACCACTGCCAAGTGTTTCCCTCGTCGTGGCGAGTGTACCATTGGGTGCCCTTGGAGGGGTGGCCCACTGACCACTGTCCCTCATGTACAGATACCTCCAGAGAGGGCAGCACTGTCCAGAGACTCAGTCAAATGTAAACACCAAACATTAATTTCTTTCCAGCATAATACAAGTAACACAACTCATGCTAAATCCCAGAAAATAACACAGGTAAATACACACAACATTGCATCCTTCAATCAGGTATTCTGTCCAAAGAGTTTGTAACTGGTATCTGGAAATCACAATCACATAGACATATATATATATATATATATATATATATATATATATATATATATAAATATATAAATATAAAATACACTGAGTCTGCCTCAAGGTACACATAAGACAAAAGGAGAGAAGCACACAAATAAAAAAACACGAATACATTGTTAACTTTTGTATCACACTACTCAGTAAAGGACATAGCTTGCACATTGGTCTCTTGAAAACCCCTTGCAGTGTTCGAATACTGGCCACTCGCACCATTACATCGCTCCCAGAGTGTATTCCTTCAATGACGGCCAGCTTCCAACATAAGGGAGACAGGTTATCTTCTCTCACTGTGACCACTGCACCAGGTTGCACATTCTGACTAGGGACCATCCACTTGGCCCACTACTGGAGATGATGCAGACAGTCAGATGGCCAGTGCTATCAAAAGATCTGGAGGCCTTGCTGCAGTAGTTGCCACCTTGTGAGTAAGCTCAGGTTGGCTGTACCTAGATCTGGCTGAGGAATGGTTGTGATAGTGGTTCCAATCAGGAAATGACTTGGGGTGAGGGCTTGGGGATCAGTAGGGTTGCAAGACAGTGGTGTGCGAGGATGAGAGTTCAGGCAAGACTCAATCTGGAAAGTCAGGGTTGTCAACTCTTCGAAAGTTGGACATATGTCCATATCGGTCGCCGCAAGTGGTTCTTGAAGAATTTCACTCCAGCTTCCCATATTCCGCCAAAGTGTGGTGACACAGGAGGAATGAAGTGCCAGTGGATGCCTTCCTTGTGCATAAAGCTTTTCATCAGTGTTCGCTGATAATGACTGCTCACAGCAGTTTGTTACTCGCGAAGTTCCCGACTAGCTCCAACGCAATTTTTCCCATTGTTGCTGTACAGGTTTTGGCGCCTACCCTGCCATGAAACAAATCTTTTGAGGGCCGACAGGAATGCTTCAGTTGTCATCTTGCCAACTGCTTCCAAATGCACTGCTCGTGTAGCCAACCAAACACACAAACTGGGCAACATAGCACTTTTCCTTTAATTTGGGTCTCCGTGAGCCTGTTTTCACATAGAATGGTCCTATGTAATCAATCCCACAATTGAAGAAAGGCCTCACAGCTTCTACAAGTGGGTGTGGCAGGTCTCCCATGAGCTATTATACAGGATTCGCCTTTAATCGATGACAAGCCAAGCACTGATGCATAACACACAGGACTGCATTTCGTCCATTAGGTATGCAGTATTGCTTTCTGACAGATGTAAGCAACAGTTGACACGCAGCGTGGGAAAGATGATGATGTTTACTTTCCACTGTTAGTCGTGTGAGATGATGGTTATGTGCAGTACGAGTAGATGCTTCTCCTTGTATGACAGATCAGCATTTTGTAGCCTGCCTGCAACCCGTAGCAGTCTCATGTCATTGAGGACCGAATGCAGTGATCTGAGCTTGCTATTTTTTCCACTAGCTTTATGGTCTTCAACGGGTAGATTTCCGTTGCGTATGTATCTTCCTGTGCTATCCTGACACACTATAGCAAAGCGTCCTGCAGTTCACTGCGAGACAATTCAGCAGTTACTCTCATTTCTTTTGCAGTCTTGCAGTTATTAATGAATCTAAGACCGTATGCCATTATTCACTGTAATAGTGACAACTTTGAGAATCGACAGATGATACCATCTTGAATTGCTCTGCTGATGTGGCAGAGGACTTTAACCCTTTCTTCTGGCAGCTCCTGGGCTGCAGAATCACTAGAGATGTCTATCACAGGCCATGTAGCGATGTCTTCCTTAAGCCAAGCTGGTCCTTCCCACCACAGGCTGTTTTGTTGCAGATCTGCAGGAGAAACTCCTCGCCAAGTCAAATCAGCTGGGTTTTCCATTGTAGATACATGGTCCCACACTGCAGCTGCTGTATTTTCCTGTATCCAAGTGACGCGGTTCCCCAGAAACGTCTTCCACCGCATAAGTGGAAGCACGAGCCATGCCAACATGATGGATGAGTCAGTCCACAAGTAAGTTCGTTCTATAATTATACCCAGCAAATGAACAACATTCCGTAGTAGCCGCGACAGCAAGAGAGCACCTCTCTGTATAGTGCATACCACATGCTATTGAACTCTTGAGACAATGGCTCATCATATGTTAACTGAAGCTGCCACAGACACTGCAAAAAGAGTTTGAATGTGATAACATTGGGGCTGATTAATCCCAAAGGATCGAAAATGGATGACGTGACAGCCAGTACAATGCGTTTTGTGAAGCTGTAGACCTTAAGTGCTGGCTTTACATTATTCACAATTTGGAACTGATCAGCAGCTGGGTGCCAGAGTATACCTAAGGTTTTAATATCATCGTCGTTATCAAGACGTAAGGGTACTTGTGTCTCTCTAAACGGGGGGAGGGGGGGGGGGATATTTTCGAGGAGTTCCATACTGTTACTGGGCCAATTCCATAATGAGAAACGACCTTAAACCAAAAGCTTCTTGAAATCTTGCTGGACTTTGATTGCAGCCTCTACTGTATCGCAACCTGAAATACAATCGTCCACATAGAAGTCATTAGCAAGTATGTTTACTGCCTTGTTACATGTGCCCTCCTAATGAGCTAATTGTAACAGACATCGTACCGCAAGAAAAGGTGCACAGGCCATTCCGTGTGTGACTGTCTTCATCTGATATTCCTACAGTGGTGCAGACCTATCACTCCTCCACAGTATTCGTTGGTAGGCGCGATCTTCATTCGGTACCAGAATTTATCGATACATCTTCTCTATGTCAGCTGTGAAGGCAATTCGATGCTTGCAGAAGCGTTATATGAGGGCGTTTGAAAAGTCCGTGTGAAGTCCAAGAAATGGCACCACCCTCACATATCGAGGTCATGTTTAGTTGTTAGCATCTTTGGAAAGAATGCACACCAAGTTTCAGCCATATTGGTATATTTATTTGTGTTTGGCATTGTGTGAATCAAGGAAGTCGAGTGATTGTCAAAAAATGGACGAAACAGAATTCCGTATGGTGATTAAACATTACATTATGAAAGGCAAAACGCCTCAGGAGACTAAAGAAAGCTTGATAAACATTACAGTGACTCTGCACCTTCGATTAGAACAGTTTATGCGTGGTTTCAAAATTTTCGCAGTGACTATATGGGCACAAGTGACGCTGAACGTTCTGGACGCCCTGTAGAGCTTACGACTCCAGAAATCATTGATAAAATTCATGATAGGTGATGGATGACAGGAGAGTTAAGGTGCGTGAGATTGCTACTGCTGTGGGCAACTCGAATGAATGGGTACATAATATTTTGCATAAACATTTGGACATGAGAAAGCTATCTGCAAGATGGGTTCCGCGATTGCTCACGCTTGACCAAAAATGGAATCGTGTGAAGTGTTGCAGGGATGGTTTGCAGCTGTTCAGGAAGAATCTGCAGGACTTTAAGCGTCGCCGGCCGGAGTGGCCGAGCGGTTCTAGGCGCTTCAGTCTGGAACGGCGCGACCCTACGGTCGCAGGTTCGAATCCTGCCTCGGGCATGGATGTGTGTGATGTCCTTAGGTTAGCTAGGTTTAAGTAGTTCTAAGTTCTAGGGGACTGATGACCTCAGATGTTAAGTCCCATAGTGCTCAGAGCCATTTGAACCATTTTTGAACTTTAAGCGTCATTTCGTCACTGTGGATGAAACATGGATGCATTACTATACTCCTGAGACCAAACAGCAATCTAAACAATGGGTTACCAAGGGAGAATCTGCACCAAAAAAAGGCAAAGACCATTCCTTGTGCCGGAAAGGTTATGGCGACTGTCTTTTGGGACTCGCGAGGGATAATCCTGATCGACTGTCTGGAAAAGGGTAAAACTATTACAGGTGCATATTATTCATCGTTATTGGACCGTTTGAAAACCGAGCTGCAAGAAAAACGCCGGCGATTGGACCACAAAAAAGTCCTTTTCCATGACGACAATGCACCAGCACACACCTCAGCAGTTGTGGTCGCAAAATTAATGGAAATAGGATTCCAACTCGTTTCACATCCCCCCTATTCTCCAGACTTGGCTCCCTCAGACTACTATTTGTTCCCCAATTTGAAGAAATGGCTGGCAGGACAAAGATTTTATTCAAACGAGGACGTGATTGCAACAACTAATAGCTATTTTCTGTCTTGGAAAATTCCTGTTATTCTGAAGGGATCAACAAATTAGAACAGCGTTGGACGAAGTGTATAAGTCTAAAAGGGGACTATGTCGAAAAATAATAAAGGTTTACCCCAAACACATAAGTAGTTTTTATTTCTGCACAGACTTTTCAAACGCCCCTCGTATTATGGAGCACAAATCTTGTTGAATCGTTGGTCCGATCATTAACAAGCTGTTTAACGTCAAATTAGAGCTCGTTTTGGTCGAAGAATCAAAAACTACCCGTGGCTTCCTTAAGAACAGCATGATGTGGCAGGTAGTATGAAATGGCAGGAGATGAAGCTACTGGTTCCATACGTCCTAAGTCTTCATATTCCCTCATAAACTGTGTGTAGGTTTCTTTAAGCTTCGGGTGTCTTGCTGCTCAATCTGAGATAAGCGTTTTCCTGCAGTGTTGAAAGATTCGCCTAATTTACTTAGCTCTTTGTGAAACGTAAGATGGACAACGAATCTGCCTGTGGAATCTGTCATTGTGTGTTGCACGAAGTGTGCTTCGCATTGTTCCTCTTCTTTCGTCATTACATCACGATTTAAATCTTCTATCTCCCAGAAATTCTTCAAGAGTGTTTGATCATCAGTGTTCGTTTCTACAAAGCACGACACGACCGGCTGCCATGACGAAATGTTGTGCTCTGTCCTTTGATACTGACCAGATATGACTCAACCGAGTTCTGTCTCTTGAAGCACAGGATGATCAGTTCCTAAGGAGATAGTCCCTGATTTGTGAATGTAAGGACAAAATTCTGCTCCTAGCAACATGTCGATCTTTCCAGGTGACAAGAACTTTGGATCAGTGAGCTGTACATTTGGCATGTGCCACTTACTGGGATCAATTATTTGTTCAGCCAAGGTGTCAATTATCTCTGGTAAAACTAAGCATTCGACTGATGACATAAAGTTGCTTACATAGGAGCCCGTTAGTATAGAGACACGGTGTTTTGTTTCTGAGCGGGTTACACTTATTCCTTGAATCAGTACTCTGCTGTGCTACCTTTGACGTCTGAGGCGTTGTGCACATGTTTCTGATATGAAGCCTGACTGCGACCCAGAATCTAACGGAGCACTAGAAGTCTGCCATTTTCCATTGATATCTTGCAACCTTATTCTCGCTGTCGCAAGGAGTACTCGTTTGCCTGGACGAATCTTCAGTGAACAATAGCTCGATGCTTTTGCCTGATGTTTGCCATTGTGTTCGTGTTGCATGTCACCTACACACTCCATCCTTGGTGCATCTTGTGTCCATTGTGATTCTGCATGTAATAACGTGTGTTGTCGTTTACCACAGGTATGACAGGCAATGGAGTTGCGTTGAGAAGCCCTGTGATCACTCTTCAGATGGTTGTAGCACAAGTTGTTGTGCATCACAGTAGCCTCGCGTTCACTACACGTGGCTTGTTTGAATTTGCTGCACTTGTGCAGTGCGTGAGGCTGATAGCACATGACACATGCAGTACCTTTAGCAACATATGTCTGTTTCGAATGCCCAAACTGCTTGGTGTTGGGCGCATTCTGATGTTTATTAACATTTGTGCCATGAGGTTGTGGTGCTATAGTCTTGGCTATTTCTAAAGATTTACATTTATTCTCGAGAAAGGCACAAATTTCTTTAAATGATGGAAAGCTACTCGAACTCAGGGTGGTTTCAAACTCGGTTCTTATAGAGTGTTGAACTCTTTTCTATAAGGAGCTGTGATGTAATTATGTCTTACAAAGAGACATCTAGCTGTAAGGCCATCAGCGCATGCACATTGCTTAAAGCTTCGTTTAGTAGTGCACGAAGTTGGCTTGAACATGGCTTTGCCATTGCCAGTAGTGTTAGCAGGTTCTTTGAGTGTGCTGATGCAATCAGTCGAGGGTATCTATTACAGACCAAAACAAAGGCTACTTTAAAGTTAGTATTAGTGACAGGGAGATGGGCAATTAAATTGTATGCTTCCCCTGTTAATGAACTCAATAAATGGTGGTACTTAGCAATGTCCTCTAGTTCCTCAATGTTTATGATGAGACCCACAAATGTGTCGTGAAAATGCTGGAATTCGTTACATTACCGTTAAATGATGGCAGTTTTATGGTGGGCAGCTTGATGCTAAGTTTTGATACCCTCAAGGCAGACCCGGCACCTGACGATACCTTGTCAACTGCGTTTATGTGATTCATCTGAATCTCTCTCATTTTTTTTCGAAGCCTCGTAAGTTTCTCTGTCCTCAGCATGACTCTCTACACCTTCAAACAACTGGAGCTGTGACTGTGCGTCTTCATACTTCTCCATGATCTTTGGCAACTGTTCTAGACTGACAGTAATGTCAAAAGTGTCCGATTTGCCTGTTTAACAACCGTGTGAGGCTTGCTTTCGCCACCAAGCGTGTGGTTACAAGTTTCTTTCTTAATACTTTGTCCATCATGAAAATCTAGCGGTGGCAGCCAACAGCAAAAGCAGCAGCTACAATGAGCAGGAATTACAGGAAGCAGGATAGCCAGACCAGGTACCTAACTTTCAGACACGTCGTCTTGGTACTGCAGACTGCGTCTCCGTGTTGCTCCCTCGACACACGTCGCTGCCTTTCCGCCGGTGGATGGCTGTTGCTGCACTTTACTTCTTCGAATCCATCACAATCCGGCCCAGAGAAACAAAATTTTAGCCTCCGCAGACGAAAACGTAAATTTACCGGAGGGCCATGAATTAAACAGGACTGTTTCGAATCCATTCAGATTGTAATCAAACACGAGAGTTGAGATAATGACTTATTATTCATAGGTAAGTTAACAACCAAAATATACATCTTTTGCTGTTTACATGGCGCGCACAGCCACGAGCTAAGGACAGCCGTCAACCGACAGCCCATTCACCACTGTCAAATAGCCCCCTCGTCATGGTGAGTGTCCCGTTAGGTGCCCTTGGATGGGTGGCCCACTCACCATTGTCCCTCATGTACAAATATCTCCAGAGAGGGCAGCACTGTCCAGAGACTCAGTCAAATGTAACAACCGAACATACTGGCCACCAAAGAAATATTAATTTCTTTCCAGTAACAAAAATCATGCTAAATCATAGAAAATAACACAAGTAAATACACACTTTCAATTAATATCCTTTACAGTAAGTTCATTTCTACAGAAAAGACAAAAATTTGTACAAAGTCATCATTACAGTGCAAGATAAGTCATTCAAATTCTGTCTCCATCACAGAATAATCAGGTTCATTAGTGAATGTGCAGGTAAATCTACACACATCAAAAAAAGTTCTGCATCACCACAGTTCCCAAAACTCCTGAAGATAAACGTTGACCGTGGATATTGTGTCACAGACACAAGCCATTTGAGATGTCACTAAATCTGCCCAAAGATGTAAACAACCATGCGTGAGCAGTGCCTATTAGATGGAGGGGGTCCGACAGCCGATCAGTCCAGTCATTTCACCAGGAAGGAGGTACATGGCTCCATGCTTAGACGGTCAATACCGCGGTTAGATCGCGCCCACATTGTTACTTTGTGCCAGAAAGGGCTCTCAGCAAAGGAAATGTCCAGGCGTCTCGGAGTGAACCAAAGCGATGTTGTTTGGACATGGAGGAGACCCAGAGAGACAGGAACTGTCGATGACATGCCTCGCTCAGGCCACCCAAGGGCTACTACTTCAGTGGATGACCGCTACCTACAGATTATGGTTCGGAGGAACCCTGACAGCAACGCCACCATGTTGAATAATGCTTTTTGTGCAGCCACAGAACGTCGTGTTACGAATCAAACTGTGCGCAATAGGCTGCATGATGCGCAACGTCACTCCCAACGTCCATGGTGAGGTCCGTCTTTGCAACCACTACATCATGCAGCGCACTACAGATGAGTCCAACAACATGCCGAATGGACCGCTCAGGATTGGCATCACGTTTTCTTCATCGATGAGTGTCGCATATGGCTTCAACTCGACAATCGTCCGAGACGTGTTTGGAGGCAACCCGGTCAGGCTGAACGCCTTAGACAGACTGTCCAGCGAGTGCAGCAAGGTGGAGGTTATCTGCAGTTTTGGGGTGGCATTATGTGGGGCCGACGTACTCCGCTGGTGGTCATGCAAGGCGCCATAACGGCTGTATGACACGTGAATGCCATGCTCCTATCGATAGTGCAACCATATCGCCAGCACGTTGGCAAGGCATTCGTCTTCATGGACGGCAATTCGCGCCCCCATCGTGTGCATCTTGTGTATGACTTCCTTCAGGATAATGACATCGCTCGACTAGAGTGGCCAGCATGTTCTCTAGACATGAACCCTATCGAACGTGTCTGGGTAGATTGAAAAGAGCTGTTTATGGACGATGTCACCCACCAACCACTCTGACAGATCTACACCCTATCGCCGTTAAGGAGTGGGACAATCTGGACCAACAGTGACTTTATGAACTTGTGGATAGTATGCCATGACGAATACGGGCATGCATCAATGCAAAAGGACGTGCTACTGGGTGAGGTACCAGTATGTACAGCAATTGAGACCACCACCTCTGAAGGCCTCATTGTATGGTGGTACACCAAGCAATGTGTGGTTTTCATGAGCAATAAAAAGGGCGGAAATGATGTTTATGTTGATTTCTATTCCAGTTTTATGTACAGGTTCCGGAACTCTCGGAACTGAGAGTTTGGAAATTTGCGGTAAGTTCCTAGAGGACCAAACTGTGAAGGTCATCGATCCCTAGGCTTACGCACTACTTAATCAAACTTAAACTAATCTACGCTAAGAACAACACACACACCCATGCCCCAGGTAGGACTCGAACCTCCGACGGGGAGAGCCGCGCGATCTGCGGCAAGGTGCCTGAGACCTCACGGCTACCCGCGCAGCAGAACTGAGGTGATGCAAAACTTTTTTTTGGTGTGTGTTCTTTAATTGAAAAGTACCGATACCTACAAAATTTAATTTAAAAAATTATCGTAATTTTGTAAAAACTATACACAATGGCGTCAAAGGAAATGGCCATTGTTGGCAACAGTTGAAGGTAATCCGCCAACTCGTGAACTGGCCAATGGCAACCAAAACAACGAGGTTGGCGTCCCATTGTCAAAAAATGATGATACTGGTAATATAACTAATCATGATGTCACTTTTATGACGCTCGATGAGACTATTTCTCAGTTCTCACCAGGAAACATTTCTTCAAATAGTGAAACTGAAGGGTGTGACAGCGTAAAGTCCTTTACTTGCTCACGACATTGCAAACCCTAGAACAAGAAACAGTTGGTAAAAATAATGTAAATACTAGTGAGACACACAATTTGATATAACTCATGCAAGAAATAGCACAACAGTTTACAAAACAATAGCAATTTCAGAAAAGTGTAGCACAACAACTTCACATCGGGAAAATACAGGGCAACAGTTTACACACCAAAATCAGGCGTTTAACTATTTCAAGAATAATACTAGTCAACAGTTCAGTGCGGTGAGCAAACCTACACGCACCGAATTATCTGACGAACTATCGGGGAGGTTGACAGAGCTAGGTAAACAACTAAAACAAGAAATAATTACCGACACGTCCCGCAACGTAAATACGTTCACGGAAAATGTGTCATCCGTAGACGATAAACAGTAACAGGAACAGCTTGCAGGTGAAGCCGGGTTCACACACGCAACGAAAGTATCGCCACAAGTCAAGTCATTCTGGAGTGGCGCTGTGAGCTACCGTTCACACAGGACGCCACAAATTCTTCGTAATTGCGCAGTTTGCAAAATGGCGTCACCTGTCTCAGCTGAAATGATTCGGGCCTGCGATAATGTTGTAGCGCAAATTGTGGCATTAAAACTGAGCGAAGAGTTAACAACAAAGAAATGGAAACGCAAATGGATCCGTAAAAGGTACAGAACTTTACTTGGGGGCAAGATTTTCAGTCTCATCGCAACAGGGAATGATTCACAGCACACACTACGACCTGATTTCCTATACAGATTAAACGGCTGTACATATTACTAAATAAGATGTTTTGGAAACATAAAAAATGTAAAATATTACTTACCAAAGTGTTTCTCGTCTCTCTTGTGTCGACTACATGTTTTAAGAACCGGTCTGCAGCTTCAAACCAAGCAAGGCTGGGATTATAAATACCGTCTGTAGTCGCACCATTCTTAATTGATTTCACTACATTTTTATGTTCATTCATGTAAGCATTTCGAATGCTTCGAATTTTTGATTTTGTTGTAGCTACATCAATTCCAGGTACATATTCACGCATACTGTTTACTATTTCAATTAATGCAGCACCTCTCAAATTTCTGTCTTTGTATGATTCGCTTTTGTGGTTACAAAGGCATTCTCGTTCTTGATACACCTGCAAGAATCTCATAATTGTCGCTGTTAACCACTTTTTCGACATATTAGTAACAAACGCACAAACAAAAGCACTATCTGCGAACGAATATGCACTAGAAAGGTTTGAATCCAGCCGCGAGGTAGCAATCGAATGACGTTATTCGATTGTGGAGAAGGCAAAATGGCGCAACAAAGTAGAACCAAGTTCAACTTTTTGTGGCATGACAAAAGTTGCGCTTCTTAAATGGCGCCACCGAAAACTAGGAGTTCACATATGCAACTACAAAGCAACTGCAGTTCGCCATTGGCAGTGGCGATACTTTTGTTTCCTGCGTGAACCCAGCTTGAGTCACAAGACCTTAGTGAAGCCATAGATACTCAAATTCATCCCAAGTGGATGCGTCTGTAAAAATTGTGATGGATGCAGTCAACGAGCTGCAAGACATATGCAAAAACTTACCTACAGAAGTGCAAAAGTTAAGCATAAGAGTAGAACAGTCGAGTTTAGAGTCAAAATTTGCCAGAAAACAGAGAGATAAGGTATGTGCAGATGTAAAGGAAACTGGGATGCTGGATAAGTGCAGCACCCTTGCTGAAAAGGTAGTGTCAGAGTGCAAAATTTATGTAGATACAGTAGAAGAAGCTCTAGAATAGAAAGAAAGTCAATTTCTAGCCAAAATAGTGTCAGGTTTAAAGGAAGCAGATGAAAGGTTATGAGGCAGTATTGCTAAAACTACCGACATTCCAAAACAACATTTGACAGAAAACAAACCCATGCTTTTAGAGAAGTTAGATAATTTCCCTGGTTACCCACAATACGTGGGTTGCCTGTCGAAGGAAAATAGCGAAGGCTGCACAGTGCAACAACACTTGCCGGCAACTGTACTTGTCGAGCAAGCGCAATTGCCACGCACTACGCCACAAGCGATCACAAACACGCCTGTCACTGACAGCGCGTCGTGTTTGTCAACGTTACTTCCAGATGAAGTATTACTTAGGCATCAACAGTTTCCGGCATTTACCTCCGAAGGGAAAAGAACAAACCCTGTGGTATTTTTATCAGAGCATTTCGAAACGTTTTACCTCTTTCCTGGACCGAAGCCCAGAAAATTAGATTTGTTGTTGGATACACACAGCGCTGACGTTGTGCTATGGGCTACGGACATAGCGGAACGTTGCTACTGCTATGAACAGTTTGAGAGAGCCTTTCTGGATAAATATAGGTCTGAGGCCGTGCAAGAGAGGCTCAAACGTGAAGTATTCAACCCAGCTCCATTCAATAGCAAACATGGAAGATTAAAGGGCTATTTTGAAAAATATTTGAATAAAACCAGATACTGGACGAACTCGGTATCTCAAGCAGACGTGCTAAAAATTTTAATGAGCCGTCTTCCTGCCTGCATTAGGGAATAACTCATTGCCATTCTGGAACACGAAACTGGATACTTTCTATCTGTACTGGACTCAATATATTTGATGTACAAAGAGAGACCAGTAGAACCCAAGCCTGTTAATACGCAAATAGTGACACAGGGATTTACAGATCAACAAGGGAACAATGGATTCGTAGTACAACACGGATGGCAACGTTACCCCACACAGACATACAATAACAGTAACGGTAATCACAACGGCAATGGAGAAATCCGTAAATCCAAGGACGGATCTAAAAGAAATGGGCAAAAATTTAACAAAACAACTGCCACAGGCAAGTACCGTATGGCCATCCTGTACAATATGTACATACACAAGCTACCAGCAGTAATCAGCCCATCGATTGGAAAACACAAAACAATACCAGACAGCCGAATAATCCACAGACAGCGGAATTCGGCCAGCAAAGTGACGCACATATGCCGAATAAGATGCAAAAAGAAAGAGAATTTCAGTCGAGAGCCTCACAGGATACTAACTGGCGTAATCAAACACCAACAGTCCATATAGTAGAAGTTACGCCTAACCCAGAGACCGATGCCACCGTGACGCTGGAAAACTTGAACCGGTCACAGTATGCCCCCGTTCTGTGACCTGGGAGGAGAGTGGGAGCATCAGCTTGGTCGACATTTGCTTTATCAGATTCGATCATGGTAGCGACATGAGAGATTATTTGTATCAAGGTAATGAGGGTACACAGGAAAACTTGACAAAGGATGAGGTACAAGCTACTATTAAAGTTAAAATATTTTACCTCTGTGTACCCAACATGCTTGACACAGGTGTTACGACTAATTTGAAGTCACAAATATTCTGTCAAGAACTGAAGAAACGGGGACGTATAGCCACACTCCCACAGCAAAATTACAAGGTACAAGCTGCCACTTGTCAGAAATCGGAAAGAGTCAAAATACAGGCCTTCATTCCCATCGAATCAGGACAATTTTCTGAATGATGCAATTTTTTGATAGTAGAGAAATTAATAGTTGATTGTTTAATCACTGTGGATAGATTTAGGACATACCAAATAGAAATTGATATAGGAAAGGGCCAATATCATTTCACTGTAAATAACCATTTATTTGCAATAGACCTAATCAGAGGAAGTACTAATAGTTGTAAAACTGAAATTACTCACAACTTTGAGTTTCAGTTGGTAAGTCCCATATTATGTTTGTCAACACATGCAATAACAAACAGTCTGCAGCAGAAGAGGTAAACGTCGGCACAATAAAGACAAAGGTAAGTGAATCAAGGTGCTTGTCTCAAGAACAGCAAGCCGAACTCAAGCACTCCGTCTTCAGGCCACAAGTGGCCCATCGGGACCATCCGACCGCCGTGTCATCCTCAGTGAAGGATGTGTATATGAGGGACGTGTGGTCAGCACACCGCTCTCCTGGTCGTTATGATGGTTTTCTTTGACCGGAGCCGCTACTATTCGTTCGAGTAGCTCCTTAGTTGGCACCAATAGGCTGAGTGCACCCCAAAAAATGGCAACAGCACATGGCAGCTGGATGGTCACCCATCCAAGTGCCGGCCATGCCTGACAGTGCTTAACTTCGGTGATCTCACGGGAACCGGTGTATCCACTGCGGCAAGGCTGTTGCCCAAGCCGAAATTAGGAAACTGTTTTTTGCTTATAAACATGAAATTGAAAAAAAAGGAATAATTAAGGATTTTGTGTACAAAATGGAATTATATCATTACGAAATTTTTTGTTTTACTTCATACCTGATACCCTGGACAAAGAGGGAAGCAGTCAGAAAAGACATTAACAGGATGCTTGAATGGGCCATAATATAACCATCATTTTCCCCTTATTGTAGTCCTATTTTGGCCAGGAGGAAGCCAGATAGCAAGGTAAGCTTGGTCCTCATTGCACATAACATTAATAAGATTATTGTACCAGTCCAAACACGTCCAGGCAATTTAGAGGAACAGCTTATGAAATTTGATGATGCAAAATTTCTTACTATAACTGATCAATGGTCCTCATATTGGCAAATAAAACTACATGAAAAAGTCAGAAGTATACTGCCTTCGTATCTGGAGGCAGGAGCTTCGAATTTCAAGTATTACCATTTGGATTGAACATAAGAGCAGGTGTATTTATCTCTTCACTGGACAAAGTGCTAGGGCCTGAACTTTTGAGTAAGGTAGCAGTATATGTGGACGACTCTATAGTCGCTACACCCACTTGGGTAGAACACTTAAGATCAACTGAACGAGTATTGAGCCGCTTTCCCTAATATGGTGTAACAGCAAATTTCAAGAAATCTAATTTCAGACAAGAAAGGCTAAAATTTTTAGGACACATGATCTCTTCGTTAGGCAAACTGCCAGAACCTAAAAAACTTGATACCATTAGGAACTGCCCTGTACTTCAAAGCAAGAGGCAGTTAAAAGGCATACTTAGGCCTAGTCTCATTTCTTAGGAAATTCATCCCTAAACAACTTACAAACAGTGATGCTTTAATCAATCTTCTCTGGAAAACAGTTTTTGGTTATGGGACAAGCAATGTCAAACCGATTTCGAGAACATCAAGCAATCCTTATTAAATCCTAATATTTTATCTCAACCCGACATGAAGAAGGATTTTTCTTTATGCACAGACGCATCTTCTCAAGGTTTGGATGCATGCCTTTTCCAAATGGTTGAAGAAGAGGGAAATTTCAACCCTAAAGTAATTAGCTTCATCAGCCACACCTTATCTGAAGCTGAATGTTCATATTCAGTTACAGTGCAGGGTTCGAGAGTTTGGCTGTAATTTGGTCCTTTAAAAAGTTTGAATATTTCTTTCGAGCTAAACACACAAAAATATATGCGACCATCAGGCCCTATCGTTCTTGTTAACTTGTAAATTGCTACACCACTCCAAGCATTCACCATGGGACACAAAGATATTGAGCATCTTTGGTCAGAATTTAAAGGTATTGTCTACCACACACTAGAGAAGTATGTGCCTAGGAAAAATATAGGGGACAGAAAGGATCCACCTTGGTACAACAAACATTGCACAGTCGTTTTAAACGTAGTCACTGCCCTCCTGACAAACAGAAATTATGCGAAATGAAAGCAGCTGTCAAAAGGTCAATGAGAGATTCTTTTAATGAATTTGAAAGTAATATTTTATCTGTAGATTCTCAAAATAATCCCAAAACAATTTGGTTGTACATAAAATCGATGAACGCTACAAATAATTCAATACCTTATCTTTCTGACAGTATGGGTAATGCAATGAATGATGATAAACAGAAGTCCGAAATTCTAAACCCAGCTTCCAAGAATTCGTTTACGGTAGAGGACTGCAGCACTATTCCCCCTTTCATTCATCGAACAAATGCAAGGATGGTTGACATAGTGTTTAGTGTATCTGGGATTGTAAAGCAGTTAAGATCCTTGAACGCCAGGAAGGCATCTGGCCCAGGCTGTATCCCCGCAAGGTTATATGTTGACTATGCTACAAATATAGCACCATTCTTATCCATCATCTATCAAAGATCATTGGAACAGCAGAAAGTCCCACGGGACTGGAAGAAGGCCCAGGTCATAGCAATCTATAAAAAGGGTAAAAAATCGGATGCAAATAATTACTGGCCAATTTCACTGACATCTATTTATTGTAGAATCATGGAACATATTTTGTGTTCAGACATAATGACCTTTCTAGACTCTGAGAAGCTCATCTGCAGAAACCAGCATGGTTTTAGGAAACAGTGGTCATGCGACACACAGCCGGCTCTCTTTGTGCATGATATACAACAGGCTGTAGACACGAGCTCCCAGGTTGATGCCATATTTCTCGACTTTCGAAAGGTGTCCGACTCAGTTCCGCACTGTCGCTTGCTCTAAAAAGTGAGCGCTTACGGTCTATCTGATGACATAAGCGGTTGGACAGAAAGTTTTCTAACAGACAGGGAGCAGTATGTCGTCCTGAATGGGGAGACTTCAACAGAAACAAGCGTAACTTCAGGTGTGCCCTAGGGCAGCGTAATAGGTCCGCTGCTTTTTACGATTTACGTCAACGATCTGGTTGATGGTATTGACAGCGGCATTAGACTGTTTGCCAATGATGCTGTAGTCTACAGGAAAGTAATATCACACGAAAGTTGTGAACAAATCAATGAGGATTTGCAGAAAATAAATGCGTGGTGTAATGACTGGCAGTTATCTCTCAATATTAATGAGTGTAAGCTACTGTGTATAACAAGGCGAAAATCCCCATTAATGTATGAGTATAAAATAAATGCCCAGTTTTTGGAAGCGGTAACATGCGTCAAGTTTCTGGGTGTGACTGTTCGAAATCATCTCAAATGGAATTATCAGACTGCACAAGTAATGGACAAGGATGAGTGAAAAAGCATAAGCACTCTTTGATACTTGAAATTTCCTCAAACGGTGTTGAATGGTCCCTAGTGGTTCCAGCCTGTACACAAAAGTAAAAATTGTGGTTGTGCTGCACTCCAAATGAGTCAGATCACGTTTCATGAGAAGGGAGCCCTGCAATGTCCTTAGAGAAGAGTTGAAACGTCTGAGGGTCTCAGAGGTCGACAAGAACATCTTCCTGTTCCTCATCGCACTGCGAACTATCGTTTTGAACCGCGAGATGAGTGGGAATCAACGCCCCAGGGAGGTCCTTTAAGCCGTCCCTGAGATCTTTTCTCGTCGGTTCTGAATGGCAACGTGTCTGAAATGCTTTCCTATGTCACCCATAAGAAAACCGCGTGATTTCAAAGCTGGGTGTCATGGTTCTAACCTCCATCGCAAAGGCATAAAACAAAAAAAAAAGGTTGAAATTTGGGTAAGAGGGGCTGTGACGAACTTCCCATCGTTTGACACGTCCTCGGCGGCAAGGGGCAGAATTGTGGTTTTATTTGGTGCCAGTGTGACATCATTAACCCACCTTACACGTCATATGAATTTCTGAGCTGTGCCCTTTTGTACACATATGCCGACGCGTTGCTATTTGAAGCTTCGTCGAACCCAAGAGCAACGTCAGAGCCTGCCACACTTATGCATCATCACAGAGGTAGGTTGTATGCTCCTTTTAGCCAAATTTCAAACTTAAGCGTCGCAATGAGTGGGAATTACGGGACTATAAGAACTGCACAGGAAACATAATCGGACAGTTTCAGTAATACACAAAAATAAGCTTTCTGTTGTCACTTTTAACCGGATTTTCTCCGGCAGTGAAGGACTGTCGGCGAAGTAGATTTTTATTTATCCCTCGTTCACATAACGGTCTTGCATATTGAACAATAGCATCGAGGCTACAAAAATTATCTGTGAACATGTATATCTACAGTCGCAAAATAGTATGCGGCGTCTTAATTGTGTTTGTCATCGAACTTGTTAATAACTTTTACAAAAATTCCAGAGATGAGTTGTTACAGCTGCTTGCCAAGTAGGCTTCACTGTGGTCCGTCTGATTCCCGAGAAACCTCTCCGTGACGTGACGTGTCCATGACGTTCCGTGACGGCGTATGTGAATACCACCCTTTGAACAAAGGAGGAGAATCTTTTGACGTGACGGACATGGCGGTGAGGTTCCGTCAAGTGTGAATCCACCTTTATATTGATGTTCCGTGCGAACTGCTGACATATTGCAGTCTGGGATTAATTGGTAATAGCTATGAGACTACGAACTATCGATAGTTTCTTCGACTTTCAACTCATATATTATCTATGGCTTTCAAACCGCCAGTTTTGTTTGGGTGGTGTTTTGATTTGGTTGTATGTTTATCCAACCTAGTTTGCAGTCTGAAATAGTCAGTGGTACGAGGAGTATGTGCCGTTGATAACAACTGTGACTGTTACTTCAAGATTGTATACGGCTTGCAAACCACCAGTTTTGTGTGTGATGATTTAGTATCTAAAATGCTTGTCAACACGTAAAGTTTGTTTTTTGTAATCGTACAGAGTAATTTAAATGGATCCTCCACAATATCTAGACAGCCAAGCATTGTTGAAAGGAGAGTACGAGACACAATTTTTCGGGTTTTCCTCGAGAGTTTTATTCGTGCACCGTAAGTTCACTTTGTTTTACATGTAATTAGTATACAAAAGTGGCTTTAAATTCCGTGTTTTGGCTGTCGTTCTACAGTGGCAATTTATTTTTTATTTGCTATCGTAGGTTACCGTGTTTAGCCGACGATGTCACATTTCGTGACACTTAAGTGCAACAACTTACACTGAAAATGTTTTGGGTAGATCTTTAATACAGCGTATCGTGTAAACTGCATACTTTCGTAACACTTAAAAAATATCGTATTCGATGGATTTCCTATTTACCCCTGTTTTTTACAAAAACATTCAGTGATAAACCGCGTTAAAGATCACTGCAAAACATGTTTTAAATGGTTTGTTGTGCTGAAGTATAGCGAAATGTGACGTTTTCGGTTGAACAGAGTACCATTATTAAGTTAAAAAGAAGTCTATCTTTTTTAATCGCCTTTTTGGAAACTAATCGACTCAAAACACTGCTCTGAACGCTTGTTGATAAGTTTGACATTTCGAACACCGAAGTTCTTACTTCCTTTCAGCGGTGTATGTATTTTATGGTTTATGGGGAACAGTCGGCTGAAGATGTTGGAAAGAATAACATCCTGCGATACCGCAGAATGTGACTGAACTGATTGAAAGAAACCACCAAAATGTACATAAGTTTGCCATATTTTGCAACCTATATTACCCAATCCCCTCCCCCATGCATATCCCCCTCACCTCTCGCATTAGCCGCCGTCCCCCCCCCCCCCCCTTATGCATATCCCCGTCACCTCTCGCATTAGCCCCCCGCCCCAAATTATTTGCTAGTCTCTCCTGAAGAGTTAACCAGGTTCTGTTAGGCTTGAGTGTCTGTTGTGTGAAACGTAATCCTGTTCTTATTCATTTTCTTTAATACTCAGTCACTGGATTTTCTCCCCATGTAGAGTGTCATATTTCATTCTTTGTTGCTTTCAGTATACTTCTAGGTTTTTCCAAGGGTCCAGGACTCAAAGTTATAGTTTAAATTACTAATAACAAATGATTTAAATATTTTTTCTTAAGTGTTATCAAGTTCATCACTTTTTGAAAGAAATATTCTGTTTCTGTAGACTTTTAGTAATTGCTATTATATTCTTTTTATATTCTTAACAGTCCTATTGGCGTAACAGAATGAACTTAACTTAAGTCTAGTAAATAAAGCAAACAATCGGCTTAGCTCATGTTCACTATACGTATATACATCGAGGTGACAGGTCATGGGATACTTCATTTTGCCTGACATAGTTCAGCAACTTGGCATGGTATGGGCTGAACAAGTTGTTGAAAGACCCCTGTGGAAATATTGAGCCATGCTACATCTATACCTGTCCATAACTGCGAAAGTGTTGCCAGTGCAGCATTTTGTGAATGAACTAACCCCCTTAATTGTTCACATAAATGTTCGATGGAATACATGTTGTGTGAAATGGGTGCCAAAATTACTGTCTCAAATTGACCAGAATTTTCTTCAAATCAATCATGAGCAGTCGTGGCCTGGTGATATGGCGCATTATCATCCATAAAAATTCCTTTGTTGTTAGGGAACGTGGAGTCCATGTTAGGCTGCAGATGAACTCTAAGTAGCCGAACATAACCGTTATCACTCAATGATCAGTTCAGTTGGACCAGAGGACCCAGTCTATTCCATATGAACACAGCATACAGCATTAAGGAACCACCAACAGAGTGCACAGTGGCTTGTTGACAACTTGGGTCTATAGCTATGTGGGGTCTGTGCCACACACGAACCCTACCATCTGCTCTTAGCAACTGAAATTGGGCCATGATTTTCCAATCATCTAGGGTACAACTTTTATGGACACAAGCAAGAGAGCGGCGCTGCAGGTGATGTCATGCTATTAATAAAAGCACTCGCATCGGCATATGCTGTCCACAGCTCATTAACAGCAAATCTCGCCGCTCAGTCCTAATGCATATGTTTCTCCTAAGTCCCAAATTGCCTTTTGTTGTTGTTTCATGCATTAGTACTGACAACTCAATGCAAACAACACTGGTCTCAGCCATTAAATGAACGTTGTTGGCCACTGCATTGTCTGTGGTGAGAGCTAAGCCTTGAAATTTGGTACTGTCGGCACTCTCTTGACACTGTGTATCTCAGAATTTTTAATCCCCTAACAATTTCCAAACTGGAATGGCCCATGTGTGTAGCTCCAACTACCATTCCGCATTCAAAGTCTGTTAATTTGTCATGCTGCCATAATCACATCGGAAACCCCCTCACATGAACTACCTGAGGGCAAGTGTCAGCTCTACCAGTGCACTACTATTTTATACCTTATGTACGCAGTACTACTGCCATCTGTGTATGTGTGTTACTATCCCATCACTTTCGCAACCTCAGTGTAAATCTGGTGGAAATGCAATCTGTTTAGGGGAGTAGTGTTCTGCATTATATAGTAGCTTGTCAAAGCTGACATCTGGTATCGGCAGATTCAGTTAACCCAACTAGTTTGTCACGACAACCTCCTGTGTGCATTACAGATCACTATGCAGCCACAATTTACATTACAGAAATTAATATCAAAACAAAACAGAAATTGTCAATGTACTGTTCTCTTTCTGTCTGTGCACCTATATGATTTCCAAAACTGGCATTTTCTGTGACCTGTCATAAGCCTTTGGCTGTGTGAACCATAGCATTCTCTTAAGTAAATTAGAATATTATGGTGTCACTGGCAATGCTGTGAAATGGTTTGAGTCTTATCTATCTAACAGGAAACAAAGGGTGCCATAGCGAAATACCTGAGCAGTAAGCAGTCAGACTTCATCTGACTGGGAATTAATTACATGTGGTGTTTCCATATCGGATCAATTGCTTTTTCTTGTATACAATAATGACCTCTCATTTGTTACATTGCCAGACGCCAAGGTTGGTTTTTTTTTTTTTTTTTTTTTTTTTTTTTTTTTTTTTTTTTTTTTTTTTTTTTTACAAACATTGCAACAAGTAGCAAGTCAAGTACAGATTTAGAAACAGCTGCTAATCAAATTTTCACTGACATTAAAAAGTGGTTTATAGCTAATTCACTGTCATTAAACTTTGAGAAGACGCACTAAATGCAGTTCAGAACCTACAAGAGATTTCCTTCCAGCATGAGTATAACATATGAAGACATGCAGATCGAAGAGGTTGACAGTGTTAAATTTCTGGGATTACAACTCGAAAATAAATTCATTTGGGAAGGGTGTGCCACAGAATTGCTCAAGCGCCTAAACAAGTCTGTATTTACCATGAGAATTGCGTCAGATGTAGGAGATATAAATATAAAAAAATTGCCTTTTTGCTTACTTTCATTCTATTATGTCATAGGGGTCATATTCTGGGGCAACTCATGAAACCAAGCAAAAGCTTTTAGGATGCAAAAACGTGTGATAAGAATCATTTGTGGCGTAAATTCAAGAACATCATGTAGAAACCTGTTCAAGGAACATTGTATTCTAACCACTGCTTCTCAGTACATTTATTCCTTAATGAAATTTGTTGCAAGTAATACATCTCTGTTTCCAATCAATAGCTCAATACTAGGAGTAAGAACAATCTACATAAAGACCTAAAATCATTTAACTTGGTCCAAAAAGGGGTGCAATATTCAGGAACACACATTTTCAATAAATTGTCAGCAACCATTAAAAAAATTGGTTTCAGATAAAGCATAGTTTAAACAGTTTGAAGACTTTTTGATAGGCATCTCCTTCTACTCCATAGATGAGTATCTTAACAGAGACTGTTAAGCCAGCAAAAGTAAAAATATCTGTTAGATTTCAGTTTTGGCAACAATTGGTCACAACAGTCAAGATTAGGTATTTTGGCTATGATAAATTTTGACCCTGTGTTAATTCTGTAAATATTAGGTGTTCCAGTTTACTGCATTGTATTAACCTATTTCGACTGTCTCCTAACAAATAATCAGGGTAGTAAGTATTATATTCAAATGTTTTAGGTCTTTATGTTACACTTCCTGACATGTTCCACACTCACGAGAATCATCTCATTTTTTGGGTCTATGGAACGGAAAAAAGGACCATATCATCTTAACTGCAAGTCAAAGCTTATGTCAGTTTTTTTTTAAATGTCAGCTTTGTCTTGTGACTAAGGTGATATGGTGTTGGAAATAGTGTATGTCCATAAATAGAAAGATAACTGTCTATTTATATTTACTTTGTATCAATATTAATTTTTATGGTGTAAGTTGTGGTTACAGATTGAAGATCTGTAATGTAGCCCGAGTTCTAGGTACGTTGTGAGTTGGTGAAGCCAGTGTATGTGTCAAGACATGCTGTTTTTAATACCAGTATACATTGCATATTTCGTAGCAACATGCTCATTAAAAATCCACTGGGATCTGTTGTTTTAAAGTTTTAATTTATTTGAAAATGTTACTAACAAGAAAACTCATGGTGCAAAGTTCATCTGCATCCTTGGAGGTCAGCTGGTTTGTCAGATTTTATTTTGCTAAAATTTGCCCGATGTAGTTGACTTCAGTTAGTGGTCATTTCATCACCATGTTGATGACATCATTCGATTGGTGCGGTATCACGTATACTAATCCCCATTTTCAAGTACTACTTCACTTTGATTTTATTTCTGACATTTGGGCTGTAATTTATCTATGACCATTATAGTTTTATTTGTGTTTAGCTCAAGTCTGATTAGGCCATCTGTCAAAGTTCTTAATGTATAATTAATTTCAGAATCGGGTAATAAAATGTTACTAGCAAATGAATACAATGGATTCAGCTACCTCTTTCATGGTAGCCGCAGTGGCCTTTCTTGGCTAAACCGGGACTGTAAAATGAATGGAAAATTTAATAAACTCAATCTGCTGTCGTATTGATGACATTTTTACTTCACCACTGGACATTACAAAGCATAGCTTCAGCATCATGGCTTTAGTTGTGCAAGAACCTGTGTACCAGATACAAATATTTCCGAATTTTGTGGATTTCTCTTGTATATGACATTGTAACATGAAGTAATTTCCACATGTTTACATGTACATATGGGTATTACTTCATTGCGCCTGTATGCAACGGAAATCGGCAAAATTCACAGTTAAACATTTCTTGCGTGTTGACTGCTGTGAAGGTTCCCTTGTAACAAATCTGCTGATAATGAAACAGTACTTCAGGTTGTACACTGTCAAAGTAAAAAATTGCATCAATAAGATACTGGCTGGATTTCTTTACAAGTTTTCCATTGATTTTTATCTTTTTCAATATGTTGTTTATTGTTGTTCTTGTGTACTGTAGACTTGAACAAGGAGAGAGCAGGTACCTTTCACATATTTTCTTACTCTCATGTTTCTAGTAGTAATATAATCTATTTTTCTGTGAGATTTTCCCATAAAATCTTACTCCAGCTCTGTTCATTTGTTTGTGACTGTAATAAAGCACATGGTAGATATTGCACTTAAATTGTGCCATTTCTCTTTTAATGCATTCTGGTATGCACATGAAATGGATGAAAATATGTTTTGTAGCACTCTATCAGTGATAACTGTAAACCAATATCTGATGCTGAAATGGTCAGTGACCTTATGATCAACTCAAAGAAGGGACACCGTTGACTGCTTTCAATGCGTGTGCTCTAATGTGACATCATCCCTTCTGGCACTGAGTGCTGTCATTCACAGCGCCAGGTTGTTAGTTTCTTCGAAACTGCATGTAAAGAAATGTACAAGTGTATAGTAGGAGAGATTTTTGAGAAATATTTGATGTATTGGTTCCCTGACCCAATGCTAAAGCACACCAGCTGACAATTCATCGGTTCTGGTTCGATTCCTTGTGCTACTGAAACTTTTTTTCCATTTCTTTTTATTCCTCACAATGGTAAACATTTGATTATAAAATTTAAATATATTTAAACATTTCAGTTTATATACGTAAAATTAACATATTCAGTTAAGAGTACTACCCTCCAAGTCAAAACACTACAGATGATGGCATAAAAAAAAACCTGATATATGAGGACATTCAAAGCATTGTGGATATAATAAGCATACAAACAATATACTTGATCTCACTGCATTAGGTAAAGCTAAGGTCTCAAAAATATTAAGTCTACCTATCACGACGGCACAGTGAAACACAATCTGTTTATTTTTGTAATATTGCAGCACATGGTTAAAATTTTGCATGAGCCAACACTGGTAGTAATAAACATATATTGAGGCCTATAGAATTTTACACAATTCCTGTCTGATAATTAGGTAAGGTACGGAGGTAACATGTACCACAGTTAAAACCTCTTAAAAGTCATAGCATGGAATCAAAATAGGACTGGATATGTTCGTACTGAATCTCCTCCCAGCTGGATTCTGCACAACAGCCCAAGGACTGTCAACAGTGGTTAATGGAGAACTGTGAGGAAAAAGTTGGTGATAACCCCTATCTTGGACATTTTATACATGTTAGACAAAATGGGATGTGAAGGAAGTAGATTCAGCTGCTATCCTTCCAAGAAGGCTCACACTTTCATCGCACATGTAGGTTGGTATTATTCTGCTGAAATGTGATGTACAGTTGGCTGAAGGAGGGCAGTAACCTCAGACTCTAAACCTTCCTGGATGCAGCAGTTGGTGGTAACACATTAGAGACGGTGCCAGTGTCTCACTCGTGTGCTGTCATAGACAGTGTCCGAGTGAGACTTAGATTCTGTCTCAAACAGGTTTTCATTATCACAGAACGAATCACTTACAAGAACAGAATCACTTTCATCATTATTATTGGAGTCGCTTGAAAATGCTGCCATGTTACATTTCTTTGCAGCTCTAGTGAGGTGACCGTCACTGGTAATTGTCGTCAAAAAACTCCTAAAGTATTTCACATTTGTTCATTTCCTGAATAGCACTTTCGCTGAAAGCAGGAGGAATGTCGAGACTAAAGGGTACTGTTTGACATATCAAAATGCTAAGTAAGCAAAAAGTACATGAAGGCAATAAAGTTTAATACATTGACTTCTGATGTAAACACTTAAATAGATAAAGTGGTTAAAATATCACAGCAGGTGGCATCTACAGATGGCGTATAGAAAACTCGAGTAAACTCAGGACCTGTCCACAGTGTGTTAAGATCCCCCTTCATATGCAAGTGTGAATAATGTGCATAGTATCCAGTGACACTCCAAACCACCTCACTCGATGTAATCATTATGTCATTTGAACCCATTGGTTTTACACATCACCTTCGTTGAAGCATGCTATGTATGTATCTCAGATCAAATTTGCAATTTATTTTAATTTTCTGATATTGCACCCATTGATGCCAGCAAGGCGCATCGACATGTGCTTTCACGTTGTCATTTTGTTTAATGGCTCTTCCTTGACTTGACTTTGCATATTGTGACTGTTTCAGTTGCACAGGAAAGTGTTGTTGAGGCTACATCAACATTTTGATTAATTTGATCCATTCTCTCTGGTTGTTGAAATTTACACAAAACCTTGTGTATTTACAGAATACGAGGGGCGTTCAGAAAGTAAGCTCCGATCGGTCGCGAAATGGAAACGACTATGAAAATCCGATAAAGCTTTACACAGATGTGTTGGGTAGTGTCTCTAGTATAACCCCAGTTAGCATCACGTCGCTCTTCTCATTTCTGAGCTCGCAGTAAGTGCGTAAAGATGTCTAGAAAATAGTGTCTGCCGCCAAGTACGAGGGCCTGGTGAGAAATTTCGCCTGAAGCTATGCAGCTAACATTACATAACTGTTGTGCTGTTTCGTCTTCACGACAATTCTCAGCCGCATTCTGCAGGGGCAATGAAGATGCTCCTGCATCGTTTTCAAATGGAAATGTTAGAGTACCCACAATACAGTCCGCAATTGTCTCCCCCTGAGTTTCATCTCTGGTCACATGAACCGCTGTCTTTGAAGACAACATTTTGACACAGACAACGAGGTGTAGGCCAGCGTGGAGAATTGGCGGAAAGCACTGGCGGCTGCCTTCTATGATAAGGCTATTGAAAAGTTGGTACAATGCTATGACAAAAGTCTAAGTCAGAACGGCGACTACGTAGAGAAGTAGCTGAAAGGTGTAGCTAAATGTTACAAGTAAAACATTTCTGATGTTCACTGTGGTTTCAATTTGGCAATCAATCGGAGCTTACTTTCTGAACAGGCCTCGTATTAACAACCAAAGTCTGTTGTTTGCATACAACTATATCACCTGATTCTTCTTTTTTTTAATACAATCCTTTGATGCACATAGTATTGCATGACATATTTCCATAGCTTTGTCTCCAGTACTTTGATCTGCAAGAATGGCCAGCCATAGAAAGAATTGCCAGTAACCAGATATTGTAGCATAATAGATAGGTGCTGGTTTGGAATTGTGTCTCACTGGAATATTTGGCTTTTTGGTCATGGTTACAGCCATTTTGTATAAAGTATCAAATATTGGGCCATTAACATGTAAAATGCTATGATTTTTTTCTGTTCAACCTCAGTTCTCTCAAGTTTCATTAGTGAATCTTTGATGCTCCTTGTATCAATTTTTTGTCCATGAATCCTTCCCCTTTCCCAGCAAAATAGACTAGTTAGCAGGGCAACAATGTCTTTACCACAAACATTCTGAACTATAATTGTACATTTTATTGAACAGTCTAAGGAGCACTTCAGTAATATTACACAATATTATTGACTGCTTGGGGGCCACTTTAAACTAATCTATCTTTTCATTTTGATGGTAGTGATAAAACTAAAATGGCAGTAACAATAATTTTCTTTGCTTAGTGGCTGCCTTTTTGTAGTGCGTTGTGATCTCTTGTTGTCGTGGTCTGCTTTTAGCTGTTTGGGTTAGTGCCATCATTTTTATTATTATAGTATTCTCCTTTTCAGGAAATAAATTGGGGCTGTGCTTGTTGTTTGGAACCAAAGGGCAATTGTCTAGCACTGAGAAACAGCTAGCACCGATGTCTGCCATGGTCAGTAGGATTAAGGCTAGTGCCTAGAACTGCAGTTACATTTAGTGCAAGGTTTGGTGCTTCTGGAATCCATTAGGAATCCTGATGTTGCTGCACTTATTGATGTGCAAGATCTGGCTGGATCTTCATTATTCATGTCAAAGATAAATGACGGACAATGGTGGGTTTGCATGTCACTGGGCAGAAGGCAAATGTGAGTACTGGCCACATGGCTGTCCCCTTATTCTTTAACGACAGATGAAAGGTGCCCATCGTTTGTATCACATGAACCAGCACATGAAGCCTTTTTTTCTTGGGCCTGTGGCCGATTGTCCTGCTATGTCATGATAAATACAGAGAATGGTTATGTTTGTCACTGGAGGCTCCAAGATTTGGTGGGTAATGGGGCCCCTCAGAAAAGAACTGGCAGATAGGGGGGAAAGGAAGTAAAGTGTGCATTCAGTATGATTGTCTCTGTTCCTTTAGATGGCTGAATGAAGTGATAACAGCTTGCCTCACAGATTTGATGGCTTAACTCACTGTCCATGGCATTGTATCCAAAACCAACTGCAGTCTTCTGGTTTGGAACTGAATGGAGCATTTAACAAAGATAGTCCTGCTCAGACAATACTTAGATCTTGGATTGGATTTCTTTACCTCCATTGCTTATAGCAAGAGCCTACTCTGTTAGATGAGTACATTTGGTGTTCAACCCCACAAATGCATTACATGCAATAATCATAGAAAGTAGATTAGCCACATTGATGTCAGAGAACATGCATCATCATAGAACAGATCAGTGAGGTCACTATCTTAGATTACCCAGTAACTAACAGTCCTGGATTTTTGATTGTAAGACTAAAGTCCATGTAGAATCAGTGATTACATATGTTAAAATAAATACTAAGAAAGGTTGTACAACATTTTTGCTTATTAGGTGTGGCAGGAGAAAGATTGCAGATTATCTGAGCAGATGAGAAAGAAAGCGCTGAAATACTGAATTACAGGCACTTTATTGTGAATAGCAGAGTAATCACGTAGATGTAGATGTAGGAATGGAGGAGGCGGCTCACCTAAAGACAGAAGCACTGCGTCATCGTCAGATGCATACTGGAGAGGTATAGAGCTTTACTTTACTAGCTTTCCAAATGGAATTCCTTTCTCAAGCTGTAGGAGAAACACGCACGCACGCACGCCCACACACGCGCGCCTGTCTCCCTACATTGTGCTGATTTGACTGCCAGCTCTTTCCTGTCGCCTGGTGAGTGTACTGGGATGAGGTGTGGGTGCCGTGTGGGGCAGGGTAAGGGATGGAGAGAGGCAGGAGTCGGGGGGGGGGGGGGGGAGGTTGCAGGAAAGCGACTCTTGGGAGAGCGGGGAGTCATCCATGGGCTAGCTAGGGATGCAGGTAGAGGAGGCATGTGGCAGACGGCTGAGCACCCGATTTCACAGACTAGGGTATGAGATGGCAGCACACTACTATCTGACACGCATTGGGCACTGGTAATGGGAAAGTGGTGGTGTGTGGGGGTAGGGGGACAGCAAGTTCCCTTAGGTTTAGGCTAGGAAGGTTATGGGAGCGAAGCATGTGCTGCAAAGATAGCTCCCATTTGTGCAGCTCAGAAAAGCTGGTGGTGGTGGTGGTGGTGGTGGTGGTGGTGGGGAGGATTCAGATGTCATGGGTTGTGAAGCAGCCTTTGGATTCTCACATGTTGTATTCTGCTTCATGTTGTGCCACTGGGTGGTCCACCTTGTTTTGGCAACAGTTTGACAATGGCCATTCATTCTGGTTGACAGCTGGTTGGTTATCATACCAATGTAAAATGCTGTGCAGTGGTTGTAGCAGAGCTGGTATACAATATGGTTGCTTTCACAGATGGATCGGCCCCTGATGGGGTAGGGTAAGCCTGTGACAGAACTGGAGTAAGAGATGGTGGATAGGACAGGTCTTGCAGCTGGGTCTTCCACAGGGGAATGATCTCTGTGGCAGGAGATATGGGGTGGGAGTGGCATAGTGATGGACTATGATGTTGAGGATGGGTGGGCCACGTAATACCACTTTGGGAGGGGATGGAAGTATCTTGGGTAAGATATCTCTCATTTCAGGGCATGGTGAGAGATAATCGAAGTCCTGACGTAGGATGTGGTTCAGTTGTTCCAGTCCCAGGTGGTACTGGGTGCCAAGGAGGGCACTTATTTGTGGTTGGTTCTTAGAATGGATGTGAGGATCAGGTGTGTGTGTGGATAGGGCATGGGAGATCGGTTGTCTTTGTGAGGCCTTCAGCATACTGGATGAGAGAGTTCTCATTGCTGCAGATGCATCTGCCATGGCTGACCGGGCTGCATGGTGGGAGGGATTTTTTGGTGTGGAAGGGATGTCACCTGTCAAAGTGCAGGTACACTGTTGGTGATTGGTGGGTTTGATGTGGACTGAGGTGTGGATGGAGCCATCTGGAGGAGGAGATGGGCATCTAGGAAGGTGGCACGATGGGTGGAGGAGGACCAGGTTAAGTGGATGGGAGAGAAGGTGTTGAGACTATGGAGGAATGAGGCTAAGGTGTCCTGGCCTTGGGTCTAGATTATAAAGATGTCATCAATAAACCTGAACCAGACCAAGGGTTTCGACTTTTGGGAAGCTAGGAATGTTTCCTGTAAGTGGTGCATGAAGAGGTTGGACTGGAGGGTGGCATGTGGGTGCACATGGCTGTGCCACGAATTTGATTGTATACCTTTCCTTCGAAGGGAAGTAGTTATAGGTTAGGATGTAGTTGGTTAGCTGTATGAGGAATTAAGTGGTGGGCTTGTAATCTGCAGGGTGTTAGGGGAAGTACTGTACAATTGCTGCAAGGCCATGGACATGAGGGTTGTTGGTGTATAAGGAGGTTGCATCTACAGTGACGAGTAGGGATCCGTGAGGTAAGGGTGTGGGGATAGGAGAGAGCCATTGCAGGAAGTGGTTGGTATCTTTAATGTGGGAGGCTAGGTTATGGACAATTGATTGCAGGCATTGGTCAACAACAGCTGAGATACTTTCGGTGGGGGCACTGTAACCAGCCACATTGGGGTGCCCAGGATTGCGAAAGGATCAATAAGGCTAAGTTTAAAATTTTGTTTTTTTATCTTCTTGCCTATTCTATATAGGTGACCATAGAATTATACTCACTGATTCGTGAAAGTATCTTTTTTTCCCTTTAAGGGGAACCAGAACGATCCATCTCCTCCATGTTAATTTTAGCAGATAGAAGGAACGTTTTTTCTAAAACCATTAAACATATTGCTCTGAAATTTGGGCTACTTGTTCAGTGAATATTTCTCTACAAAGTTATAGTGCCAGGTTAAGAAATAATAATTGGTTTTTGTTTTACAATTTTTTTAAACATGCTTATTTTTTTCTCTAAAATTTTGCACTTTTTCTTCTATAACTCTGGAATTATACAATATTTTTTTACAATTTGTTATAAAAATGAAGGAAAAGAAGTAAACAATATTGTGTATAAATTTCATTGATATACTAGTAGCAGTTTTTGAGAAAATGTTCCTCAAAGATGAAAATTTTAAAGTTGCAGGAAATGGCTTGCAAAGTTTTTTAATTCATTCCTGCCCCATACGATGGATTATCAGAATCCTCTTCTTTCTCCAGTGTTGGTTTCCTTTTCACTGGTCTTTTCTTCTCTTTTGCTGCATGTTGTAAGCTTTTGTCTCTTCTTCCTGCACCTCTCAGTCTTTCTTCATCAACTAGGCACATTGTGGAAATGGTGTTGTGTCCTGGTTGGGAACCTAAATGTTTCAGCACATCACATTTTATAATGTTTCCAGCATTGTATGTTGCCGCTACACCATACACTCCAAAATGCAATGTTTTTTATCTGTACTAACACTCTTTTCGGGAATCCTAATCCAAATTAAATTATTTACACTTTCATTTGGATTTTGTGTTTTCCCATGTAAACACTTTTCCAATTTTGGCTGTGATAAATCTCTGAATATGGGCTTAATTACATCAATTACAGCATTTGGCAAACTGTTTTTATGGGCATATTCTTTTCCTGGTTGGTACTTACACCATGAGTCATCATCTGTGGGGCACAGTGCATGTTGTGGGTGCTCATTTGTTGAAGCAGTAGGAAGAAATAATGCTCATACTGCTCTCCTCATATGCTCAATGCTTCTTGTATTTTGCCTAATTGCACACCCATAATACCTCTGCAATCTATCAATTGCTTCATCTGTCAATCTTCCTCTTCCTCGAAGGGTATTACCATCACTAAGCTTCTGGGATCCTAATGTCTGCTTTAGTTTGTGCAAGCAAGCCCCCATGCACTTCTGCACATGTCCAATGCACTCCTGTTTTTTAATGTGAATTTCATTGCCATAAGGTTCGAGTTCCTCTACAGCTTTATTTCCCTTAGAATCACCATCTCCTAGATAGTTAGTGTATCATACATTGTAGCACTCCTGTGACCTGGAAAAAATTCCTTTCACTCCCTCTACTTCCATCGCTCCACTCGTGACGTGAAAATTTGCTTCACAACTTCCTTAAGCAGAAGATCCCACCAATTCATTATAAAATCCAAACTTGTTTGGTGGTTTTGGCAAGTTCATAATTCCACATAACATTGCCCATGCAGCACTGCCCTTGCCAATGCAACGCAAGCCATACACTAGCCTAACATTTATATCATACACCTTCTTTCCACTATTACCACTACGAGGAGTACCGTTAGAATTAGAAAACGAAACTTCTGCAGCACATTTTTTACACTTCAATAACATTTTACTTGCTAAACCAATGTGTGAAGTTATTTTCAATTCCAGTCCTCTTTCTTTGCAAACTTGGCATAATATGTTATGTTTCAAAATATTAGACAGCAAGGAAATGTTAATTATTTCATTCACATCATTACTGTCACTTTCACAGTTTTCAAATTTTTCTTTGCTGTCACAAAGTTTCTTGCTGGAAGAAGTTCTATCATATTCATTTGGAGTAGTTGGTGAAGCAGTCTGAGCAGCATCTCCCTACGAAACAACTAAAGATTTCTTCTTCCACTCATTATGCCTATTCTTAAACACTCGATTGCTGAAATGGGGTATTTTGATACCCACAAACCAAATACCTAAAACAGGTACGAGCAAAATTCGTCAAATATGCAAAATTGAACAGCTAAACAACACAAAGCAAACTCCACAGTCAACACACATGGTATAGCGTTTATGTTTACTGATATGAATGTCATAGAGATAAAGCCATACAATGTTGGAAAACAAAACACTGTCTAATTCCACAAAGATACCCTGCTTGCAGCCAGCGAGCAGTGCCATCAGAGGTGACGCACCAAATTCGCTACAACCGTTTACGCGGCACGTCCACTTTGCAACGATAAAAAACACACTTGGAATTCACTTCGAAGGGTGAAACTTGATTTGTTTTATTCAGAAACCTCCAAATAATTTTATAATGAAAATAAAACAAAAAACGTTAATTTTGTCATTTTCCTCGTTCCGGCTCCCCTTAACTTGGGACCTCCTGATTTCAATTTGTTACAAAATTACAAAATAAATTTTATGGTTATTTGTTAGGGCTTATTCTGAGAGTAAAAATTTCAATCAGAAATTGTATGGATTCTGCAAACAAAGCTCTTGAAAAATTCAATTCTCCCTTGATGAAAGCTCTATAGCTTCTAGTTAGGTGGCAGTGTTAAAAAAGATATTTGAATACTATGATCCAGCTGGAAATGTGAGAGCTTTTCATCAGTTGTATACGTTGGAAGAGTCTGTTCACACATCAGCAAATATAATTTGGCACACCATTTTTAATAAATGTAAAAGTAACTTCTGGAGCACCCTAAGGTGTGTATGAAGCTTCATGGTGATACTGTTGGATATAAAAAAAAGATGCGACAACAGTTCATGTAGTTTAATGCAGGAAGATATGCTGAGGACTGGACACAAATATTGGAAGCTGAACTCAATGTAAAGAATGTAAGGTACTGCACATGCATACCCCATTACTGCTTGGTATAAATCACCATAAACAGCACAAATGAAAACTTCTAGGAAGGTCTGTCTGCAATGGCCTAAAGTGTAACAACCATGGAAAACAAATTGTAGACAAAGCAGATGTTATTCCTGGGAAGATATGTAAATGTAACTCATTCAAGAAAAAAATGGCTTACAAAAGACTTAACCAATTTGTGACTGTTACTTGTCAGTCTCAGACACTACTACCTGGGATTAATAGAGGAGATGAATTGCAGAGGCCGGCTGGTGTGGCCGAGCGGTTCTAGGCGCTTCAGTCTGGAACCACGCAACCGCTACGGTTGCAGGTTTGAATCCTGCCTCGGGCATGGATGTGTGTGATGTCCTTAGGTTAGTTAGGTTTAAGTAGTTCTAAGTTCTAGGGGACTGATGACCTCAGATGTTAAGTCTCATAGTGCTCAGAGCCATTTGAACCATTTGAATTGCAGAGTTTTTTGGAAACGCTCATCAAACTCCAATGGCAGACATTACAAGAGAGTTGTGTATGATAAAGATGTGTACTGCCAAATTTCTGAGTACATTAATGCAATATATTACTTCCTCCTACATACATCTCGCAAAATGTCTGTAATGGGGAAAAACAGAAAAAACTCGGCTCATATTTAGGCTTACTTACAGTCTTCCTTTCCATGACTGGAGCAGGAAAGAGGTGTTAAAAATACATTCCACAACATTCTGTAAAGTAGCTTGTAAAATGTAGATGTAACCAAACCTTTCCATTTCTTAATTAATGTGATTGGTTGATATGGGGGAGAGGACGAAACAGCGAGGTAATCGGTTCCTTCATTAATCTGAGAATATGCTTTTCTTTAATAGCACTGTTTTTGCTAAGATGTTAAAATTGTCAAGAAATGTTTACATTCTTGTGTGTCATGAATATGGTACAATTTGTAATATGTTTCATGGTTTTGCAATTTCAGTGAAGGACTGCATAAATGATATTTTTAGTAGCCATGCAACAAGTTTACAAGATTCCTTGATAAAGAAACGGGGATGTGATGAAAATGAAGCTAAATCTGCAACAGACATGTTGATCCGTAAGTGTGAATGTGCTCTTCAAGCACATAGTGATGATTTGCAGGTGTGTTCTATTTCTAATTTTCTTTATAAAATGACTTTTTAATTAGGTAAACAAAAAAGGAAAAACTAGTCATTATCTAATAATATAAAATAGTGGGAATATGTGCTTTAGGATGTAACATAAAAAGATGAAAGAAATATAATTATTGGATTTTTTACTGCGGATTATTGTTGTAAGGAAGAGTTAAGAAAATAACTTACCTGCTCAACTAATTTCTGTACGTATTCTTAAACCATTATACTACTTATCACAAGAGTTTCCAAAAGAGTTTTTGAGGTATTGAATTAGTATTACTCAAGAATGCGTGATCTGTTAGTGCAGTTCATTACTTCCTTGTGGCAGTTTGTGAGTCCAATATGGAATCTCCTGAGTACCATTAGGGTTAAAGCTCACAAGGCAATGAGGCTGCAGTAGCCTAGCTGGGTTAACCAGAATGAACAGACAGCTAACGGCCAGTCATCCCCAATGAGCCGAGAGAAATGGATGTAGAGGGTGTTGTAATTTTTTACCTTTTGTCTCATAATAAACCCAAAACCACATTATTCAGGCTCACTTTAATGTAATTATAAAAACTATTTTTCTGTCATTTTACTTTCTTTATTTGACGCATATGATACCTACACATACATAGATGAGCAAGCATATGGCATACATAGATGGGCAAGCATATGGAATGTGTAGTGACTAATCTATTTTTAAGCAGTCAGTTTTGCATGAAAAACTCGCCAATTAAAATTTACTAGTATCGGAGAAAAGCTCGATATCAAACAATGGAGTACCAATGCCATACACCATCATCTTTGGCGAGGCAGTTGATATAATTGAAAATTTAATGCATTCATATTTTTAATACCAACTGTCTCAGTGGAATGCACAGTTATCGTTCTGGCAAATAAATTAAGAATATTTCATCGACTAGTGGATGTTCGAGAAGGATTTACGTAATTATGTGTGAGAAAGAGGTGACTATAAATTTGAAGACACATTGTACTTCCCTCCAGAAGTGGAAATTTGCCCAGATTCTTCAAGCAGTCTAGAATCATCGCGAATTTTGTTCCGGGATGCAAACCAGGTCTGTCTGCTTCGACAAGTGCGCGTAGACTGAAGGCAGCCGCATACGTTCTCCACAAGACAACCTGCTCACAACTGACTGTGCGGAGCCAACCAGCTGCTGTGCAACAAAACATGCTCTGATGGCTGCCGCACACAGGAGATCATGGTTTCCTAGTGCACAGGCTGCAATGAACTGTCACTGTTTTATTAGCAGCCACAGCCAGACTGCTTAGTGTATTACAGCCCTTGGAGAGAGGGAGAGGGGGGGAGAGATAGTAGCTTTCACTGCTGACTCAGACTAGCAAGAGAGTTTGATGGACAAGTGAAAATATTTATTGCCATAATGAGGAAACTATAGGAACTTCTTTTTATTTTCAAAGAGATCTGCAATAAATAGAAGAACAAATAGAAGCTGAGGCAGGAACTGAGTAGTACACTCTTAAATAAACTGGCTGTTGAGCAAAATCCTAAAAGCATAAAACTGGAAATATTCTACAATAGGTGACCTAAACACCCTCCCACCACCACTCCTCCCCCATCTCCCCCATTGCTATAAAACTTTCCATCCTTCACTACATGGTCCCCTTTGCTGAATTTGTCCTACCATTCCTCTTCCAAATTTTGTTGTTAGTTGAATCTTGTTGGGAAGGCCAAACATTTCAGTGTACTTTGTACTTTTCACCTTTTGTTCTTTCTTGTCTTGGCACCCTTCCTTTCTGGATAGAGTAATGAACCCAACACAGTAACAGTAGCCATCCTATGTTGTTGTTGTTGGTGTTTTTTTTGTTTTTTTGGGGGGGGGGGGGTGTTGTTCATCAAGTACCTACAATGAGGTAACCCCTTGACCATGCAGTGAGCAGGGATAGCAGGCAGTGGTTAACTGTCCAGATTGCTGTGGCTGGGTGGTACCCGTGGGGCGAGCCCCCATTTGGATTTAGTGGCACCCATGCAGATGATTCGCAAATAAAGGAATGTAAACTTTCTTTCACTGGTGTTTGCATGAACTCAGTAATTTCTTCTGAAGGAAAGAATTACTACAACCCTGAGAGATGTGACCTGCAATGTTACCTCTCCTGGATACTTCCCAGGATTCTGCTGATCTGCAACCGGATACCAGCCAGCCTCTGAAGGAGCCATGGGTTGCTGGTCATAGGGCTTCATATTCCTCCTTTTGTCCCTGAAACTATGGCAGACAAACTGTCACAGACACTGAAACCATCCAGTGAGAAGTGGGACAAAAAGAAGCCCACTTCGACAGAGGAGGTTCAAGTGGTTATTGTGCCACGAGACTCTTCATGTTCTGACTCTGTACCTGTTGTGACCAGATGAAACTACTTTTGACCAGCCATAAATGTGGTTCCTTTGATTGTTCTGGGTGAAGGCTCATCAAACTAGAACAAATGAATATTAATTCACATAATTACATAGATGAATAAAAGATTTACCTAACTTTGACACACTCCTTTGCCACAGGAGTACTGGATAATTTAAAACTGTCATTGACTAGCAAAGCATCATTTGATGCACTAATTAGCAAACTGTTCTCTTGATGCACAATGTTAAAACTTTGCTGAGGCACACCTCATCAGAAACTTAAGAACTTGGACCTACACTATGTTTTGAGACTGCTGTAGCTGAGGTCACGAACTGGGCTAAGCTCTTGCGTACTTGACCTCTGGTGCAACGACACTGCTGTGCTGAAATGGGGGTGAGGTCTTCATTTGAGATTGCAGCAAGCCCTTGCTAATGTCTGTGGTATCAATTCACATTGTCGACTTTGTTGTGTCATCAAGCTCTCTGGACAATACCACAGTACCCAAGGCAGAGTTCCTGGTGATGTTTATGGTACTGGATAAACCCCCCCCCCCCCCCTCCTAGTGGCAGCAGGTAATCCTTGGGCATGACCTACCTCCATGATCCCTTCACATCCGCACTGAATACCAATTTGCGTTGCCCTTCTGGAAACTAGGCCTTGGATGGAGTTTGCATCTACATTCTGGATTCCATCTACAGCAGACCCATGCAACTTGATAAGACTTTGGAGGCTGTGGCTATTCGTGTGAGATGGTCTTTGAATTTTGTCATCTGTGATGTATATCGCCCTCTCTATGATGTTGTGTCGCAGACCATGTCTTCTGCATTGATTTCTCAGCTCCCCCACCCTTTCTCATTTTGGGTGACTTCGATTCCCACAACACTGTTTGGGGTGAAACTACAAACACTGGCTGCAGTAAAGCTACTGAAAATTGACTGTGGTACAGCTATCGAAACTTCGGCACAGAGCTAAGTCCTTCTCTTGAATACTGGTGCCCCCTCACACATCTTATTCGGCCACTGATCTTTCCATTTGTAGCCCTGGTCTTTTCCGCTCCATCTTTTGGACGATCCATGATAACCTTTGTGTCAGTGATTTTGGATCGTCTCCTCCCTTCTTCAGTATCAGTCACCTGGGTGTCAACACAGATGGGCTCCAAAAGTGCTGACCAAGATGCCTTTGCCTCTGCCGTCACCATAATCACACCACCATGTGGGGGTATTGATGCGATTGGTGAGAGCACAACCATAGCCATTCTTTCAGTAGCAGACTTAGCAACTGCCATTCCTTGAGATCCCTCCATCGGGGCTGTCCAGTGCCATAAGTAATATCCATCAATGGAGCACCTCATTGCCTTTAATTGGCTCTGTGCCCGGGTCTGCGACCTCATAAAATTACAGAAACATGTTACTATCATTAAACTACGTACCCCTCCTTTTCAATTTTGGGAAAAGATTTGATGCTTCTGTAGACACCAGTCCCCCACAGGTGTATATGGTATCTCCCTGAATGGTGTTCGCTACACTGACCCAGATGCTGTCGCCAAACATTTTACTCTACATTGTGCTTGAGCCATTGTGTCTGAGAATTATCAGCCTGTGTTTCATATCCTCAAACGGGCTGGAGCAAATTCACTTACCTTTTGCAACATGTCATATGCAGCCATATAATGCTCTGTTTGGTGATTGGGAAATCGGTGACCTAGCTCTTTGCCCTGATAGGGCTGCAGGGCCAGACCACATCCATAGCCAAATGCTCAAACACTTATTGATGGATTGCCAACACCACATCCTTGCCATTTTCAACTGTATTGGAAGCAAGGGTGATTTCTTGGCTCAGTGTCAAGAAAGTGTGAGCATTGTGCTACTGAAACTGTAAATACACCCTTAAGATGGACAGCTGTTGCCCAGTTAGTCTCGCTAATGTTCTCTGCAAGTTGCTTGAACATATAATGAGCCAGTGACATTGTTACTACGTTTGAGTCTCTGGGTCTTCTGCTCTGTCCTAGTTCAGTTTTCACCAAAACCATTCTACTGCTGGTAGTTTGGTCTGCCTGGAGTCTGCTATCCAGTCAGCTTTTGCCTGACATCAGTACCTTATTGCTGTCTTCTTCGACTTGAAAAAGGCTTAGAGTATCACATGGTGTCATCACATCCTTGTTTTCATCCGTGGGTAGGGCCTCCGGGGCCCCGCTCTGAATTTTTCTTTGGAACTATGTGTCATGCTGTGCTTTCCAGGTTCACATTAATGCTTCCCATGATACCCACTATACACAGGAGAACGGGGTACCCGAGGGCTCTGTATTGAGTGTGCCTCTTTGTGTATTAGCTTTCAGTGTTTTAGCTGCAACTGTTGCCCTCCATGTAAACTGATGATTTTCACATTTACTCTTGTCCCTCCTCCCCCCCCTCCCCCCTTCGCATGAACCGTGGACCTTGCCGTTGGTGGGGAGACTGATCTGGCCTTGGAGCACTAACCAAAATGGCCTTGCTGTGCTGGTACTGCGAACGGCTGTAAGCAAAGGGCAACTACAGCCATAATTTTTCCTGAGGGCATGCAGCTTTATTGTATTGTTAAATTATGATGGCGTCCTCTTGGGTAAAATATTCCAGAGGTAAAATAGTCCCCCATTCGGATCTCCGGGCGGGGACTACTCAAGAGGACGTCGTTAACAGGAGAAAGAAAACTGGCGTTCTACAGATCGGAGCGTGGAATGCCCGATCCCTTAATCGGGCAGGTATGTCAGAAAATTTAAAAAGGGAAATGGATAGGTTAAAGTTAGATATAGTGGGAATTACTGAAGTTCGGTGGCAGGAGGAACAAGACTTTTGGTCAGGTGAATACAGGGCTATAAATACAAAATCAAATAGGGTTAATGCAGGAGTAGGTTTAATAATGAATTTAAAAAAAATAGGAGTGCAAGTAAGCCACTCCAAACAGCATAGTGAACACATTATTGTGGCCAAGATAGACACAAAGCCCATGCCTACTACAGTAGTACAAGTTTATATGCCAACTAGCTCTGCAGATGATGAAGAAATTGATGAAAGTGTATGATGAGATAAAAGAAATTATTCAGGTAGTGAAGGGAGACGAGAATTTAATAGTCATGGGTGACTGGAATTCGCTAGTAGGAAAAGGGAGAGAAGGAAACGTAGTAGGTGAATATGGATTGGGGGTAAGAAATGAAAGAGGAAGCCGTCTGGTAGAATTTTGCACAGAGCATAACTTAAATCATAGCTAACACTTGGTTCAAGAATCATAAGAAAAGAAGGTTGTATACATGGAAGAATCCTGGAGATACTAGAAGGTATCAGATAGATTATATAATGGTAAGACAGAGATTTAGGAACCAGGTTTTAAATTGTAAGACATTTCCAGGGGCAGATGTGGACTCTGACCACAATCTTTTGGTTATGAACTGTAGATTAAAACTGAAGAAACTACAAAAAGGTGGGAATTTAAGGAGACCTGGATAAACTGACTAAACCAGAGGTTGTACAGAGTTTCAGGGAGAGCAAAAGGGAACAATTGACAGGAATGGGGGAAGAAATACAGTAGAAGAAGAATGGGTAGCTCTGAGGGATGAAGTAGTGAAGGCAGCAGAGGATCAAGTAGATAAAAGACGAGGGCTAGCAGAAATCCTTGGGTAACAGAAGAAATATTGAATTTGATTGATGAAAGGAGAAAATTTAAAGATGCAGTAAATGAAGCATGCGAAAAGGATTACAAACGTCTCAAAAATGAGATCGACAGGAAGTGCAAAATGGCTAAGCAGGGATGGCTAGAGGACAAATGTAAGGATGTAGAGGCTTATCTCACTAGGGGTAAGATAGATACTGCCTACAGGAAAATTAAAGAGACCTTTGGAGAAAAGAGAACCACTTTTATGAATATCACGAGCTCAGATGGAAACCCAGTTCTAAGCAAAGAAGGGAAAGCAGAAAGGTGGAAGAGGGTCTATACAAGGGTGATGTACTTGAGGACAATATTATGGAAATGGAAGAGGATGTAGATGAAGATGAAATGGGAGATACGATTCTACGTGAAGAGTTTGACAGAGCACTGAAAGATCTGAGTCGAAACAAGGCCGCGAGAGTAGATAACATTCAATTGGAACAACTGACGGCCTTGGGAGAGCCAGACGAATGGAAAACCTGGTAGAAACCGACCTCGGGGAAGATCAGTTTGGATTCCGTAGAAATTTTGGAACACGTGAGGCAATATTGACCTTACAACTTATCTTAGAAGAAAGATTAAGGAAAGGTAAACCTACATTTCTAGCATTTGTAGACTTGGAGAAAGCTTTTGACAATGTAGACTGTAATATTTCCTTTAAAATTCTATAGGCGGCTGGGATAAAATATAGGGAGCGAAAGGCTATTTACAATTTATACAGAAATCAGATGGCGGTTATAAGAGTCGAGGGTCATGAAAGGGAAGCAGTGGTTGGGAAGGGAGTGAGACAGTGTTGTACCCTGTCCCCGATGTCATTCAGTCTGTATATTGAGCAAGCAGTAAGGGAAACAAAAATTTGGAGTAGGTATTAAAATACATGGAGAAGAAATAAAAACTTTGAGGTTCGCCGATGACATTGTAATTCTGTCAGAGACAACAAAGGACTTGCAAGAGCAGTTGAACAGAATGGATAGTGTCTTGAAAGGAGGATATAAGATGAACATCAACAAAAGCAAAATGAGGATAATGGAATGTAATCGAATTAAGTCGGGTGATGCTGAGGGAATTAGATTAGGAAATGAGACACTTAAAGTAGTAAAGGAGTTTTGCTATTTGGGGAGCAAAATAACTGATAATAGTCGAAGTAGAGAGGATATAAAATGTAGACTGGCAATGGCAAGGAAAGCATTTCTGAAGAAGAGAAATTTGTTAACATCGAGTATAGATTTAAGTGTGAGGAAGTCGTTTCTGAAAGTATTTGTATGGAGTGTAGCCATGTATGGAAGTGAAACATGGATGATAAATAGTTTGGACAAGAAGAGAATAGAAGCTTTCGAAATGTGGTGCTACAGAAGAATGCTGAAGATTAGATGGGTAGATTCTATAACTAATGAGGAGATATTGAATAGAATTGGGGAGAAGAGGAGTTTGTGGCTTAACTTGACAAGAAGAAGGGACCAGTTGGTAGGACATGTTCTGAGGCATCAAGGGATCACAAATTTAGCATTGGAGGGCAGCGTGGAGGGTAAAAATTGTAGAGGGAGACCAAGAGATGAATACACTAAGCAGATTCAGAAGGATGTAGGTTGCAGCAAGTACTGGGAGATGAAGAAGCTTGCGCAGGATAGAGTAGCATGGAGAGCTGCATCAAACCAGTCTCAGGACTGAAGACAACAACAACAACAACAACATTGTCCCTCCGCTGTGGGTGTTCCTGAATACCAACTGCAGGGTGTCGTACAAAAAATGCAGTCCTGGGCTCTCACCCATGACTTCTGGTTTTCAGCCGCCAAGACGTACATCATGCACGTCTGTCACCGTTGTAATGTCCATCTGCAACTGGAACTTGACCTCAACGACCGGTTGCTCAATATGATGGAATATCTTTCACTTTCTGGAGATAGTCTCAGTGCCCAGTTCACAGGGCTTTCTCATCTTCACCATGTTAAGTGAGTGTGCTAGTTACATCTCAATACTCTTCGCTGCCTCAGTAACAACAGCTGCAGTGCAGACTTGCAGGCTGCAGTTCGCATACAGCGTGTCTACTCTGAACTCAAGCTTCCCCTATTATTGCTTCCTGTACAGGAGCAATTGCATACTCTCCCATGGTGCGTACCTCATCCTTGGATCTTTCTTGACATGTCCTTTGGACTAAAAGAATCTTTTGACCCCCATGGTTTTTCACCACTTGTTCCTGGTCATCCTTGATGCTTTTTGAGGTTCAGAAGTGTTGTACAGTGACAGCCCAACCAATTCTTGTGGTCTGGTTCTCAGAAAAAATTGTGAGCAACAAAGAGAATCATGAGCATGTCTCAAGTCTTTCGAGCATACTTCGCGCAGGGAATCTACCGTTCTGTCACCTCCATGGTGGCCACACTCGTTTGACCCACAGCCACATTCTATGACATGAGGATGCATCCAGTCATCGATGTAGTGCTCGCCTGATAGTGGCCCACATCCTAATGGACTGCCCTAATTTGGCCACCTGATGGTGAAACCTTAACTTGCTGACACGTTTCCTATGGTGCCAAAACAACAGATCAATTGGTTTTATGTGTTGCCTGTGAAAGTGGTTTCTACTTCTCTCTGTGAGGTAGGGTACATTGACCTCAGAGGCCACGGATTGGTTTTGCATCATAGCCTTCTCAGACCCAGCGGGCCCATGGCTGTCCGTGCTTGGTGATCTGGCCTGGCTCCTGCCCTTCCAACCCTTTTAATTCTTTGTATTCCTTTCCATGTGTCACTGCATTACTGCTTCATCGTCATTGTTCTGTTTCTTGGGATTTTGACAGCATGCCCTCGTTGCAAGTTTTCTTGTGATAATGGAAGGTGAGGAAGCGCCAGTCACGTGCAGAGGGTGTGTTTCCCAGTGCATAACATGTCCTGTGGGCCTCCAACTGTCTTGTGATTGGAGTAGTTTGCCCACCCTCTTACACTTTTCTCACTTCTACTTACTCCTCTCTCTTGGTTTTATTGATTCTTTGTTGTTTGCTGTGTCCTTCCTTTCTAAGGAATCTTCCAGCCTTGATGCATATAGAATGAAGGGACTCATAGCTTGGTCCCTTTACCTCTGTCACGCCAATCCAATCATAAATTTGCAGAAAGAGTGGATAGATGGAGTTAATACTGGAGCTAGAAGTTCAATTAAAATTAATCCATGTAATCTAATGATGGATACCTTCATCCTTACATTCAGATTCTGTGTTTATGACACGATACACACAATGAAAAGAGCTGGGGGAAGAAAATAAATAGTGTGTGGGGGGGGGGGGGGGGGATGAGCGTTCATCCAGCTGTCCATTCAGTGGAAGACGAGGAATATTAATCGTCAAACTTTTAGTACATCTTCCTTTCAGAAAAGAGGATGAAGCGTTGGTTAAATTATGGCTATTCGGTGGTGATGTATGAAAGACACCCAGGGCCCCAGATCGAGGGAGACACAGGAGGATAAGATGAGAGAAATTAATGCTCACTGAGTAATACCTTAACAGTCTTCCTTTTGACATTTCTCACTCTTGTTAAATGAAGAAACCTCCAGTTCAGAGGTTGCCTCCTGTCTGTTGCTAATGAGTAGCAGTTTTCATTTTTATTACAATAATAAAAATTCTGGGATAAAAATAATGAACAAAGTGAGAAAAGGCAATCACTCACCTGTAGTTCATTGGTGCGTGGCACATGTAAAGTTTTTTTCAACCCAAAGGTGCATTTGAACACCACAGTACTGTATTACTGGATGTGGTATGCCCTTGCCGACCTTCGAACTTATAGGGGAGCCTACAGTTTAATGATGTAATTCAGCATTTTTCACAGTAATAGTCAGACTTGAAAGAAGTGGTCCGATATGCACAAGTTACCACTCTTTCTTTGTACTCTCAAGTACACAACATAAACAGCTAGATGTACCCACACATATCTAGAGCATATGTGCTGTTTCTGAGTGGTTGCTCTGGTTGACAGGTTTGGAGGAAATAAAGTGAGTGTAACAACAGGGAGGAAGTTAGGTGTATGAGCAAGGGCTGGGTATGGAGGTAATGGGAGATGGAGGGCTGACAAGTGGCTCTCAGTGGTAGTAACAAAACGGGGACCGAACAGAGAAGGAGGAGGTACAAGTTTGGAACAGGAGATGAATGGTGTGGAAAACGATAGGAGAGGAAATGGTGAGGGTAAGTGTGTGGCCAGGGAATAGCGGAATTTTAGGGTTGGGGGATTTGCAAAAATGGCAGATACACTGGGAGATAGTTGCCCCCTGCATAGTTCCGAGGAGCAGATAATGATGATATTACCAGAATGCCATGGATATTGTTGATATAGTTGTTGAAGCAACTGGATTATTTTTATGGAACCATGTATTATATGAAGATAAACATCTAGAAAGCAGCTCTGTTGATATCAAATCACCATCAGTCCCTCCATTTTGAATACTGTCACTTTGTCATTAAATAGTCCCTATCCTACCATTGCTGTTCCTGTAGATACTGTATATGAAACGGGAAGCAAGCGTTACCAAAGTATACTGATAACCATGCCATAGCTTTTGCAGGCAATGTCCTCTCCCGAATGTCCAAAAAGCTTTCCCCTGCCACAGATACCAACAGATCCATTGTCCTTCTTAACCAGTCACCAATCAGTAGTCCTCTTACCACCGTAAATCATCCAGGACCTGAAAAACTTGATCACCTCCTTCACTGAAACTTCAGCTGCCTCTTTGTGTCATTAGGAAATGGGCTCAACCCCACTGTCTAAAATAGTATTATATTACCCATCTAACTTATGCACCACACTAGTCGTGGATGACCCAGATACGATATCTTCCTTTACACCCACTCACCATTTTGTGCTGTATTCTTGTCTGAGCTGTAGGAGTGACAACTAACCACCACTCGTCCTCAAGAATAGCTATCTATAAATTGTGGCTTACCTCAAACGTGCCCATTAGTTGCTGAAAATGGTTCACGCCACAATGTTAATTAGTTCAATAACAGCTTAAGGACCTGTGACGTTGCCGGCCGAAGTGGCCGTGCGGTTAAAGGCGCTGCAGTCTGGAACCGCAAGACCGCTACGGTCGCAGGTTCGAACCCTGCCTTGGGCATGGATGTTTGTGATGTCCTTAGGTTAGTTAGGTTTAACTAGTTCTAAGTTCTAGGGGACTAATGACCTCAGCAGTTGAGTCCCATAGTGCTCAGAGCCATTTGAACCAACCAACCTGTGATGTTTGGATCAACTTTTTCATGCAACACCTATTCTTCTCAACTGTACAGACAGGATTGTACATCCAGCACTTTCCATGTTTGTTCAGTTTCAATGGCCTAAAACTCTGTTAATATCCTCCCAACTCCCTTATAGTCAGTTGTTCCTCTCCTGTAGGTCTACCCCTTCCTAGTCCTACACGCAAACCTCTTTCCCTACCACTGTCAGCCTGAGCACTCCTCATAGTTAGCCAGTGTTGCTATGGCCCGTGGGTGGGGGCATTTGGGGTATCTGCTTTGTGCATGTGAATGTATTTACTGCTGCTAGATAAAAAAACTAGAGATATCTTGAAAAATACACTAATGGAAAAAATTGGTACACTAAAAAATAATTAATGTAGAGTAATTAAATTTTGGGAATACATTTGTCTAGTTAACGTATTTAAGTGATTAACTGTTGCAAGATCACAGGTTAATGTAAGCATGAGATAAGCCACTGCAAATGTGAAATGCTGTTACATTAATAACTGGTGTAGCTGCCAGAATGTTGAACACAAGGATGCAAACGTTCATGCATTGTGTAGTACAGGTGCCGGATGTAAGCTAGTGGGATGGAATTCCATGCATGTTGCACTTAGTCGGTCCATAAGTTGTCATCTGATGATGTCCCATATTTACTCGATTGGAAGCAGATCTGATGATTGAGCAGACCAAGGCAACAGGTTGACATTCTGTAGAGCACAACAGCGGTATGTGGGCGATTGTCCAATTGGAAAACATCCCCTGGAATACTGATATGATCTTCATAAGTGGCAGGCAGTAGGTCGAATCACCAGAATGACATACAAATTGGCTGTCAGGTAGCATGGGATGACGACGAGAGCTCCTGCTGTCATACAAAATCGCACCTCAGACTACTCCAGGTGTAGGTCCATGTGTCTAGCACACAGACAGGTTGATTTCAGGCCCTCAACTGGCCTCCTAAACAGCATATAGCCATCACTGGCAACAAGGTGGAACCAGCTTTCATCAGAGACACAAGAAACCTCCATCCTGCCTTGCAATCATTTCTCACTTGACACCATTGAAGTGCAAATGGTGGTGGTTTGGGGGTTAGTGGAATGCACACTACAGGGCATCTGGCTCAGTGCTGTCGTTGAAGTAACCGATTTACAACAGTTCGTTGTGTCACTGCAGTGCCAACTGCTGGTGGAGATGCAGTATGATTCGGTGGAGCCATATGCTGAACTCCCTCTCAGTAGTGCCGCGTGGCTGTTTGGAGCCCTGTCTTCTTGCGATGACCACTGTCAGCAGTCATGTACATTCCTGCCAAATCTTTCTGCTATATTACAGAAGGAACATCCAGCTTTTCGTAGCCGTGTTACACAGCCTCATTCAAACTCGGTGAGCTGTTGATAATTGTGTCTTTGTCGCCTTAAAGGCATTGTTGACTAATTTCAACTCATTGTGTCATATCTCATAGGTGATTAACACTCACAACCATGACAGCATGTATTTAAAGCAAACTTGATTTGCATCCTCATAGTGGTGCCACTAGTGCCACTCTTATGTGACTGGTGTGAAATTTGATTAAACATCATCTTTCAGATGTAGAAACACCCCTACTATGTGTGTATGTCACACACAACTCCTCCTTGATGTTGCAATTTTTTTGCTGTCAATATAGTAATGTCTCTGAGCTGTTACTTACATTTCTGTGCCACACATAAAGATGAGTGGTAGGTTGACCTCATTTTTTATTATATTTTTTATTTTTATTTAATTGTAATTTTTGTTTTAGTGAGCTTTTTCATTTTGGAAATTTAAAGAAGACTATTCTTCTAAATAAAATGAACTAAGTTTACAGCATGTTGTCCAAATCAAACTGTTAAATAAACATAATTATCTTAATAGAGATGTAAGCCACCAATCTAGTCTGACAACTACCTGAGATTTCGTTTTCCCCTTAACAGCAACATGCAGTTTCAGACCATACTGCATAATGTTTGTGAAGTTTCAAGGTTAACTGCTTCTCAAACTGCAAACATCACAACTTCACGCAGTGCTTATGGCAGCTCTTATGTATTTTTGTCTCTTTTCTCCAAAAAATGCAAAAAAGCATTTTAATTTGGGCACATGCCTTCTTTGTTGTGGTATTAAAATAATATGACTTGAAAATTTTGCACACAGAGATCTTTGCCTCAGAGCATCTCTAAACTTCTTGTCTGATTTGATAAAAGAAATTCAAAATTTCCATGTGTTTTTACCTGTGTTTGTATACTCCTGTGGAAATTCCAGTTCCATCTCCAGAGTTAACCAAAGAACCTTTTTTTTTATTTGTGTAATAGCATCTTGGGCAATGTTAATACTGTTGAAGTCAAATAGGCATTCTTATAACTGAACAGTACTTCAGAAGCCCATACAGATTATTTTAAAATCAAAATAAACTAGTGCTGCCTGATTTTTGTTTTGTAATGAACATTTTTCGTAGCGTGATTGTTTGCATGAACTCCATTGCTCATTGTTGAGCTGTTAGTCACTGTGCAATTTATTGTGTATTATTAGAGGTGCAGAGTTGTGGTGTTGTGTGGAAATGTCTCATAAAACATGCAGTATTAAATTAATAACGTATCACAGTTTCACACGTTTTAACGTGCCTTGGTTGTAGTTGTGTTTTGGAAGAAGATTCTGTGCATCACATATAAACTTCAAGGACATTGCTTCTAAACTGGCACTTGCTGTTGTGTTGATCTAGTGTGCATCTCATCCTTAAGAATATCAATTTATGCCAGTGGTGTATTTGTGTAGGAATACTAAGGTCTATATCCAGCAGTGGCTGATGATGATAATTATGACAACTCAAATTGTTTTCCTGAGTGAAATGGCACAATAAATAGGACACTATTGTCATATTCTGAAGTACAACCATTCTGATTTAGATTTTCGTTATTTACCTGAATCACTCCAGGCAAATGCAGGGATGTTTGCTTTGAAACGGCATGGCTGGTTTCCTTCCCCATCCCAGAAACAATCTGAGTAACATAAAAATCATGTGTGTTTTAGCATCCAAGTAAATTATCCAAAAGCTTAGCAGTCATAAGCATTTTTCTCTTGCCTGTCTATTGCTAATGCTTCTTCTTTTAGGTGGCTAGTAATCTGTTCTCATATAATATTCCTATGTTGTTGTTGTGGTCTTCAGTCCTGAGACTGGTTTGATGCAGCTCTCCGTGCTACTCTATCCTGTGCAAGCTTCTTCATCTCCCAGTACCTCCTGCAACCTACATCCTTCTGAATCTGTTTAGTGTATTCGTCTCTTGGTCTCCCTCTATGATTTTTACCCTCCACGCTGCCCTCCAATACTAAATTGGTGATCCCTGGATGCCTCAGACCATGTCCTACCAACCGATCCCTTCTTCTAGTTAAGTTGTGCCACAAACTTCTCTTCTCCCCAATCCTATTCAATACCTCCTCATTAGTTATATGATCTACCCATCTAATCTTCAGCATTCTTGTGTAGCACCACATTTCGAAAGCTTCTATTCTCTTCTTGTCGAAGCTAGTTATCGTCCTTTACTAATGTGTGACTTGGTGGCTCAGTTGTTAAGTGTGAGACTATAAATCACCAGTCTCTCCCCCCTCCCCCCTTTTTTTTAAAAAAAAAAAAATCTGCAATTCCTTGCTTCCAAAGGACAGAGGGTTCATCTGAAAGATGTGGCTAGAGAGGAAAGATGTGAAGAAAAGAACAGAAAATCTTTTCGTCACATCGATAGCAAGTGTATACCTTTAAATTCATTGAAAACTTTCTGTATTGCTCCTCTTTTGTTCAGTTTGTTTGTTCAATTTCGTTTGTGAACAGGGCTTCAACTTTGTTTAAATCAATTATGTTTTTTCCAATAGAAAATAACAATTCCGTCTTTTGCAACTGAATTTGCCTGTTTTTATTAAATGTCTTTTGCATGTGCATGCGAGGCTTCTTCAGTGCCTGACAATAAAACACAACACATGGTTTTTAGCTCGAAAGACAAGCTGCTATCAGAGGATCCTAGTTATGTTAAGTTTTTGGGGGTGTATTTAGATGATAAATTATCTTGGGGTCAACATGTACAAGATATTAGTGGTAAACAGTCAAGAGCAATTTATCTGATAAGGTGACTTACTAACTGTGTACCTGAAAAGTATGTTAGAACATCCTATTTCTCTTTCTTCCAAAGCATATTAACATATGGTATTATTTTATGGGGGAACTCTAGTTGTGTGCATGGCATCTTAATACTGCAGAAAAAAGCTATGGGGGTAATTACTGGTTTGTCTTATAAGGTGTACTGTAAACCATTGTTTTGTGAACAAAAGATCATGACTGTAATAAACTCATACATGTACTATCTTTTAATTTACACAAAATAGAAGTTACCAGATGCAAAACACAGAGGGAATGTACATTGTTACAGTACAAGAGGGAACAGATGCATTTATCCCCCATACCACAGACTTTCAAAATCACTGAACAGTTACGAACTCATGGAGCACAAATTATTTAATAAGATTTCACCATCTGTACAAGAATTACCCATACTAGATTTCAAAGAAATACTGTATGATTGGCTAGTTAACCACCCATTCTGTGACATAAATGAAGATTTTAACTTAATATAATAATGTAACACTAATAACAATCTTTTTGTTTCTTTTAAAGTGTCATTTGTATTTTATAATATGTGTGGTGTTGTCTATTGCTGTAATGACTGAATGACAATAAAATTATTGTTATTATTATTATTATATTATTATTGTTTCTCATACCTAAATCAATAAATATTAAAAGAAATGGAGTCAAATGGACAGATAAATGCAATACCAGAATGGTAGTTGACAAGAATTTTGAGGGATGGAACATAGAATATAGGGAAAGTATCAGGAAATAAATTGAGGCTTTGAGAGAGCCACATTGTTTGTAGTTTTAGGTCTGAAAGAGACAGAACAAATGACAAAAATGAAAAGCAATGAGAAATGACATGCATCTCATAGAAGTGGAGTTATCAGATTCAATATTATCGAAGAGTGGACAAAATTCACACTGTTAGAGTGCATCCAAATGAAGAACTGGCATGTTTCATATTGTTTTATGACATTAGTGGCAGAGAGAGCTGAATAGTTCCTGTGAAAAGCTGCAGAATGCATCAGATAAGATTCCTGTAAATTTCAGTGCTAGAATTGGAAAACAGTCAGAAAAGAATAAAAAAACTGAAAGTCACAGTGTTAACAATAGTATGATGTATGCTGACTTTGGTGTTGCTCACAATCTTTTACCAGTCCCCACCCAATAGAGAGAGAGAGAGAGAGAGAGAGAGAGAGAGAGAGAGAGAGAGAGAGAGATTCACACAGCAGAGAAGAGAAATAGGAGATAAGCAGGCAAGGGAGGATGAGATTCAAAATACAACCATTCAGAAAAAATTAATTGTAGAACCACAGGAGGAGACTATCCAAAAGCTGGATCTGTAGTGATTTGAATGTGTCCAGCAAATCTCAAATGATTATTCACTGACTTCAATGAAGATAAAGAAGGAATATGGCAGCTTGGACGCATTTATGAAGAGAGAATTGAAAAGGCACTGCAGGATAGGGGCCTGTCATTGAGAAAAGAAGCCATAACTGTAGTCAGAGAGAGACCAAGATCCCTTTCATCATCTATGTTGTGAGGCAGACGCTTAAACCATGGGGACAGGCTAACTTATTACATGTTTAAAAGTAGCTGTCAGTAAACGACAGGTTGTCTTAAATTGTTATAAGTAATAGCAAGAAGAAACCTAAAGGGGGTTTAAGTTTAAAAAAAGAGCCGGGGGGGGGGGGGGGGGTTGTCCTCAAGAAGGAGAAGTTTCAGACATTCCTCAAACAGCCATTGTATCACAAAGTTGCGTATGTTTGTTAACAAAGTTGCCAAATCATGTTTCAGTGCTTTAAATTGTCATAACTCATGGTCAAAATTATATTTGATTTTATCTTAATAAACTACTATGGGACTTTAATGAATAGATTAAACAGACTCTTTACTGGGTGACTTAATGTCTGCTTTCTATGAGAATTTGTCATCTACAGTCTTAACTTTGATTATGCAGGGATAGCACTTGCATCAGGGTGAAGAAGTATCAGCTACACTACTGGAGTTAAAGTGCTTTACTAAAATTATTTCATACCATTATAAGAATTTATTATGTTTATTCTGAAATGAATTGGCAAAATATATTTATTTCAGATAGCCTGTGATTCGAATTTTGGAATTCCAAATGGTGTTTTGCTACCTGAAGATAATGCACAGAAAGTTCAATATTCAAGTGAAGAAGCTGAAAATCTTGAGAAAGAGTTAGATTGTCTGATGACTAGGTTAACCAGGGTATGTATACAAGTGTTGCTGATTTGCTTGTCAATAAAATAAGTATTGGTAAGGAAAGTTTTGGTGGAATGTAAATAATTTCAGAGTAAGAAAAGTGCTACAAAATGTGCAGGTGCAAGAGTGACACACACACATTACCATTTCTAAATTTGAAAAAGGCCCATGATAGCATACACACACAATTTTAAGGTGTACTAAGATGAGAGGATATCATTTCACCTATTTTATTTGACATAGTCTTACTAAGGGACCATCAGACCTGTTAATCACGTTTTTCATGAGTCTTTCATATGTTGTAGATCTCTTGAGGGCTAGCTGGTTTTCATGTGACAGTCCCTAGTTTGTGAGAAAATCGTTGTTGAAATTTTATGCATTCTGCCGATATCTGTAACATTAAATACGTTGTGAGCGGGTGAACATAGTTCAGGGACTAAGTTCCACAGTTACCATGCTGGCAGTACGGCTTCAAATCCTGCCCAGAATATCATTAAATAGTGTAGATTTTGCTGTTATAACTTCTTTAATAAATCAATCATTACAGCAAATTTTCTTCAAATTTGTATTTGGTTTGTTACAGAATAGATAACAGAATCGTCTTACTAACTGTCCCATGCTATGCTAGAACAAAATTCCAGATGGTATTTGTTGCAGAAGCAACCGAAATACAAATTCATAGAGCATCACATACATTTAATGATAGCTACTGTCTTGTAGGAACACAGATTATTCAGGAGTAATACCAAAAACCACAGTTCATTTAAACTAAAAAGTATTTTCATTTCTTTGATTAACTTCAGTGCAAACCACGTTGTACGAGGGTTGTTTTTTAAGTAAGGGCCGTTTTTATTTTTAAAAAAAGATACAAATACTTTTGTAAAAAAAACTTTTATTTTCTGATTCTACACACTTTTACCTATTTTTCTACATAGTTGCCTTGTTTACTTAAGCACTTGTCATACCATACAACTAAGTTTTTAATTCCCTCTTCAAAGAATTCGGCCGCCTGCTCCGACAGCCAAGAGTTCACAGCCGCTTTCACTTCAACGTCGTCATTGAAGCGTTGCCCGCCAAGATGGTGTTTCAGGTACCGGAAAAGGTGAAAATCGCTAGGAGCAAGGTCGAGGCTGTATGGTGCATGGTCCAAAACTTCCCAGCCAAAAGAATCAATCAAATCCCGATTCTTTTGAGAGGTGTGAGGCCTAGCGTTATCGTGCAGGAGCAAAACTCCTTTTGTCAGCATGCCGCGCCTTTTGTTTTGAATTGCTCTGCGGAGCTTCTTTAGAGTTGCACCATAGGCATCTGAGTTGATTGTCGTTCCTTGTGGCATAAAGTCCACTAGCAAAACATCGCGCCAGTCCCAGAACACAGTTGCCATAATCTTGTGCTTTGACAGCGTCTGTTTGGCTTTGACCTTGACGGGTGAGGTTGTGTGTCGCCATTCCATCGATTGTCGCTTGCTTTCGGGAGTGATATGGGATACCCATGTTTCCTCTCCAGTGACAGTTTGACTCAACATGTCATCCCCTTCTTCCTCGTAACGAATCAAAAAGTCCAATGAAGTGGCAAATCTCTTCCCTTTGTGGTCCTCTGTGAGGAGTCTGGGTACCCACCGAGAACACAGTTTCTTAAAGTTTAGGTTTTCAGACACAGTTTTGTACAAAACCGATCTTGAAACTTGTGGAAATTCCAAAGAAAGAGTGGAAATTGTGAATCTTCTGTCCTCACGAATCTTTGTTTCGACTGCAGCCACCAAATCATCAGTGATCACAGAGGGCTGGCCTGAGCGTTCTTCGTCATGGATGTTTTGACGGCCATTTTTAAACTCTCTAACCCATTGACGCACTTTACCTTCACTCATTGCATTCAAGCCATAAACTTCTGTTAACTGACGATGAATTTCTGCAGCAGATAGGCTTCTCGCGGTCAAAAAACGTATCACTGACCGTATCTCACACGTGGCTGGCGATTCAGTAATCGTAAACATTATAAAGTAGCACAGTGATGTGTACACGTCAGATACAGAGCTGCAACTTGCATCAGTGTGAATGGGAAGGATGCCGGCAAGTGGCGCGGTGGCTTGTTGCGGCGTCTGCGCGAACTACGGGACTGTATGCGCGAACGGCCCTTACTTTAAAAACAACCCTCGTATCATTCCTGTGGAAGTAGGTGCACTAAATTGATGCAGAGTTAGAGAATGTATTTTTATGGAATCTTCCGTCAAATCGATTTCTCTATTAGTCCACTATTTAGCAAGTTTGGAGCATTTTGAATTTTTTTCATGAAAGTTATAACCTATGTGTAAAACTAAACATTCCATGGCTGGCAGAATGGAGAACATTCGGAAGGCATAATCTTTACAGTGTAGGTGCATGGTTATCTTTCATCAACAAAGATTTCATCTTCAAGTGTCTAATCGGTCTGGCCCTCCACACAAATTAATAATGGAAAGGAATTTTGTGTGTCCCGTGTACAGAAGAACGACAAATTTTACAAACTCTTCGTGCAGCACTTCCATCGACTTCCCTGATTTCAAGCAAGTCACAATTACATTTTTTAATTTATGAGTCAAGTCGACTCTTTTGAACAAGCCCACCAAATTTCCTGGATGACTTGTGCATACGTAAGAAAACTGAAGGGAATATCTTTCCTGGTGCGGTGATATATTGTGCTGTGAAGGAGACTACCATTGTTAAAATCTGTTTTCGCTCCTTGTTCTGCAAGGGATCTATTGTTCATAGATTTGTACTGGCAGCCAGTTTGATTAGTAGTAATTACATAATCAGTGTCAAAATTAGGGATGAGTGCTTTCACCTGCATCTGGAAGCCTTTCACAGTTGCTAATAGTTTGTCCATTGTTGAGAACTCTTTGGAGCTGTCAAAATATTTGGAATTTTATCTACGAACCACAAATGGAATACATACTTGATGAAAGTGTGCAATAATTATAGATTTACAAATGAAATTACCATGGCAAAAATGACTATTTTTGAATAACTGTGCTTGACATTTACTATGCAATGATATTATTTGTGATTTAAAAAATCACTATAGTGAAAATTACTATTTTTGAATGATTGTCCTTGACATTTACTATGCAATGATATTTGTGATTTAAAAAAAATAGGGTATTTAGACAGGGTTTGAACCTGTACTGGCAGTGTATGAGCCTCAGCTCTTGTATTACACTCACTTTGTTGAAAAATGACTGACGCTACATGTGTGGGAGGCACGCATAAAACGTCAACATCAATTTTCTCAGAACATTTACTAAAACTAATCCACAAGGGATCCGGCTTGCAGGAGGTGCACATAACTAGACTTGCCTACACAGCTGGTGTAGCATTAATAAGTTGTTCCGGAACAGAATTAATCAGTATACTGTAAAATTATTACAAAATTTTTGAGAAAACAAGGTTAAATGTCAATGAAGAAAAGATGGAATATCGGATCCTAAGTAAGAAAATCCAATGTGATGCACCTCTAGCTGTAGGTAGGTTCACTCTCGTGACAAATGACCACTTCAAGTACTTAGGGACTCTTTTTAGTAACAATAATAGAACAGATATTGAAATAAATGTCTGTCTAACAACAGTAAAGAAAAAACTTTATAGCTTTAGCAAAATTTTAAAAGAGAAAAGAGCACTTACAACTAACTTCAAAATCTGTACAAATTGACTGTTATACCGGTAACATTATATCGATGTAAAGAGTTAGTATTTTGAACAAAAAGATCAAGAAAAACTGTTAATATTCAAACTAAAAATACTAAGAATTTTGGGATCTGTATATGATGAAAATAAAATGGAATGCAGGAAAGGAAACATGAAGAATTAAGAGAGCTGTGCAATGCAGGATGAGGAAACATACAGAATTAAGAGAACTGTACAGACACCATAATATTATTAAGTACTAAAGAAAGAAAGGTCGAACTGGGCAGGCCGTATAGCAAGAACGAAGGAGAATATATTACCTAGAAAGCATTCCACAGAATAAAAGATGGGACTAGAGGAAGAGAAAGACCCAGAATTAGGTGGCAAGATAGCATCCAGGAGGACACAGTTAGGGTAAACATTAACAAAAATGAACAAGGAATGCACCCAAGAGCAGTTATATGGTTGATTAGGCCCTTGCCACATGTAAAGTCATGTCATCTGTATTGCTTCTTCAAAGACTGTTTTGTTTTTCCTTCAGGACTATTTCATATCAATTTCTCACCATTTTTAAGTAGTAATTACTAGAAATATGTTAAAAATGAACTGTGTTTTACAAAGCTCCCTTTCCATTTAACAGAAATGTAACCTTCTGTGGCTGCTTTCCCTGTCTCCCTTTCAACAATATTTCATATGGATTTGATTTTGTTGTCTGATCTGTCAGTTTCAGACAGGATGTACATGCATCTGGATTCTTTTTAATAATTTTCTTAATTTGCCACATTACTGTGTACAACGGAAGTATTTCTATTTGCTGTTTTCCCTTTTTACTAACAGAAAAGTTGCTCATATAAAATTGGAATTATTGCAATAAATTGTCATTTTAAATCAATCCAGATTACTTTTTTGTGAATCTGTACAGCTACTTACTACAGTTTGAGTTGTTCACTTTCTGTTTCTCCAGTTTCTCTTTGTCTTAATTAGTTATTAGAGATTGAATATATTTTGTATTTGCAGTATAAAATTACTAATTTTTTTTCACAGGCAAAGGCCATGAAATGCCATTTGGCCAGTGAATTAGAGGAATTTGAAAAATTGAAACCCGTAATAGAAAAGATGCACAATCTAAGACTGGAGGTATTAAAGAATTTGGTTAAACAAGTGACGCAACATGAACAGCAATTGAAGAGACTATCGAAAGTGTCAAAATCAATCTGTTCAGTTACCAGCAAAACAACAATGGATAAAACAGACTTTCCTCATAAATTAGTGAAAGACAAATTCCGTTGTTCCCCTCCTGAATAGTCACGTACTAGTGTCTGAAATTTGTTTCTGTACTGTGCTAAATTTTTTATCAGTGGACTCTGTAATTTGTTTTGTATCCATATTTACTTTGCTCAGCTGTTCATTTACCTCATTCCTCACTAAATCATGCTTCTTGATTATCTCAGACTGTGAGCCGCCTTTTAACTTTTGTATAGTGGATTTTAATGTTAGTATTTTTTGATTTATCTGAGCCTTATCTTGAGTTTGAGTCTTAGAAATATGTTCTTCCGACTTATTGGCTTATTGGCTTAGTTGTATTCAATTTGAAATTCAGATCTGTAATTAAGTTATACTTTAGCATTAGTTATATCCAGCTTGACATTTACGTCAGTAAGAACAGTTTCAAACTCTAGCATTTAAGTTACTGTTTAGTTCAGGAGGAGCAGATATTTCCTCTCACAAAGTTGCTGCAATTGCCATCTCGTGTTGAAGATGTGTGTCGTCCCTCGGCATGGCTCACCACATGAAAATAAAAGTAAAAACCCCACACAACTCCTGTACCTTTACACTTGACACCAAATTTTGTAACTCTTCAGTGGCAATTATCATTTGTTGATAAGGAGGTGTAGGGATACTCATCACTCCTTTGGAGTGGTATACAGGGTGTCCTAAAAAAAAAAACACTGGTAAGGTTTAGGGACAGGTCCCTGATACATAAGTAAGTAAAGAAGTCTAATAAACATGGGCTGTAAAATGCATACCTTAAGAGGTATTAGCACTTGTTCATCTTCGATACTATGAAATAGATCTCTTGTATTGCAAGGTTTTTGCTTTCTATATTTTGGGAGGAGGTACTGACCAAAACAAGAAAAAAAAAAGTCTGATAAACATGGAGTCCAAAATGCATACTGTAATTGCTAGGAGCACTTGTTCATCTTCACTAGTGTGAAACACATTTCTTGTACTGAAAAAGTGCTCATAGCTGTTAAAGAATGCATTTTAGAGCCCATGTTTACTAGCTATTTTTCTTGTTTTGATCAATACTACCTCCTCGCAAAATAAGAAAACCAAAGAGCTTGCAGCAGAAGAGATGCGTTTCATAGCATCGAAGATGAATAAGGGCTTACATCTGTTATAGTTCGTGCTTTAGAGCCTGCATTTACTAGACTTTTTTTCTTGTTTTGGTATACTGTGCCTGTCCCTAAAGCTTGTCAGGATGTATTTTTTTTAAGGGGGGGGGGGGGGGGGGGGGTTGCTGGGACCCTGTATATCACCACAAGGGCCAAGAATCTTTCATTGTCTCATATCAGTGTGTGACAAAGGTGGTAGATTTACCTATCTTTATAGAACAGAAACAGATTTTAATATAATAGTGATTTATAAAATGTACAAATCAATCACATAATATATAATTTCATTTTTATTTGACAGTTGAAAAATATAGGTATAATAATGATATTTATATATATATATATATGGAGAAAATAAATCTCACAGTTATTGTATATAATTTTCATGAACTGTAGCTTTGTTGAGTGGTAACACTAAAAAATAAAAATTTTATGGAAAAATATAGAGTTTCGGTCACAGAACCGATGTTACAATATTGCTTAATATATCACATAAAATTCAATAATGATATTATTAATATTTTGTACTTGAACACAATATACCCAATAAATGTTACATCATTGCACAGTTAACAATCTTATCATGTAAATGCTTATTGTGTGAAATAATCAGAGATGTTTTTCAACATCTTAATACAGCTGAATTAAATGCTCATGGTATATAATAGTGAATAAAAAGAAAACTAACGATCTGAGCCATCAAGGAATGGTCAATTTGGCAATGTATGGAAGTGTGAGGGACAAAAATTGTAGATGGAGACCAAAGCTTGAGTAGAGTTAAGTTCAAACGGATGTAGGTTGCAATATTTCCAGAGAGGTGAAGAGACTTGCACAGGACAGACTTGTGTGAAGAGTTTAATCTAATGAGTCTTCAGACTGAAAACTCCCTACTACAACAGTGATAACAAAAACAACGAATATGTGCTGTAATTATGTCTAAATATAATGATGTAAATGAAGTACATTATTGTATAGAAATTATCACACCTATTGAGCAGCATATCTTTTCTTTTTCACTTCCTATTCCTTTCTTTATTAATGTAGAGAGGGCTGCTCTGACTTCTAGAATCTTCTTTGTAGCTGAGAGGATTACATATTTTATTTTCTTGTGATACTGTTTATTTTGCCAGTGCGAGGTGTTCATCACATATTGTAATTGGAAATTTATTTACTATGTGTTTATAGGGCCCTCCTGAACCAATGTAAATTGTCATCTTTCTTCAGCTGCTCTTGTTAATTTTTTATGTGGACCCCACTTCCATCATACAAGGGAGTTGAGAAACTGGGGTCTGAGAATGGAATACCAGTTCTCTCAAACCCTTGTTCCTATCTTGTGCAGCTGAGGGCTTTCTTGTTAATTCAGACTGTTGGTGAATGAGTTCTATTGCAGCTATCATCCAGGAAGCATCTTGAAGGCACAGTTCATGTCAGTCGGATGCATTTCATGAGGCACAGTGCACACAGGGACAGATACCTGACATGGTTGATATAACATTGCTAAGTTTCATTCACATTGAAACCACCAGCAAACCTATGCTCCACTGTTGTGGTCAGTTTAGATGCTGTAGTATTACATCCCTGGTTCAAGCATACAAAGTTTAGAGAAATGACTTATATAGTTAATCTTCCTGGCTGTGCTAGGATTTGTTCTCGACAGGTTGTAACCCCACATCTAAATCTTGAATTAAAATCAATGTAGTTAATTAGCAGGTTTTTTCATCAAGAGAGACTAAGTTGGAGAAATATTGCTTTCTTTTTTTCCCTGTGAAATTGTTGATTTTGCAGTAAGTCAAAGATGCTGTTTATTTTTGAAGATTGCTTTGATTTTAATCTCAGGCTTAGATTTCAGTTTTCAACCAAGTCACAAGCTGTAAAATAATTTCATTCTGATGTTGAAAAATCGACGTAATTCAGCAGGTAAACTGCCTTTAAATCGTTTCCCACACTTTAAAGAATCTCATTATACTTCTTGAATGAGTAGGAAGAAAAACACATTTCACTTTGTGACACTTTTATTGTTGTCGTATAACATACAACTGTTATACGGTAGATATTGGCTGATGGGTGTCAGAATACAGACCATTTCACATTATCATTACATGCACCTTTGGAATTACATTTTTTCATTGATTTTCCATTTAAGTACAATTATTGTATCAATTTTATAATGAGACTCGGATCGGATCAATAGTTGGCGGCGGCACCTTCCTCCCACCTCTTGCCATCACCGGAGTCGCAGTACTGGTAAGCACAGCATCCCTGAAGCAGCAACAAAGATGCTGCTGTTGGTGTTTTGCAGTGCTCTCATTCCTGTTGTCTTACATAAGAAACACAAATACTTCTGTAGATCACAATCACAATAGATAACAAAAAGACGTTATAATGCTCTCTCATCTGTATCTACTGTGTGGCAAAAATACCGGTGTGACCGCTGCTAATTTTCCTGTTGCACCACATACCCTTTTCACTGCCCCAGTGTTACTTATCACTAATGCCTAGATCCTACATATTAATAAATATGTAACTTCAGGTTAAAGATTATCGTAAGGTTTTTATTAAACTCATTACTAAAGTAATGTATTAGTGTTTCCCTCCACATAAGTTGTTCCATGCAAGCACATTAACACAGTGTTCTTTAAAAAGACTTGGAAATAAATTTTCATATTTTTCATTTCAAGACAGAACATAGTTATTGACTTTAAATCATTATCTCCTCTATCCTAATTACATTGTCATTTGCTTGGTCACATGTCTAATAGAACACAAAGCATATAATGTCATTTACAAGTATAAGATCAGTTTATATTATTCCTGTGCCAAAAAAAATTAAACATTCACGAGCCTTATATTGACTATATACATCTCTCTCATGTCCTGAAAGTAATTAATTGTACTTTCTGTTAATGAACCTCCCCACTAGCACACTTACAGCAATATAGACAGAAGTAGTTATGCCGTGTCAAATTACATATAGATCTGTAGATTACGTTATTTACACTCGACATGTACAGGGTATTCATAATTAAAGTTTCAGTATGAAAAAAGAAAATTGGTCCGATGTCTACTAAGACTCAGGAAAAAATGATTACAAAATTTGAACAGCAGATTCTTTTGAAGTTCAATGTGGCATAGGGAGGAAAGCAGTTGATCAAGCATCTGTCAAACGTGTGGCCGCAGCATTGTAGGAAGGTGTGCAAACATGTAATGCATGGGGATTTGCGCAGATGTTGTTTGGAGGCACTGTGCATGAAGTTGTATGCAACATCCTGTATTGCTATGCATACAAAATCACACATGTTCATGAGCTGCTTCATGCTGACCTGCTGGCTATTTCGTGCTCATGTGGAAGTGGGCAATGGATGGGCACAGAACATTCTGTAGACAGATGAAGGGTCATTCCATTGCCAAGGACATTTCAATACACAGAATCACAAAATATGGGCAAAGGAAAATCTGCACCCACACACATCAACTGGTACCACTTCATTCTGCAGAGGTGACAGTTGTGGTGTGGGTCGATAGAATTGTTTATCATAGGGCTGTATTTTTTGGGGGGAGATGAGTCCTGTTACCATAACTGGTAAACACTACGAGAGTCTTTTTTGCACCAGTGTCAACCCAACCCTTCAACAGCATGGATGTGTGAGTAGGATCATTTTTATGCAAGATAGTGTTCCGAAGCACACTGTACAGCCAGTGAAGTGGCTGCTGCAGAGGCATTTCAGAAATGCTAGAATTATCAGCTGTCATTTCCATACATCTAATCTTAACCCATGTTACTTCTGGCTGTAGTGTTATCTGATTGAGCACAGTTGAATTGTTGGTATACATTGTGCAACACATTCTGAACGTGACTCCCAAGACACTCCAGTCTGTTGTGAAACAGATGTTTCTTGATTTCTGTTTGTGTCAGAAAACTGTGGACAGCATAGTGAGCGTCTTGAGCCTGTCTCATGACGATTAGAAACCGATGTCATTATGCTTTTTATGTGGACTTTGACCATAGGTCTATTAAAAACTCAGGTAATTTTGCATTTTATCTGATTTTTGACAACAGGAAAATTGAGAAAAGTTGTTTCCTATCCAAGTTGTTTCCGTCATGTATGGGCTTACCTAACCAGCAGTGCCACAGCTGTTGATTGCAGACGTTTTGCTGTCATGCACTTTAACAGCACAGCTGATGTAATTTGCATCTCAATCCCAAGCTTTTTTTGTATTCCATGACGTTTCCCACTGCATCAGTAATATGCTGTTTAGATTTTACATCATTGTGAGCAGTGGGTCTGTTTCTATAGTGTTTTGAAATTGAAACTTTAATTATGGACCTCCTGTATATGTACTTAATTGTACATTATTAAAACAGCATAGTCACATGCTTTGTAAGTTATTTACTATCTTTTAAAATTACTCATTGTATGGTCAGCAGGATAGTGGTGGATTTTGTGTGTCCAAGATTTTGGTATATTATGTTTAGCAAAATCTACTAACAAGGTCAAGTAGCGTCAGTTATTTAGTGATGCTTTACAACAAAGATTAACTTTCTGCTGTGTCATTGATGCAGCGAGAGCATCCACCATAACTCGTCATCTAAACTGATGCAGGCAACAGCATACAGCTAACATTTTGACTGGACCCCGGTATGGCGAATTGTCATATTGTAAACTTGTATGTATGTTTACAAAAGTCTTGGCCTTCTCATGCTCTCATATGACTGTCTACATGCTTTTAGTACAAGGTGTGAACAGCAACTAGGGTTACAAAGCATGCAGTGAAACAAGTAAATTTTTTCATTCAACCAATACAGTCAACTGATAGTACATACGTTAGGTCATTTTTCGATTTAGCCTTCACATTGGTTAAGCACTAGTCACTTTGTGGGGTGGTGCTTTGTGGGAGTTTGAATATACCCTCCTGGTAAAACTCCTGTCCGTACATGTTGTTGCAAAGTGTTTCATCTCTTCATCTGAAGTGAATTATCGGGCTTCTAGGTGCTCCTTCAAGTGAGGAAAAGGTGAAAGTGGCTCGGAGCGAGGTCCAGGCCGTAGGAAGCAAAACTGGCTTCAACAGTTTGGTGGTCTTCTTGGCTGTAGGTGGTCGTACGTAGTTGTGAAGAAAGCTGACACCCTCAGTGAAAAGACCTGGTCATTTCATCCCGATTGCTTCACGCAGTCACGTGAAGGTTATGCAGTGTCAGTCAGTGGTTACTGTATTCCCTGTTTCCAAAAGCTCCATAAGTGACACCCCACACTGTCCCAAAACATTGTGGCCATCACCTTCCAGCAGAGTGTGTCACCGTAACCTTCTGTCTTGAGAGAGAAAGTTGTTTCCAATTCACTGATGATCACTTACTGTTGAGGGTGTAGTGGTGGATCCATATTTCATAACCTGTGGCAGTATGGTGAAGAAAATTATTCCCTTGTCTGGAGAACCATTGCGAAAGTTTCAGACTTGCTCCCATCCATTTCTTCTTATGTAGGTTGTACAGATCTTGTGGAGCACTTCGAGGCACGAACTTAATGTCGGTTGTTGTAAACAGTGAAACAGATGCTTCCGAACGACATTCCCAATTCTACCATTGTATTCTGCAATGTGATCCTCTTGTTGTCCTGAATCAGATACTCCACGCAAACTGTGCTCAGATCTGTTGATGCTGTGCTGGGTTGGCCACTGCGATCCTCGTCGGTGACATATTCTCTACCGGCCCTAAATTTTCGACGCCTTTTTGCAATATGCAGATGAGGCACTAGTCTCTCCATAAATCTGTACCAGCTTCCGGTGAATTTCAGCTGCTGTTAGATGTTTTGCCCACAGAAATCAAATAACTGAGTGTATTTCTTCACAAAACCAGTAATCCAAAGGAGTCGCCATTTGTGTTTACCTACAATTAGTGCTGTCGATGATGGGTGGCTGCACAGTTGCCAATCACATATCAGAATGACTGCACACTACTAATTTCCTTACAACAGATGAAACTTCAAGAATATCGGCCTTTTAACACCAGCTTCTGATCACCGCTCATAACAGCATATTAATTTTTTTCCACTTATCTGAAAAGAACTCAAAGAGGAACAGTCCCAAGTGTAAATAAAGAAACTCGATGACACTTGACGAGTGTGTAGAGGGGCAAAGTAATGCAACACGTATTTTTTTGTGTGTGTCCAATTTCACTTTTAAGGGGTGAAATACTCTCCAAAAGGTAATTGTCGTATTATGTTTAGAAGGAATATCTTCGAAGCAATGATATACAAAAGATGATTTTCATATAAAAGTTTATATGTAATTAACATCATGAAAACTGTGTAATCAACTTTTGTAATAATTCGAAGTTTTGCACAATAATTGGATGAGATTTGAACCTTCAATCTTCTACATGATACGTTTATGCGCTGATCGCTATGCTATGCCATTACACTGCCATGAAAACATTATATCATTTTTATTCAGTTAATTGCTTTAAATGTAATTTTTTTTTTATTTCTAATACTTTGCCACGTCATTTTCATCATCATACTGACCTTTTTATTCACTCCTATTATTCTTACTACCATCCTTTTTTTGTTTGGACTTTGCTTGTGCCACCTATAATCTGCAACCAAATGCCAGCCAGTACTGCTCATTGGTTGGCAGGGCCTATGTAACCAGTGTGAGGATAGTTTCAGGTAACCAACGACAGTTAGAAATTACAGTTTGCTTTTACTACAAAATATAAATGTTTGCTGCAGAAGATGGCTACGAGTTTGCGCATAGAGGTTAGCTTTAAATACTGTGAACAAAGCTATCATGATTTTAGTTCTGCCACAGATTGTTGATCGCTGTTTGCCGGCCGCGGTGGTCTAGCGGTTCTAGGCGCTCAGTCCGGAATCGCGCGACTGCTACGGTCGCAGGTTCGAATCCTTCCTCGGGCGTGGATGTGTGTGATGTCCTTAGGTTAGTTAGGTTTAAGTAGTTCTAAGTTCTAGGGGACTGATGACCACAGATGTTTAGTCCCATAGTGCTCAGAGCCATTTGAACCATTTGATCGCTGTTTTCTTAGATACATTGCACATCACTAGTCTGTGTTTGGGTTAGGATATTAATTTTAATTCAGGGCTTCAAAACCTGTCATCTCCCATTCAGTCAGTGGTCACTTAAAATGAACTGTCGATAGAGCATCTCCTTCATACCTCGCAGTGGCCACTTCCAACATTTCTCCGTGTTACACATTAATAGCATTTGTGAAGTGACCCACTGTGTGTGTGTGTGTGTGTGTGTGTGTGTGTGTGTGTGTCACGTATAACCGAGCGGTAGTCAGCATCGGATGTGACAACACTAGTAGCAAGTGACAGATGTCAACTGTCAAGTAATTTTAATTGGATTATAGCACATAATCAGTTCTCACAACCAAGGCTTATCAGTGTACTGAAATATGCCTGATAAAAATCAGGATATTTTGAGGATCACCCATGTTGAAATCCCGCTGAACTTTGTTTTGTATTTTTTCCATCATGTATATTACATGAAGAAATTCTGTCCATTTTATGTACATGGTGTAAAAAAAGTTACATTTCGAGCATATCTTTACAGATTATCAGTATTTTAATGATTTTGTCTCTTATATACACATTCACTCAGTGAATGTGACTGAGTCTCCTTAAGGTGGCAGAAACACTGCAACCAGTTTTTACTGGTTTCTGGCTTCAGTGCTCTCCCCCTTAACATTTGAAAAGTCTACCACCATTTTAGTTCTGCTTTGTTCACTGTTGATACTACTATCTCTGTAATACATGGTCTTGGTTGCATATGAAACTCAGTCTTGTTTGCCAACCTCCTGCAAACAGCCCTGTACATATTCCAACCTTCCTAATAAAAGCTGCTTCCCCCCCCCCCCCCTCCCCCATGATCTTTTCCATAGTATGAATGCTCTTTAATGATACTGGCTTGTATTGCAGTTAGAGAATTAAAATTTTCTAGTTCTTTGTGACATGATAAACTATTGCTTGCAATTCTATACTTTTCTTTTATGATTTCCTTACACAGACAATACTTACGAACTAGTTCAGTTTGGCCATCTCATTTGAGATCTTTCCTCCCTGGATTCATGAATAGGGTTGAATATAGTTCAGAATACATATTTGTGATCTGTTGACTAAATTCAGTTTTCGTGACTACTTTCAAATTGTTAACTTCCAGGTTAAATTTAATTTTTAGATTATCCATTTCTTGGTTGAACTTAATGGTTAATTGTGTAGTTAATTCTATTTTCTATTGTTCATTCTTTTGTGTCATTAGTCGAACCCACAAAAGCATGTGCTCCTCACCACAACTTTCCTCAGACGTGATCAAACAGTCCGCTTCATTGTGGCCAACGGGCACATTACTCAACAATCACCCTCATAAAATGTGCTGACAAACTAAGCTCCTGAGGGTGTGCATCCGACTTATGTCCCCTCCTGTGAGCCATTCCCTCCACAGTCTGCGACCACACAATGGTCGTCGTGGAGACATGTTGGTCCAAAATTATAGCTGCGATCTTGGTTGATGACGTTGTCCTGGTGCGAATGTCTGTGGCCTTTGTAATGACGGTGTCTCAGTATTTATACCCCATCACATGATTCTTGGACATACAGTGCTCTGCAACTGCTGACTTGTTGGGATATGTCAGTTGCGTGTGCTTCTGGTGTTCTTGGCAACAATCTTTGACTGTGTGCACTGTCTGCCCAATATATGTCTTTCCGCATTGACACGGAATCTGGTATACACTGTCCTTTCACAAACAGAGATCATCTTTGATACTTCCCAATAATGCACTTGTTGTATTGAGTAGTGCATCCTCAGCTGAGGATGACACAGTGGTCGAATGGTCCCGATGGGCCACTTGTGGCCTAAGGATGGAGTGCTGCTGCTTTATTGTGCAAGCAAAAGACAATTTTTACTCCAATTTTTCCTGACAGTGCACTAGTCTATGGTGTAGAGGCAGTGGCTGCCTCTTTCTCTGTGACTTCTTCTGTTTCCACAGGTTGGACTGTTGTGGTAGGGCAGAGAGCATGCCTAATCTGCCATTCTGTTTTTTCTTTTTCAGAATGCAATTCTGAAGCATTTCAGCAACTGGGACAGACTTTCAGCATCTGAGATGGTGCGCACCCTATGTACTGGTGTTTTTAGTACCCCACTTCTCTCTGAAGGATAGTGGCAGTTGTGTGCATGCAAATGCAGGTCAGTGTGTTTCTTCTGATACAAACAGTGGTCTCGGGTGTCATCAGTGCTCCTCTTGACCATGATATCCAGGAATGGTAATCTCCCTTTTGCTTCAATTTCCATAGTTAATGTGATGTTGGGATGTATGGAGTTCAAATGTGTAAGGAAGTCAAGGAGTTTGTCCCTTCCATGAGGCCATATCTACATCAAGCGGTGTGTGGCGGAGGGCACAATTCGCGCCAAAGTCATATTTCCCCCCCTCTGTCCCACTCGGTGATCGCGCGAGGGAAAAACGACTGTCTGAACGCCTCAGTACGAGCTCTTACTTCCCTTATGTTTGAATGATGATCATTACACAATTTGAAAGTTGGTGATAATAATTAGACCATGGATTTTTAGGTCGTAAAAAAAGTGTGTTTTAGGCACCTAAAATAGGCTATAATAAAAATGAAGAAGAGAAAATAAAAATAAATTAAAATACACAGTGTTGACGGTATGAACATCTTATTAGTCATTAAAACAAGGAGAATGAATATTTACACAGTTACAGAGCACAGCAATCTACAACATTAATGTTGGACATAATTCCAAATATTTTTGAGTTCCTGCAAGATAAAGATCTCCGTAAAAAAGATGTGGCAATAGTTTAATTAATACATTCGTAGTTTCACATATTCTGACCATAGTTGGCTTCACAATAAATAACCAAAATCTTTTCTAGTGAAAAACTGTGGCGCTTGTCAGTCAGAATTAATTTATACGGTGAAAAAGAACATTCTACATCAACAGATGTGACAGGGGTGTACTTCACTTTCGGCACATGTTGGACAGGAATGCTGCAGTCAGGAGTGCTGGATTTTCCACTAAGTATGTCGGCAGTTGCACACAACTCCTTCAGGCCAGTGTTCTTCTGCAAAACCGTTTGCATTTTTGCCCGTACTTTTTCCCTACTTCACCTGGTGCTTCATTAATTTTCATTTTGACTTCTTCAAGCAAAGAAATATTGTCGTAGATAGGTCTCCCTGAGCCTTCTAATTGTGAAATTATTCTTGCCATAAATGTGTAGTGGGCCGTAATGTAAGATAAGTCCCATGTATCTTTGAGTAACTCCATTGCTGCACTTACGGATGCAGCATCATCCGGTATATTTACAACCACCTTCTGACAGCTGAGAGATGTGTACTATAGTATTCTGCTGCTATCAGCCACGTACCCCAGCAGGTGACAACAGGCTCTGGCGGCAATGGGACATCTGGAAGCTTTTCTTTGAATGCCTGTATTCTTGATGGTGCCTTAACAAAAATTTTCTTCACCATAGATATTACTTTATTTACTTTAGGAAATTGTAGCCTTACTTGCTCTACTATGCGGTTGATCCCATGCACTACACAAGTTATGTGCAGCATCAATGGGTAGAATACTTTTAATAGTTGAAACGCTGCTATCATATATGCAGCAGCATCAGTGATGGCCAGAAGCACCTTATTCTCATCCATTCCGTTTGGGTATAAGACCTTAAGCTCATTGTTCACAAACTGTGCTATTGTTTGTTGGTTAGTTTTTGCAAGCTGTTTTGAGTGAATCAAATGAGCCCTGAATGGAGCATCTGGATCTAGCTTGCCATTAATCAGGTTTGCAATGTAACAGCCGAGATTGTCAGTAGTTTATCCACAGAAATCCATATACAAGATTCTCCAACATCTTCTAGGATTCTGTGCAATGCAGCATTGTAAGCTGAATCCACATAATTCCTACGTAAAGTTGACTCTGCAGGAATAGACTGCTGGCAGTACTTCTCAAGAAAACCTCTGAAAATAGGATTTTCTAGTTCCCGAAAGGGGATGTTTGGTGCCACAAGTGCATGACACAAATCACTGCAGATTTTTTTTTTTTTTCGGAGGATCCACCAGATTTATTGGTTAAAAGAGTTTGCTTCAATTTTGACTTTCGTTCAACATTAGCTTTATGTGTGATTCCATCTGCATGCTGAGTTAAGTGAGACTTCTTAACACTCGAAACCTAATACGAGAGAAAAGGGAAATGCAGTTTAGAATCGCATATAAAGAGTATTTCGTATTACTAAAGGATAGCGATAAAAAAGAATCCTAAGTGGTAGGAAAATAAGAAGTCTAAGAAAAACATCAACTAACCTCCTTGTTGCATGTTTGGCAGAAAATAATTTTCCCATCTGTTTTATAATGTGGAAAATCTTGCAGCCACTGCCTTATATGAGTAGACTTTGAACTAGCTGTTCTCGGCATGGCGTAGTATCCTCACACAGAAACTAGAATTTATTTTGCACTTAGAACATAAGTAACACTTAACACGTCGGTCGCTACACAATGTACTGATTTGTTTTCGCTGGGAAAAAGTAAACAATGACCTGTTTCCCCCCCCTGCGGTGCATGGGAGCGGTAGGGGAAGTACTGTACTCGTTGATGGACATATGGTACCTGACAGATGGCCGCCCCTTCTGAACAAGCGAATGGAATCTATCGGTGCTTCAGATGAAAACATCTCACTACTGGCAAATTATTTTTCGAACCGGAAAATTCACGTATAATACCTTTCATGACACAGAGTAGTTTGATAGGACTACCTGTAGACAGCAGCGAGAAAATGCGCGAAGGGCAGTAATTTAGCTATAGAGGATGTCTACGATTAGCATTGTGATTTTTTAATCCATGCTCAGCTTAAGGCCTATGAAACCGTTTCTTTGCGAAAATACACAGCTGGCCAGAATCGTACGAACGAAATATTTTCAAATATAACATTTAGTACTCCCACGTTCGATTCTAATGTGTAACTCAAATCTTTGACCAGTTCCCATTCGCTCACCGAAGTTAAGCACTGTTGCGCTCAGCGCGTACTTGGATGGATGACCATTCAACTGTGCCGAGTGCTGTTGGTAGTAAGGCAAGCAAAGGAATTGTAAACAGTCTCTTAACGACCTCCGCGTTCAACGAGACGTAAAGCCCTAAGTTTACTTCCTTTTTCTAATCTTTGAAAACACAAGAACTCTATGTCAGATTAACGAAATAGGTACTTTTTAGGATTTTGATGCCGAAATAGGCAAAATTTGGCGTCAACATCGAAATACGCAATTTTAGGTCCTATAGAACTAACTGTATTCAGTTTAGTTAGTCATGAAACGCATAAGTACCAACTTATATGCAAATTGGAGCTTAGGAAAAAAATAGGTTTTAACCTAAAGATCCGTGATCTATTTTTTACATGTGAATAATGAAACACCTATAAAGAGTATTTGGTATTAACAGGGATAGCGATATAAAAAAAGACCGAAGTGTTAGGCAAATACGAAGCATGAGCGCATATCAACTAGCCACCATGCTGCACGCTGGGCAGAAAATATTTTTTTCCATCTGTCGTATAGTGTGGAAAAGCTTGGAGCCACTGTCTTATATGATGAAATAGGCACTTTTTAGGATATTAAAGCCGAAATAGGCAAAAATAGGCACTAACGTCAAAATAGGCTTTTTTAGGTCCTATAGAATTAACGCTATTAAGTGTAAATAGTCATGAAACGCATAAGTACACATTTTTATGCAAATAGGAACTCAGGAACAAAATAGGTGTTTACCTAAAATCCGCAGTCTAATAATAATGTATGCTCTACGTCCTCGGTGAAAATTGGATTTCGGAATTTAGTGGGCAGCCCCTTCTGTTTAGTGCATCGTCTATCTGCAAGTGTGTCCCACTTCAAACTTTCTATGAGATTTGTAATGCTCTCACGATGGCTAAATGTCATGAATCTTGCCGCTCTTCTTTGGACCTTCTCAATCTCTTCAGACCCAGCTGGTAAGGGTCCCATACAGACGAGCAATACTCTAAGACTGGACGAACTAACGTATTGTAAGCTACTTCCTTTGTTGAAGGACTGCATCGCTTCAGGATTCTACCAATAAACCGCAATCTGGAGTTCGCCTTACCCGTTACTTGTATAATCTGATCATTCCATTTGAGATCATTTTGAATAGTCACACCCAGATACTTGACTGATGTTACCGCTTCCAAAGACTGATTGTTTATTTTGTACTCATACATTAATGGGGATTTTCACCTTGTTATACGCAGTAGGTTACACTTACTAATATTGAGAGATAACTGCCAGTCATTACACCACGCATTTATTTTCTGCAAATCCTCATTGATTTGTTCACAACTTTCGTGTGATATTACTTTCCTGTAGACTACAGCATCATTGGCAAACAGTCTAATGCCACTGTCAGTACCATCAACCAGATCGTTTATGTAAATTGTAAAAAGCAGCAGACCTATTACGCTGCCCTGGGGGCACACCTGAAGTTACGCTTGTTTCTGTTGAAGTCACCCCATTCAGGATGACATACTACTCCCTGTTTGTTAGAAAACTTTCTGTCCAACTGCATAGGTCATCAGATAGACCGTAAGCATTCACTTTTTGGAGCAAGCGACAGTGCGGAACTGAGTTGAACACCTTTCGAAAGTCGAGGAATATGGCATCAACCTGGGAGCCGGTGTCTAGAGCCTGTTTATCATGCACAAAGAGAGCCAGCTGTGTCTCGCATGACCGCTGTTTCCTAAAACTGTGCTGGTTTCTGCAGATGAGCTTCTCAGAGTCTAGAAAGGTCATTATGTCTGAACACAAAATATGTTCCATGATTCTACAACAAATCGATGTCAGTGAAATTGGCCGGTAATTATGTGCATCCAATTTTCTACCCTTTTTATAGATTGCTATGACCTTGGCCTTCTTCCAGTCTTGTGGAACTTTCCGCCGTTCCAATGATCTCTGATAGATTATGGATAAGAATGGAGCTATATTTGTATAGTCAACATAAAATCTTATGTGGATAACGTATGGGCCAGATGCCTTTCTGCTGTCTAAGGATCTTAACTGTTTTACAATCCCAGATACACTAAACACTATGTCAGCCATCCTTTCGTTTGTTTAATAATTGAAAAGGGGAATGGTGCTGCAGTCTTCTATTGTAAACTAGTTTTTTAAAGCTAGGTTTAGAATTTCGGCCTTCTGTTTATCATCATCAGTTACATTACGTGTACTGTCAGCAAGAGAAGGCATTGAATTATTTGTAGCATCCATAGATTTTACGTACGACCAAAATTTTTGGGGTTGTTTTTAGAACCTGCAGATAAAATATTGCTTTCAAATTCATTAAAAGAGTCTCTCATTGTCTTTCTGACAGCTGCTTTCACTTCGCATAATTTCTGTTTGTCACCGGGGCAGTGACTACGTTTAAAACGACTGTGGAAAATTCTTTGCTTTCTCAGCAACTTCCTAATATAGTTGTTGTACCAAGGTGGATCCTTTCCCTCCCCTATACTTTTGCTAGGCACATACTTCTCTAGCACATGGTGGACAATACCTTTCAATTCCGACCAAAGATGCTCAATATCTTTGTGTCCCGCAGTGAATGCTTGGAGCTGACTATGAAGATATTCATTAATGACACTTTATTTGCTTTCCCAAACAAGAAAACTACGCTGTTTTTTTTTGCAACTTCCACTGACATAGAAGCCACAATGACATTATGTTGACTAATACCTTCTTCTAGATTAACTTCCTCAAAAAGATGAGGTCTGTGAGGTTGTATGTTGAGAGCGCTCCTAGAATGACTTCACGTGAATCTTTGCTTCTGCCCCCTGTGATAAACGTGTAATTTTTCCAGTCAATGGATGCTAGATTAAAGTCTTCAACTATAACTAATGGATAATTTGGATATTTACTTCCTATCTACTCAAGATTTTCCCTGAAACATTCTGCGACATTTGTTGCTGATGCTGGTGGTCTATAAAAACATCCTAATACAATGGTCAATCCTTGTCTGGCTGACAGCTTTATCCAGACTATTTCACAGTCCGATGCAGTATCAATCTCAACTGCGTTTAAACAGCTTTTAACTGCAATGAACACACCACCTCCCATAGCATCAGTCCTATCCTTCCTAAACATTGTCCAATCTGAGTTCAAAATTTCACTACTTTTTATGTCTGGTTTCAACCAGCTTTCGGTACCTAATACAATATTGGCATTGCTACTGTTTATTTCGGAGATTAAGTTGGGAATCTTGCTACAGACACTTCAAAAATTTACTAACATGAGATTAAGCATATTTAAATCCTTTGGAATGACCTGTTAGGTGAACTAACAATTTTTTACAGTTGGCACACCCACATCAGTGTCATGAACTGGTAATTTTTTTGGGCCAGCGGTTTGTTTCCCATGGGGAGGAACCTAATCTAAAAAACCCCCATGTGCACGCCACAAGTTCTGTGCTACCCATATAGCTGCTTCCTGTGTGTAGTGCACCCCTGATCTATCGAGGGGCGTCCTACAACCTCTTACCCCATAGCGTAGGTCGAGGAATCTACAACCATTTTCGTCACAGTGTCAACGTAGCCTCTGGTTTAGTTTCTCCACTCGACTCCAAACCAGAGGACCCTGGTCCACCCTGGGTACGATGCTGCAGATTGTCAGCTTGGCTTCCACTCCTCGAGAGATGGAGGCTGTCTTCACCAATTTTGGACTTCTTCCCCGCCCTAGCCGCTATGTTGCTGAGGGGCTCCATGACCCGCCTAACATTGGAGCTCCCAATAATCCCCTACCCCCATGTGCCTGTCTGGACCTTGCTGAAGGAGCAGCCACTATCCCTGGCAGAAGGTGCAGTCTGATCCGGCTCAGCCTCCCCCCCCCCCCCCCCCCCCCAGCATCAGATAGCACACTGAATCTATTAGCAAAGTGCATGGGATCTGCTTCCCCCATGCAGCCTTCGCCTTGAGGCTCGAGACCTTGACACAGTCTGCTACCCACACTGAGGTGAGAGTGGGCCAGCTGAATCAGTTGCACCTGAGGTGGGCTCAGTGACAGAGAGCTGTGACATCCCCCCCCCCCCCCCCCCCCTTGCACATACAGTAGAGGCTGCCTCAGGCATCCCATCCCCACCGCACCTCAAGGTGGCACTCTGGACCTTGTTGACTGTGGCCAACAAAGCTTCAAGCTGCGTTTGGACTTTGGCCAACTCCTCCTGGATCCACACACAACAGACACAGTTCCTATCCATCTAGCTAATAACTGATTTACTATAAAAAACTTAAGGAAACCTAGTGTCACACAAGGTTAACAGCTACACTCTAGTTGGCAGAAAGGACACTCAATAATGCAAATAAAAATTTATGGTAGAAGCGGTATCTGGTGCTTATTTTCCTGCTAGGGCTATTTAGTGAATGCTAAAGAATAACACAGTGGCCTACAGTAAACTGATGGGTATCTAGTGACTCTGTCTCCACCTGTGGGTCCGGAGGTTAGAATAGGCCTGAAGTATCCCTGCTGTCATAAGAGGCAACTAAAAGGAGTCTCTCACTTTTCGGCCCTATAAGTTCAGGTTCCATTTTATGGTTTGACTTGCCACTTTCCAAATTCTACAGAAGTGCTGGCCATATGGGGAAGGACACCATATTTGGTGCATGCGTTATCCATAGTGCCCTTAGATTCGATCTCCTGAGCCTCTTGTCATGGCTTTGCATCTCCACCTGCAATTCAACTATTAGGATGAGGACACTTTCCAGGGTATGTCATCTTCTTCCATTGTCTCCTGTCCTCTTTCACCCCCATGCCAATATTGTATTTCTCTGCGCCCAATATCCAGCGTGGTAGCCAGTCCATTGTGGTGGGGCCATCATGTACCCATTTGGTGGTAGCCTCCTGACAACACAGGGATCACACTGCTGATGGCTGAGCTGTAAACTCCCCATATATGCCAAGGAGTAGATGCCTGTCTTCCTGGCCATCTTGCTAGGTGACCTTTGCTGTGGCTGGGTAGTGCCCATGGGGAGAGCCCCTGATCGGAGTGGGTGGCATGAGGGCGGATGATTCGCAATGCAGCAGACTAACTCATGTCTTTCTGGTGACTGTACAGCACCAGCAGTCTCTAAGAAGGGCAAGATCAAGTACAATGCTGATAGATATGACCCTAAATCGTTTCCCTCCCTCACTACACCATGGGAGGAACGTAGGGCCACAGAAAGGAGAGAGCTATATTTATCTTGGTATTTAGTCTGTAGCAGAATGGACAGAGACTCCTTGCTACCTACAAAGATTCAGTTTTTCGTTGAACACCTTGAGGATAAGTGTGGGGAAGTGACAGCACTGTACAAGATGAGAAGCGGCGCAGTCTTGATTTAGACAGTGTCCCCAGCCAAATCCCGGGCATTATTCACCTGTGGCTGGCTGGGTGATATTCCCATTTCCGGCACTCCCCATTAAAGCCTCAACATGGTCCAGGGGATTATTTTCCATCGCGACTTCCTCTTGTAGTCTGACGACGAGCTCCGCGCCAATCTAGAACGATGGAGTGTTCATTTCATCCGGCACATTTATAGGAGACCCAAAGACAACAGGGTTGCTACTGGTGCCTTTGAGGGTGATTCATTGCCTGAAAATGTCAAGGTGGTGGTTTACCGCTGTGACATTAAACCATAAGTCCCTGCCCCTACGCGGTGCTTAAAGTACTGGAAATTTGGGCACATGTTTTCCTGCTGCACTTCCAGTACCACATGTCTAGACTTCTTACGTCCACTGCATCCAGATCCTCTATGTGCGCCTCCTCCCGCTTGTATCAGCTGTGAAGAGCAGCACTCCCCTTGCTCACCAACCTGCACAGTACTCCAAAAGGAGCAGAAAATCATGGAGTACAAGACCCTGGACCGGTTGACTTACCAAGAGGCTAAACGTAAATTTGAACGATTACACCCCGTTCGGTTGACGTCCACATATGCTCCAGCTACATTATCATCGCCATCACAAGTACCAGTCGTACCACACTCTGTACCACAAACAGTGGGCTGTCTGGGCCTCCAGAATACATCCACCCCCTTGGCAGTAGGGGAAAATCTCCTTCCATTGCTCCCAAAGTACCTACTTTGGGAGCAAGGTCTCTCCAAACACAACGGACATCGGTCTCCTCTTCCCAGCCGGAGAAACAACAGCCTCCTCCAGCTCCTCTTGTGCAGAAGGGACCCTCTCTCCCAAGGCCTCCACTAATGCCACAGCAGACATTCACCAGTGGCTAAAGAAACCAAAAGCTGCTGGACGAAGAACTTCACGGTCTTCCTCTGTGCCTGAAGCTACTTCAGAGAAGTCCTCCCAGTAAGCCCCTAAAGAGAAGCGAGAAGCAAGCAAACAAAGAAGTCTGCTAAGAAAAATGACCCACCGGTGGCCCCATAACCACCATTCCCTACCAATTCTGCACCTGAGGATGAGGTGGATATCTTAGTGCCCCTGAGGACCTGGATCTCACTGATGACTCATCCACAATATGAATGGATATAATTACTCAATCAGTGGCAGCAGGTGACCCTGAGGTGTAACGTGCCTCCTCGTGTGCTTCATGCCTTCCCAGCTTCATGATAACATCATCCTCCAGTGGAATTGCTGCGGTTTCTTCCACCACTTGGCTGAGCTACGGCAGCTAATAAGCTTTACACCTGCTTTCTGCATTGCCCTCCAGGAAACCTGGTTCCCAGCAATGCAGACCCCTTCCCTCCGCAGCAATAGAGGATATTACAAGAACCATTGCGACTATAACAGAGTGTCAGCTGAAGTTTGTGTCTATGTCCTGAACTCAGTATGCAGTGAACCTGTGCCCCTTCAAACCCCTCTTGAAGATGTGGCTGTCAGGATAAGGACGACACAGGCAATTACTGTCTACAACATATACCTTCCTCCAGATCGTGCAGTACTCCTGAACGCATTGGCTGCACTGATTCATCAACTCCCTAAACCTTTCCTACTTTTGGGAGATTTTAATGTCCATAACCCCTTGTGGGGTGGCATTGTGCTTACCGGCCGAGGTAGAGATGTCAGAACTTTCTTGTCTCAGCTCAACTACTGCCTCTTAAATACGGGGACCCCAAGCATTTCAGTGTGGTTCATGGCACCTACCCGGCCATTGAATTATCCCTCTGCTGCCCAGGACTTCTCCCATCTGTCCACTGGAGAGCCCACAATGACTTGTGTGGTAGTAACCACTTTCCCATCTTCCTGTCACTCCCCCAGTGCCATTCCCCTGGACGTCTACTTGTTCTTTAGGGTGTCCCCAGCGAAAGTCAGTACCTTGGTGGTCCCCAGAAATCAATGAGGCCATTAAAGAGCATCAGCAAGTTCTACAGCGACATAAGCAGAACCCTTCCCTACAGCACCCAATAGCTTTTAAACAGTTCTGTGCCCGCGTTCGCCAGCTTATAAAAAGACGGGAGAGGTACATCTCGACCATTGGGTGCTATAAGTCACCTTCCCAAGAAAGCCCTCTCATTCACTGAACATCACAGTGAACCCTATAATGCTCCATTTACAAAGTGGGAGCCCCTCAGCGTCCTTGCACATTGCCCCAATACAGCTCCTTGGCCAGATCGGATCCACAGTCAGATGATTAACATCTCTCGCCCGACTACAAGCGACATCTCCTCGTCATCTTCAACCGGATCTGCTGCAATGGCATCTTTCCATCACAATGGGGAGAGAGCACCATCATTCCAGTGCTGAAACCTGGCAAATACCCACTTGATGTGGATAGCTATTGGCCCATGAGCCTCACCAATGTTCTTTGTAAGCTGCTAGAATGTATTCTGTTCTACTGGCTCAGGGCAGTTTCCACCAGGGTCACTCTACTACTGATAATCTAGTTTTCCTCAAGTCTGCCATCTGACAGCCTTTTACAGATACCAAGACCTGGTTGCTGTCTTTTTTTGATTTACAAAAAGATTAAGACATGTCCGGGCAACACCATATCCTTGCCCCATTATATGAGTGGGGTCTCCGGGACCCGGTCCCGATTTTTATCCAAAATTTCCCATCGCTCCATACTCTCCATGTCCAAGTTGGTACCTTCCATAGTTTCCCCAATATCCAGGGGAATGGAGTCCCGCAGGGTTCTGTATTGAGTGTCTCTCTACTTTTAGTGGCCATTAACGGTCTAGCAGCAGCTGTAGGGCTGTCCATCTCTCCTTCTCTGTGTGCAGACGACTTCTGCATTTTGTACTACTCCTCCAGTATTGGTGTTGCTGAGCGGCACCTACAGGGAGCCATCCACATGGCGCAGTCATGGGCTCTAGCCCATAGCTTCCAGTTTTCAGCCACGAAGTCATGTGTCATGCACTTCTGTCGGAGTCGTACCGTTCATCCAGAACCAGAACTTTACCTTAATGACAATCCACTCCCTGTAGTGGAGACATATCAATTCTTAGAACTGGTTTTCGATGCCCGATTGGCGAGGCTTCCACATCTTCATCAGCTGAAGCGGAAGTGCTGGTAGCACCTCAACGCCCTCCGCTTCCTGAGCAACACCAACTGGGGTGCAGATCGCTCTATGCTGCTGCAGCTCTACAGAGCCCTTGTTCAATCCTGCCTTGACTGTGGGAGTCTGGTTTATGGTTCGGCGGGATCCTCAGCATTGTGTTTACTCGACCCAGTGCACCACTGTGGTGTTTGACTGGCAATGGCTTTCAGGACGAGTCCAGTGACCAGAGTCGTGGTGGAGGCTGGAATCCCTCCATTGAAGGTTAGGCGTGCACAACTGCTTGTGTTACATTGCACACATTCGTAATTCTCCTGCGCATCTGAATTACCATTTCCTTTTCCCAACCCAGGCAGTTCATCTCCCGCATTGGCAGACCAGATCACGGCTTAAGATTGCGGTTCGCGTCCTGTCCCTTCTGTCTGAACTGGAGTACTTCCCATTACCACCTCTCCTTGAGGTCCATTCACGTACACCTCTATGGTGTACCTCTAGGCCGCGTTTTTGCCTGGGCCTTTCACATGGCCCTGAGGACTCAGTTCACCCCACGGCTCTCCACTGTCACTTCCTCTCTATTCTTGACATGTACTGTGACCATGAAGTGGTTTACTCCGACAGCTCAGTGGCTCAAGGTCCTGTTGGCTTCGTGTATGTTCATGGAGGACATATTGAACAGCTCTCCTTGCCAGATGGCTGCAGTGTTTTCACTGCAGAGCTGGGGGCCATTTCCATGCTCTTGAGAGCATCCACTCATGCCCCGGCAAGTCGTTTCTTCTCTGTACTGCCTCCTTGAGCAGCCTACAAGCTATCGACCAGTGCTGCTCCCGCCATCCTTTGGTAGTGACCATACAGGAGTCCATCTATGCCCTGGAAAGGTCCAGTCATTCCGTGATGTTTGTGCGGACCCAGGCCACGTCAGAATCCCAGGAAATGAACTTGCCGACGGTTGGCAAACTTGGAAACCGCTTCTAGAGATCGGCATCCCCATAACTGACCTGCGATCATTATTACACCGCAAGGTTTTTCAGCTTTGGGAGATGGAATGGCATAATCTCAGTACGCACAGCAAACTGTGTGCTATTAAGGAGTCTGTGAATGTGTGGAAGTCCTCCATGTGGGCCTCTCGCAGGGACTCTGTGGTTCTCTGTCGGCTCCGCATTGGCCATATGTGGCTAACATGTGGCCACCTCTTCTGTCGCGAGGACCCATCTCGATGTCACTTGGCTCACATATGACTGTCGTCCACATCTTGGTGGAGTGTCCACTTTTAGCCCCTCTGCGGCAAACCTTTAATCTTCTCAGCACTCTATCTTCAGCATTGGGCGACAGTGCCTCAACAGCAGATTTAATTTTACGTTTTATTAATGAGGGAGGTTTTTATCGACCATCTAAGGGTGGGCATTTAGCCTTCTCTTCAAGACTGCCACCTTCCCTCCATTTTAAATCTGTCGCACTTTCTTTGCATTTTTTGTCTTGGTGGTCATCTTTTCCCTACATGTTCTTCTCACCTTGTCTTTTTGGGGTGGACATTTTAATGTGGCTGGTTCACCCTCTTTTATTATTGTGATCAGCCAGCCCAGACCATCTGCTCTATGGTTTTAATACCTTCTTCTGCTTTTCCTTGTAGTGTATGTTTTCCCCGTTTTTTGTTTGTTCCATTCGTTTTCTTTGTGGGTGTGGTTCCCCATTCTATTTCCCCCTTTTACTTTCTCAAACGTACTCTGGGTGTTTTTATACCTTGAGCCTTGCTTGCATCAGGAAAAGGGGACTGATGACCCTGTAGTTTGGTCCCTTTATACCCCCAGCCAACCAACCAATGAATCTTCCATCCATATAATGGGAAAAAGTGTATGAGTTACCATTTGGATGATGCCAGGGCCTCCTCCTCAGAGTACTCCATACATAAAATTGCGACTACAGGTGAGAGTGTGCTGCACAGTGTGATTCCTTGTGTCTGTTCACAGTATTCTCCATTAAACAAAAAATATGTGGAGGTTAGGACATACTTGAAAACACTTATGATCTTCTCACCAAACTTCTGACCAATAAGCTAAAGACTGTCGTAGAAGTACCCTGGTGAATAACGAAATGACGAATATCTGAGAGTTTCACCCTGAAGTTGTCAAGGCTATTTACAAAATTCACAGAATTGTGGTTGTGATGAGGGGATTTATCCACATAAGGGCTTGGCACTTCCATCAGGTTTTTGCCGGCAAATATGTAGGTGCCCTAATATTGCTGACAATGTGCCACAATGGCACCCCAGCTTGTAGGTTTTAGGGAGTTCATAAAGGCTTGGCGTTACAGGCTCTTGAGCTATTTGTTTTACTGGCGACCCCGTCTGGTAATCCCTTGTCCTTGAGAAGAGCCCTGGTCTTGTTCTCCATCTTCTTTGTGGGGACAGTGTTGATCTTCATGTAGGAGTCATCATCCAGCAGCCTCTGCATCTTCTCAGTGTAGTCCTTGTGGGAAAGAACAACAGTAGCATTGGCTTTGTCAGTAGGTAAGACAACTATCTCGGAGCACTCTCTCATGTCCCAAATAGCCATCCTCTCCATGCTTGTAATGTTCAGCTTCATAGGTTTAGTTCTCGTCAGAGCAGGGCAGGTTTCACAAAGTACTTATTCAGCTGCTTCAGGCGGTAGTCGCACTGCAATGTGTTCAACTGCGCTGATGATGTCTGCAACCGATGTGAACTTAGGAGTGGAAGCAAAGTTAAGTCCCTTCAGAACTGAAACAGTATCGCCCTTCAACTCCGTGTCAGTCAGATTGATGACTGTCTTGCATGGGGCCTCCAGTGATGGTTTGTCAAAAAATGATTGGCCAGTTGTAAATGTAGTCTAAATAGCTGCTGGGAGTTCTGCTCAAGTCTCGGCAGATAAAATGCACCCTCTCAAGTAACAAGGCAAGGCTGGCCTGATTCTTAATTCTCCTGGCTACTGCAGAGTTAATGTGATGTTTGACTTTAGCAAAGTTTTGTACTACATTCTGGGCATGACATCTCTCATAAATGCAAGAGCACTCATCAAACAGCATCTTCAGTGGTGCAGCTTGTCAAATTTCTTCATGCTATGACACATTTCCTCACTGTAAATGTATATAATATGACTCTTCAGTTTTTCCTGGCGTATTTGTTGATCAAACAGTCCACGAGTGTACTGCAGGTGCGTAGTGTCCAATGGTCACAACATTTGTCCACTTTGTCAACCGTGTGATGTGTAGTTTTACAAACAGTTTAAAATTTTCAAGAAAAAATTTCAAAATGCTCCCATCTTGCTAAATAATAGACTAATAGAGAAATTGCTACAATGGAAGATCCCACAAAAATGCATTCTTTAATTCTGTATCAATTTAGTGCACCTACTTCCACGGGAATGATACAACGTGGTTTACACTGAAGTTAATTGCAGAAACAACCATACTTTTTACTTTAAACGAATTGTTTTCTGGTATTACTTCTGAATAAGAAGTGCCTGCAAAGCAGTAACTATCATTAAATGAGTATTTAGCTTCATTAATTTGTATGTATATAATGTGGTTCTTTCTCGACACACTCCAACCCACTGTGAAGTGGTTCCCATTCTACCACATAAATATATCTTCCCATTCTATGCATTTGTTGACCACAAGAAGCACTGATAATTGAATACCTCTGTGTGAGCTGTAATTAGTTTAATCTTCGTTTTGCTCTCACTATAGAAGTGATACGTAGGGGTTGTAGTGTTTGTTCCTGGATTGCTCACTCAATACTGAATCTTCAAACTTTGTAAGTAGCTTGTTTAAGTAGCTTTTCACAAGAGAATTAAAGTCTGTCTTCGAGAATTGTCTGTTAAGATTTTTCCAGTATTTGTGTGGTATTCTTCTGTGGATCAAATAAATCTGTGTCCATTTGTGTCGCACTTCTTAGTAGATGTAAGACATCTGTTTTTCCTATTTAGTTTGGGTCCCACACACTTCAGTTTTCTGGTAAGCAATCATCTGGATGCAACATTCAGATATTTTTATGAATTGACTAATTCTGATTGTGACTCACTGGTGTTTTCATGTTGTAACCATACTCAAGTCCAAATCCGAAAGCAGGGTTATCACCGAAGGACAACATTCAGCACTGAAAGCACATTCATTATGAACACAAATGTAAGACAGAATCTAACTCGTGCATGGAGAATGTGACTATTTATACAAACATTGAATATTATAGTATACAGAAACATTACAAATCAAACAATGGAAAATCCAGGATGGAATAACCATGTAGAAAGGATAGATTGTTAATTACTACATAGAGGCTACAATGAGTTGCAAGCAGGCACAGTGAAAATATCTAAAATATTAATCTTTCGGAAGAAGTCCTTTCTCAGAAGGAGTTCGGAAGAAGTCCTTCCTCAGAAGTAGAACTCTCATAACTAGGCCACAAATATAAGAAATTTTGTGAATTTTTGAAGTGAACTACAATTTTTGTGCAGCTTTCCACTTAATGATCAATCTGTCACTCAATAGCTTCAACCAATCACATTTAATGTTTACGGTTGACTACTACTTGATTTCTTGACAATGTGGACTTACTATGCAGTTTCACTAGTGCTGGCCACATTGAATTTGTTTATTTCTGCAGTAAATTGGAGCCTGTAAGCGAGAAGTCTACACCAACTGGCTACTAAATGAAGTAAACCTCTTTTCAGTGACTCCTATATTTTTTGTTGCTCCTTATTTTACTAGGCGAACAGATATCTCATAGGTCAGAACAATATAAAACAAGTGACATACATAACATCACATAAAGTAATGTATTAGAAAGGTGTTTAAGAAAAAAATGTATCAGATGTCTCTTTGTAGCTGTTAACATTATAGGCAGTGCCTCTTCTCTCTGCCTCCCAAAACACTGCCAAGCCACAATGCCAAAGCATAAGTGACTCCTTCACAGCCAGTGGAGACATTGCATTTTGTTAGTGTCCCTTGCCCACACTTCTTTCCTTATCTCTGCACATATTTCAACAAAAAAGTGCACATGGTGGAACATGATTTACTAACTATTTAAAAATACGTCTTCAACTCTCACGAACATCTTTTGTTGGCCCGAGAGAATAATAGTGGAACATGCTATCCCAAAGACTCTGATGTTACACTACACCTTCCGGAACTGATAAATTCCAAACAAATAATTGCTGGTGGTCGGGTTTGAATGGCAAACCTCAGTACGCCAGCCAGCAATGCTAAGTGCAGCAATAGTGTAGTCATATGATATTACATTTCTGCAGTTTGTAAAGTGCACTGCTTTATATTTATGAATATTTAAAGAAAGTTGCCAGTCTTTACTCCACATTGAAATATAATATGTAGCTTTTCTAAGACAATACTTCATTATGGATAGCTAAGGTTGGTATTAACATTTATTTATTTTTTTTTAACCTAGGAAGTTAATAACAGTTTCCTTGGATGCCACATAACCCTGCATAATTCTAAGGGATGCAATTAACAGCATGGACCATAACCTTTATTATAAACAGTTCAGCCACATTAATGTGACAGCAGACTATGTTGGACATCAACATGCCGTAACCAATCACAGACTGCAGATGGCAGCACTAGCAATGGAGAGTATAAAGCGAGGGGGGGGGGGGCACATGGTAAACAGTGCACTCATTGTAATAATGTGGAAAAGGAGTGTTTTATCTGACATCCAAAAGGACATGATTATTAGCTTTCAAGGCAGAGATGGAAACATTTCCAAAGTGGCTAAGTCTGTAAACTGTTCACATACTGCTCCCCGGGTCGTGATTCCCAATTCCTTATGACATAGTGTACTGTGGCTTCTGCATGTCAGTGATTGTTAGACTTCTCACACCAAAGTTTTGGCCTGCCAGCATATTTATTGGCCAGGCATAGAGGGGGACATTACTCGGCTTATCACTGCTTGCAGTCACATTGTTCAGCAACAGGTGGTCCCGCAGGCATCTTTTTCCCTCTGCTAATGTTGCAGCACCCATGAGGGTGTCTACATGTTGATTTTGCTGGGCCCTTCCTATATCAGTATTGGGTTATTGCAGTAGATGCCTGTTCCAAGTTTCCCTACGCTGTGTGGAGTCCGTCCACATCCGCAGTGGCCACTATTTCGGCCCTGTCTAAGATTTTTGCAGTTGAGGGACTTCTGTATGCTGGGCTACCGATAATGTCCCCCAGTTTGTTCTGTGAGAATTTTCATCTTTTGGTCAGGCTAATGATGTTCATCATATCACAGCTCCACCGTTTGATCTTCAATCTAATACTGAGGTCGAACGCGTGATTCTATCAGGACCCCTGAAGCTCCTTTAGTCCAGTTTTCGACTTTGTATCGTTTCACTCTTGTGGGGGACAAGAGCTCAGTAGAACTGCTAGATGGGACGCCAAGCATGGAGCCTTCTTCACCTGCTGCATCCAACACTGCTTCCACCAGCGTCGCCAGCTCCGTGTCGATTCCAGACAGGTGCACTTGTCTGGGTTCATGGTTTTGGAGGTCATAATAAGAACAACTTTGTTTCAACATTAATACATTTGTTTCAGGCAAAAGGTACGGTGAATGGAAAGAGAAAAATGTGTCAGGATATGTAAAAAATGTGATAGTATATGAGAATCATATTTAAGAACTCAAGTAATCACCTAATGCATGGAGTCAGTAGGAATTTGTGCAGCTACAGATGTTAAGAAAGAGAGAACATCGTGCAGACATGATTTCGTGCTATTTGTGGTAATATATATAAATTAATGCTCAGTGCAACTCTTTATGGAAAGGTTTGTCCATCCATGTTAAGATGTGTCGTGCTTTCGCCCATCTGGCATCAGTAAAATAACAGTTATCACTGGTAATATTTGAAGAAGTGAAGCAAAGTTGAAGTGTGTATTGCCCTTCAGACCTCAGTTAAAGTAATATCATGACATACGGTGAAGTAATGATTTTAGCAATTCATATTTTGTAATGAGAGTAAAGTTTGCATTTGATAAGCTTCCAGGATTTGTTACTGCGGAGTTTACTTCTGTAGATTCAATTTTTGTATGTGAGGGGCAAAGCAGGTGCTTATTTCTTAGATAATGGAATAATGAGATAATAAGAAGCAAGCATATGAGGTATAATGATGTGGCAATGAAGTAACCAACTAATGAGGAGAAATGTGTTAGGTAAGATGTTAATGGTTAGGGAGCCTGACTTTGCAGTAAATTTATTATTGAGAATGCACTCCTCTAGATAAGGAGATTAGAATGGAAGGATATGATTGAACCAGCAAACATGAATGATAATGAAATGCTAATTGTGTACAGTTACATATGATTTTTGTGTGACTTAACATCTTTAATAACGAATCTGTAACTTACCAAACGAAAGCGTTGGTACGTTGATAGAAACAATAACAAACACACACACACAAATTTCAAGCTTTCGCAACCCACGCTTGCTTCATCAGGAAAGAGGGAAGGAGAGGGAAAGACGAAAGGATGTGGGTTTTAAGGGAGAGGGTAAGGAGTCATTCCAATCGCGGGAGTGGAAAGACTTACCTTGGGGGGGAGAAAGGGACAGGTATACACTCGCACACACACACATATCCATCCGCACATAACAGACACAAGCAGACATATGTAAAGGCAAAGAGTTTGGGTAGAGATGTCAGTCGAGGCGGAAGTACAGAGGCTCAGTGTGCATCAGTTTAGAACAACAAATAAAGAAATTAACTCGAACAACTAGAGATGAGGTGAAGTTGAATTAACAACATAACTTTCTTTGCACAAAGCTAAGGCAAATGCTTTTTATGATATACTGAAAGTTGAGGACAGTTGTGAAATAACCCTGACATTTGACTGCCAGAAAAACCTTCCACTGTGTAAGCTGCAAGATCAAAGTGCTTATTATAAACGTCAAATGTATGTGTATAATTTTACAATCTGTCAAGGACCATCTGGTTCACAGCAAAACAAGGAGAACACATTTATATACACATGGAGAAAACAGAATTTGCAAAGGGATCCAATGAAACTGTGTCTTGTGCACATCACAGGTTAACATCTACAGATCTAACTGACATCCATACCATCCGACTGATGTCAGAAAGTTGTGGAGGGCAAAACAAAAACCAGATGATGTTGGGTATGCAGTGCTATTTGCCAAGGTGAAATGAGTGAAGATATTCTATCCAATGGTTGGACATTCGTTTCTACCACCCGACAGAATTTTTGGCCGAATAGAAAAAGTTCTCAGGTCTAAAGTCACAATTACCTCGCCAAGTGACTACAATGAAGTGTTTGAAGATCACGGAATAGTTTTACAATTAGGAGTAGATGTCAACAATCTGTGTTGTAAGGAAGCAGTTGCTGATGTCATTAAGCCACCTTGTCAAACACTTCAGATTTATCCCTGTAAAATGGGTTGTGATCACCAGAAGTAAACAAAGAAATGCACTACAAAGGGGTGAAGTGCCTTATAGAATGGATGCTGGTGAAGGAAGAGGGATATGCAGACGAGGCAAAGCCTACTCGTCCATGGAGCCAAATGTTATCAGAATTGGAAGAGCCTTACAGAAAGCTAAAGTGAGGGATATTGATTTCCTGCTCAAAAAGCATTTCGGGCACACTTGGGAAGAAAACGAAAATCTTGCTTTCTACAAGAACGTAATCCATTGTCAGACAGCTGGGAACAATGCAGATGAAGATTCAGACTTTGAAATTCATCCAGAGGACAATAAGTTGCCAGTGTAATTTAGAGGGGATGGGACAGGACTTTAAAGCTTGTGACATATTAACTACTTTCAAACTATTGTTTAATGTCACATACTTTGTAATCACATTCAGCTTTAGTCATTAAATCTTTTGTAACAGTATTAAGGTGTCTTTTTTTTATTTTTATGTAACGATAATACACTCCTGGAAATGGAAAAAAGAACACATTGACACCGGTGTGTCAGACCCACCATACTTGCTCCGGACACTGCGAGAGGGCTGTACAAGCAATGATCACACGCACGGCACAGCGGACACACCAGGAACCGCGGTGTTGGCCGTCGAATGGCGCTAGCTGCGCAGCATTTGTGCACCGCCGCCGTCAGTGTCAGCCAGTTTGCCGTGGCATATGGAGCTCCATCGCAGACTGTAAGACTGGTAGCGTGCCGCGGCAGCGTGGACGTGAACCGTATGTGCAGTTGACGGACTTTGAGCGAGGGCGTATAGTGGGCATGTGGGAGGCCGAGTGGACGTACCGCCGAATTGCTCAACACGTGGGGCGTGAGGTCTCCACAGTACATCGATGTTGTCGCCAGTGGTCGACGGAAGGTGCACGTGTCCGTCGACCTGGGACCGGACCGCAGCGACGCACGGATGCACGCCAAGACCGTAGGATCCTACGTAGTGCCGTAGGGGACCGCACCGCCACTTCCCAGCAAATTAGGGACACTGTTGCTCCTGGGGTATCGGCGAGGACCATTCGCAACCGTCTCCATGAAGCTGGGCTACGGTCCCACACACCGTTAGGCCGTCTTCCGCTCACGCCCCAACATCGTGCAGCCCGCCTCCAGTGGTGTCGCGACAGGCGTGAATGGAGGGACGAATGGAGACGTGTCGTCTTCAGCGATGAGAGTCGCTTCTGCCTTGGTGCCAATGATGGTCGTATGCGTGTTTGGCGCCGTGCAGGTGAGCGCCACAATCAGGACTGCATACGACCGAGGCACACAGGGCCAACACCCGGCATCATGGTGTGGGGAGCGATCTCCTACACTGGCCGTACACCACTGGTGATCGTCGAGGGGACACTGAATAGTGCACGGTACATCCAAACCGTCATCGAACCCATCGTTCTACCATTCCTAGACCGGCAAGGGAACTTGCTGTTCCAACAGGACAATGCACGTCCGCATGTATCCCGTGCCACCCAACGTGCTCTAGAAGGTGTAAGTCAACTACCCTGGCCAGCAAGATCTCCGGATCTGTCCCCCATTGAGCATGTTTGGGACTGGATGAAGCGTCGTCTCACGCGGTCTGCACGTCCAGCACGAACGCTGGTCCAACTGAGGCGCCAGGTGGAAATGGCATGGCAAGACGTTCCACAGGACTACATCCAGCATCTCTACGATCGTCTCCATGGGAGAATAGCAGCCTGCATTGCTGCGAAAGGTGGATATACACTGTAGTAGTGCCGACATTGTGCATGCTCTGTTGCCTGTGTCTATGTGCCTGTGGTTCTGTCAGTGTGATCATGTGATGTATCTGACCCCAGGAATGTGTCAATAAAGTTTCCCCTTCCTAGGACAATGAATTCACGGTGTTCTTATTTCAATTTCCAGGAGTGTATATGCACATCGATCTCTACATATGCATAACTCTGTAGATCCCTGGGAACAGAGGCAAAACTCAGTGAATCTAAATTATTTTAGGTAATAACTAGCAAAATAAAAGCTGAATATTTCAGGGATTGTCAGAAATATACTCCTTAGGTAAGCATAAATCTATGATGAAAAGTAACTTCGAATATCTGCCATATGAAGTAAGAAAGAAGTTTTTTGCATTTCCTGAAAAAAATGTTCTAGTGCACTCACTGCATTTTGCTTCATGCAAGATACAATTGATTTGTTTCTTGGGGCACAACATATTCTCAAAGTGGAATTACTGAAATCTCGTCCCTCTGGATAAATTTCTGGAGAATCCGGTGTCTACCTTAAAAATACTAAATGGATATCTATCATTTGAGAGACAAGAAGTTTGTTTGCATTTCAAAATCAGTTCTTGGAGCACAATAAGTTTTCCAAGTCACTGTATAAGTTACATAAAAACTGACAATTGTAGAATCTCTGCCTCCTCTTGGCAAAATTTCTGCGGGCATTCATGAATCAGTCAACTGATATAAATAACTAGGTGTAAATGTTTGTAGAGATATGAAATGGAATAATCACTTAGGATCTATCATAGGTAAGACTGGTGACAGACTTCAGTTCATTGGTAAGATGCTGGGAAAATGCAATCAGTCTACAAGGACAAGACTCGTACAAATGACATCTCATCTTAGAATATTGCTCAGTGTGTTGGACAAGTAGCTAATAGGACTATCAGAGGATATTGAACGTATAAAAAGAAGGCTGGCATAAGTGGTCACAGTCTTTTCGGAGTGGAGAGAGGAGGCAGAAGATCACAAAAATGCTGAAAAACCTGGGTTGGTAGACACTTCAAGATAGATTTCATTTATCTATCTCCCAATAAAAGTGAAATTGTTGGAAATAATGGTACTTGGCCCATTCTCAAATGCATTAACAATATCAATACAGTCTCACTAGACATGGACATCTGATGACAGCTACAAGACTTTGCACAGTGGCTTCACCATGTCTCACACCATTAGTCAATGGAGGATACAACTGTACAAATTCTTAACATTAGCTGTATAAATGAAGTAGAGCAGGTGTCATCACAGATCCTGCAAGTCATTAGTTTGAAGGAGTTGATATTGGTCCATTCATAATTTTCATTGTCTCCCTGCAGTGGAGAGTCACAGCACGTAACGCGCACCTAGTACCAAGAGCATTACAAACAGCAAGTGGTGGGGAGGGGTTGTATCTGTCAGCTAATGTCTCAGAACCAAGAGGGAGCCTTTCAGAACCATCTTGGAGTGTGCAGTACCTTAAGCTGCCTTGAATGATGTCTGTGCCATCACAGGCTATATCAGTGACTTGCTTTGCTATCAATATAGTCCGCTTGGTGGGAACCTCTCTGACAGGTCTCCCGGCAACTCATGGAGACACTCCCATAAGGTGACATTCATGCACCTCAGCACACTGATACAGAGGCATGCGCCTTATGAAGGGAAAGTTGTGGGTCTGCACTGAATGGAGTGTGCTGCCTTATATAAGAAGACAAACACTTGGGGTCCACAACTGTTGTGGTGTGTTTAGTTTGGAACACAGCAGAATTGCAGCAGCTGTGACCAAGGTCAGTGTGTGTCATAATGGCAGTTATTATTTGAAAGGGGTATAACACTCAACCATTGGAAGGAAACAGTACCTTAGCTAACTGCCACTGCTTGAAATTAATGATGAGGAGCTTTCTTGATGAACTTCAAATGTTTATGTGGATTGTAACTCACCACCCTGGTTACAAAGTGCCAAATTGTGGGACAGTTACCAGATTATTAGCTGCAGCAAGCAGCTGACATTGTAATTTTGTCAGAGACAGCAAAGGACTTGGAAGAGCTGTTGAATGGCATGGACATTGTCTTGAAAGGAGAATTTAAGATGAACATCAACAAAAGCAAAACGAGATTAATGGAATGTAGTCAATTAAATCAGGTGATGCTAAGGCAACTAGTAGATGAGTTTTGCTATTTGGGCACCTAAATAACCGATGATGGCTGAAGTAGAGAGGACATAAAATGTAGACTGGCAACGGCAAGAAAAGTATTTCTGAAGAAGAGAAATTTGTTAACATTGGACATAGATTAGGCATTAGGAACCCTTTTTTAAAGTAGTTGTGTGGAACGTAGCCATTTATGGGACTGAAATGTGGACAACAAACAGGTTAGACAAAAAGAGGATAGAAGCTTTCAAAATGTGGTGTTACAAAAGAATGTTGACGGTTAGTGGTTACACCACATAACTAATTAGGAGGTACTGAACAGAATTGGGGAGACAAGAAATTTGTGGCACAACTTCACCAAAAGAAGAAACTGCTTGATAGGACACATTCTGAGACATCAAGGAATCACCAACTTAGTATTGGAGGGAAGTGCCGGGGGGGGGGGGGGGGGGGGGGGGGGTTAAAAATGGTAGAAGGAGACCAAGAGTGCAGTAAGCAGATTCAGAAGGATGTAGCTTGCAGTAGTAGGGTTGACATTCCCAGAGGTCAGTGTGGAGAACTATGTCAAACCAGTCTTCAGACTGAAGATCACAACAAGTGACTTACCATATTTCAAATGTCAGTAGATGTTATTCACTGTTCTATTCAAGGGTCATCAGCAGGTGGGCAAAAAGTTATTAGTTTTGCTGTGTGATTCACTGTTTGCTTGAGTCACATGACCTGCCCTCTTTTGAGTGATCTTTGGCATAGATTCATTAAGCAGTTTATTGCCAGTTGTTACCTGTTAGTTTATGTATTATGTAATTACCATCTGTGAATTTCAGACTGACATTATGCTCGTATCTGTTATATAGAGAGAAGTGTAATTAAAGGCTACCTTTGATTGGTCAAACGCAGCAGACAGTTGCATGTGCCCATTGAAACTGTAAGCTTTAAAATTCACACCTTCAAGGTTGATTGCTATGCTTGAAGATGGTTTGTACCATATAGGCACTACATTCTAATACTAGTTTATCTTATAGGTTAAAACGTGATTGTTCTTGCTCTCATTAATTGTTATATGTACTACATGTTTAAATTACGAAAACCTGCTCAGTGTGTGTGTTCCCACCCCTTGTTTATCGAGTTTCGTATAGTTGTTAATGAGTTCAGTGAGCAGGAATTATATTCTTTAATTATGGGTTTGTGCCACTGAGGGCAACTATTGTTGATTCAAATTGAGATCTCTTTACTGAACTTTCATTTATCTGCTTCTGCTAAACCAGAGTTAGGCTCAATTCCATCTTCAGGTCAGACAGCGTGTTATTTTCTTCTTCTTCTTCTTCTTCTTTTGCTTCGTAAGGTTTCTGTAGATATTGATATATGTGATAGTTCACTTTGGTGCCATAGTACAAGTTATTCTTTGAGGCAAAGGTTAACGGCCTCTCGCTCTTACTGCGGTCTGTGCCAGTTTTCTCCGGTCTCATGCAAATACCCTTGTCAGAGGCTGAGTAACTCTTAGAATTAATACCACCTCTTTCTTTCTTCTTTTGAGTTAACTGCATCTCAGCTTTAGAAAAATTGTGTCACTTTACTTTAAAGGGCTCATTTCACCATTCACTATATTTTGCCAATTTTTAAAATTTTGTGCAATCAATTGCCTGGGTATTCATTTTGACCTGTGACCAAGACGAACATCTTCCTTTCATTTATTACCACCTTATATTCACTACTGCAGCTGACGCAGTTTCCGTTATGCTGGGCACAGCTGCCTCAAGTGTGTGACTTTATAAACGTCTCTATGGCAATGCCACTTCATAGATCTATAGATAGCTATTGTTTTCACCTAAACCCATTTGCTGTTCGCAGCTGGAAACTGTCAAAAGCACTGCCAAGTGCCAGGGATTTCCTCAAGTTGACACTACTGTAGGATTGTCTTAGTAGTGAAGAATAAATGTGCTAAAACTTCATGCATAATGCAGCATTTTTCGTGTATTTCAGTGTTTATGACATATCTCTTGAACTGTGTGTCATACAATGATATATTTGTGTAGGTACCTTCAGCAGCATTTGTGTGTACTATCTTCAAAATTTATTGTGAATAGATTTAGTAGCAAAGAAGTAATAAATTTAAATGTCATGCACATGGCAGTTTTTCATGCATCTCTGTTTATGACATTATATCTCCTGGACTACATGTGGCACCATGATATAATTTTGTAATTGCTTTTAGTGGGATATCTGGATAGTGTCTGAAATTTATTGTAAATAGTGTTTGTAGCACACAAGTAATAAATTTAAACATCATGCATGATGCAGTACTTTTTTTTTCACACCTCATTGTTTATGATATCATAAATAGTTATGTGGCGCCGATGAGGTCGACACCAGCATTGATATGCGTTCATCTTTGGACTCTGAGCATTGTCTTTGGGCTGTTCAGCCGAGAGCAGTTCTTTGTGAGCCTTGCATGTGTTTAGGTGAATAAATGAACTACTGCTAAATGGGTGTTGTTTGGTGTAACCAACCCAAACTCACACCTCACTGGTGACCCCGAGTTGTAACATCTTCCGTTTTCACCGTTTTACTGTGTCCGCGACCTCCGCGTCGCTTATTTTCGCGTGTATTACAGCGACACAGTTTTCGAACAATGACTTCGGCCTAACGCCGGATTTTGTGATCGATATGCATCGTGTTGTGGGTGATGTACACCCGCCAGGACTGCCTCTCACGCGATGATTACGCCAGACGTTTTCGAGCCTGCAACAATAAGTGTGGTTAGGAGTGCGCATGACTCCGGCTATCAAATGCCTTTGTTCCCACCACATGTGCTCTCCCTCATTGACTGTGCAGTTACCTCTTACGGATCTCTGTGCAGTGCGGGACCAATGCCAATTTCTGCAAATGCTTCGTTGGACAAGCTACCACCGCCAGCACAATTTGCCACGCCGCAATCCATGCAATATTACGCGGATACCTGCCACGTGGCTGGAACTGCTTCGTTCACAGGTCTACCTCCTCAGCATCCGGCCAGCGCCTGCCTCGCTTGAGCATCAGCACATGCCTTTCTACTTCAATACCTCGGCCTGCAACAGGAACAATAACTTGTTATCTATGCCTGACCTCCACCTCCGTCCCACTGCTAGTGTTTTGTGCCATGACATTCACCTTATCTGCACACCATTTTCAGTGGAGTGACTATGAACAGTGAACATTCACACATTCCGTCCCACGTTCAACATCATTTCCCACACCGTGCTTCTGGGCAGCCCGCTCAGTCACAACGTGTCACCTTCACGCTGCCACCCGAACAGCCGTCGTCGCCACATCCCCTGGAGGCACACTCTCTGGAATATTACAGCAGCAACAGCTCGATTCAGGCAGTGCCCCGACAAACTCAACTCAACCTGTTCTTCCGAACATTCTAAAATGCTTACCAATGCTGCCGCCGTTTAATCCCGACAGAGCAACAACCTGGTTCAAAATTGTGGACGAAGTGCTCGACCATTACAAACTCGACGAGTCAACCAGGTTTCTGTGCCTCATCACCCACCTGCACGACCAGGAGGACTGGATTGCTGACCTGGTCGATGTCCCGGACTCATCTACCCGGTACACTCTAGCCAGAAAGACAGTTCTACATCGGCTTGCACGTTCAACTGAGGCAGCAGTACGGCAAGTGCTCCATGTTGAGCAACTAGGCAATGACAAACCTTAACAGCTCTGGAGACGGCTATGTCTCCTGGTCAGTGCCAATCTATTCTCTGACACAGGTCTCCTCGCCATCTGGTCAGATAAAACATCACCTCAAATCCGCTTTGCTCTGGCTCAAAGGTCTCCTGAACCTATCAAACAAAGAATGACAATTGCTGATGAGCTACACGATGCATCATTGCTCTATTTCGCCACCCACTGCCTACCTGACAAGTCTCAGGTTCAGGCTCATCACCCTGCGGTCGGACATGGCTGGGACCGTACTGTGCCTACTGTTCCGCTTGCTCCGAGAAGTAGTAAACAAACAACTGGGACGTCACCAGCTCCGCCCACGGTCACACCCCCTCCTGCAACCGAACCTGCTGTGGCCACCGCCACTGGCAACGAACTTTCTGCAGGAAATGCAACTGCACTACCCATACTGTTACTTCCACACACGGTTTGGTGAGGTGGCACGGAACTGCAGACCACCCTGCTACTTCCCAAACGCCAATTGCAGGTAGGTCCGGGTGCTTCCTCCTGCACACAACATGACAGGCACCCCTCAGCGCTCCATTCTGTCCGGGAACGACCGGATAATTGTTGACGACTTTACATTAAAGACATTTTGTCGCGATACCTTTTCCTAGTGGACACTGGCGCCGATGTTTCGCTGCTGCCTACGTCCTTACCGTCGCCAAACATCCGCCCTCATCATACTTCACTGCAAGCCGTGAATTCAACTAAACTACAATGCTCGGGTTCAACTTCACACATCATCTCATTCTCCGCAAACTCGAGTGGACTTTTTTAGTGTGCGAAATTGACAAACCTATACTGGGCGGCTCATCTCATCCGTACATGCTCGTCTCGGTCAACGACGTTACAAGAAACCACGCACAAGTGCCTTGTCAAGCTTGAACACGTTGTTCGTCTACCCCAGGAAAACTACAAGCTCTCCCTCCGGCTCCATGAAACACAGCTCCAGCTCTCCGATGCAGCAAAGGAATTACAGACACTACAGCAAGGACAAAGCAAGGTCAGTAAGGGCGCCGAATCTGCTTGCAGTCCCAGCAATCGAGCCTCCATGTGTTCACCTCCCGCTACTCCTCGCAAGTGTGTTATCAAGACTACCATAACACGTACTAACAGTTCCGCAGGGCCACACCCATCGTGCATCCTCATCCCAATGCGCAGCTTTTCATCACCATGGATGCGAGCGATACTGCCATCGGTGCTGTCCTTAGCCAGACATTTGACGGCCAAACTTCGACTCTGCAGTTCTCGCGCAAGCTCACCAATGCACAACGGAAATATTTCGCGTTTGACAGGGAGTTGCTCACGGTCTATGAAGTGGCCAAGCTTTTTAAGACTGACATTGAGGGACGCCCTTTATGTGTTTTAACGGACCACAAACCCCTGGCTGTGGCCATTACAAACCCGCCTGCTCGCCGTTTCAGATACATGGACTCCATATCTCAGTTCACCACCGATGTCAGACACATAAAGGGTGCTGACAACAAATATAGTTGCCGATTTCGTTTCACTGTTAGACCTCTGAATTGCCTAACCTCCAACCCGCCGACGAGGAAACACAAAACCTGATTTCAGACTCTACTTCTTCACTACACTTCGTCCGCACCACCTTCCCTGGCATTTCTGGTGAGATATGGTGCGACGTCAGTACGGGCACGTTATGCTCCCTCATCCCAACCACACTCCGTCGAGCTATCTTCAACGCATTGCATAATTTAGTCCACCTCGGTGTTCGTGCGTCCACCCGTCTCGTAGTGGAGCGCTTTGTGTGGAGAAATGTCAACAAGGACTACCAGCAATGGGCACGCTCCTGCATCGCGTGCCAATGCTGCAAAGTACACAAGCACACTCCCCCGTGGCGCCGATGAGGTCGACACCATCATAGACACTGAGCATTGTCTTTGGGTTGTTCCGCCATGAGCAGCTCTTTGTTGATGATGATGAATTTGGAGTATTCAACAGCACAGTTGTCAATACACTTACTGGGGTAAACCAAGTGACAAGAGACAAATTTCTGACACATTCAATGTGTTCAAATTCAACTGCTAAGGCTCTTTTTGCCTCTTGCTTATTCCGTGAGTATTAATCTCATGTGGTCTTGCAATAAAAGTTGCCAATCATTAATGAAGACTCAAGGTGATTACTTCTATACCATTTATACTTGGAGGAAGAAGAGTGTGTGTGTGTGTGTGTGTGTGTGTGTGTGTGTGTGTGTTGTACTAAGCAACCGGAGGACTGACTTATAAGTTATAGCAGAGAAATGAATATAAGTCCAATGCTCAACACATGGTCAATATAATATGTATTTGAGGAAAACCATGGACAGTATTGATGCCTTGCTAAAGGCATGAGTGACAGGACCATCAACTGGCAGTCTGAAATTGTCAAAGATGGACCCTATCAGACTGCCAGTACGATCTGGGACCAATGTTAATTTCCATTGGCAATGAACTGCACTTGGTACAAGCTACATTAGGTGTAACATTTTGTTTTGTGGTAAATTTAAATTTGTGGTGGGTCACTATGCTGCATAAAAATAGTAGATATGATGTAGTTGTCGTAGCTTCAAAATAGGGGCTCTCCATAGTATTACATGAGACCATAATTCCACTTTAACTTTGTGATGTGCTGCATGTTTTCTTTTGACTCCGGCCATTTTTACCTGTTAAATAATCATGATCAATTCCAGGCTGGACATGATGGCTTCATATAGATATTTTTCAGAAAACGTAAGTGGACATCCACATTATGGTCGATAGCAACAGCTTGTGTGCCAGTCCTCCAGCATTTGCAAACACTGCTGACATGTCATGACACCACTAGCATGTCACACAGTGCCAAAGTCCTCACCATTGGATGCTATGTCACTGATATCTCAATCGATTTACAAGTTATTACTCCACATTCCCATTGCTTATCACCCTAGCAATCTGCCAATCATAATTGGTGAAACAACGTTGAAGTTTGGGCCCATGCTCCCCAGCAAAATGCTAAAATTTTTAATGTACGTAACAATGTAAAATAATCTATGGGCCTCATTGCTTTCACAACTTGTCAGAAACAAATGTCATCTCATGACAAAGGCAAATTAGGGGCAAAGTTTGCCTGAAACTGCTATGTCCTAGTAAATTATATCATAATTTGACTATATTTGTAACCTCCTTTTCAATGTCAATTGACTACAACCTTAAAGAAGCGTATGATATGAATCATTTAGTCTATTTTAACTTTGAAGTGCTGCCTAGAAATAAGGAAAACTAGTGCAATGTGTGAGTTATGATGTACCCCTTATATCATAATCAAGCACTAAGATATGTACGAGCTAGAATTTGGCAATGCTTCAGAGTCACATTAGGGCCACTATTGCATAACAAGATATTGTGTGGTGTGCATGGGAGAATGCAGAAAATGTGTATGTATAGAGTTAGTTTCATGTTCAATGGATCATTTTGCACGATTAATCTTAATTATGTGGAACGAGGCATTTCCCATTCACTTCACAAATTACTCTGTAAATGTGACCACTTGGTGAACATGTATCATTTCTTTTATTTTTATTTACTTATTATACAATTTTTTAAATATACAATATAGAAATAATCTCTTCAACAGAAGTGATTGTTAATAGAAAGAAAATGGTATATATTGATAAAATTATTGATGTCTAGAAAGACGGGGAGGTACATGGGTAATAAAACTGCATTTCATCAATCAGCCTAACTTTTTTAAATACAGCTTCTGTCAGGACACCAGACAGATAAAGAAATAGTGACAAAAATACTTTTATTGACAAATTTATTACAAAGGAATTTTCTGCCATTTTACAGAGATCAACTCCAACATTCGGTCTTTCAGACTGTAAAAGAAATAATAACTAACTTTAAAATACAAGAATATTTTCTTTCCTGCATGCCTGAATAACACGTTCATGAAGTGATGTTTATAAACAAACATAAATGAGAAAATGAAGTTAACAAGTCAAACAAACAGAACACAACGAAATCAAAGCAGGAAAGAGTTGCCACTAAAGTTCTTAATTATCTGGCTCACAATCGGCATCTTCAAACTGCCCAGCTTCTGTTTCCATTGGCTCATCTTGTTGCAGCTGCTGCTGCCCATTTGCAGCAGTGAACGAAGAATCTGAAATTAAGTCCATGAACAGTAAAGTTGAATGTTTAGCACCAGGTAATATATTTAAAATTTTCTTTTAGTCCCTGTAATTCCATTTCAATCATTTATCACATATTTTATGAGAACTCTGTTAATAAAAGGGAATCTTGGTAATGTTATGTAATAGCATAAGGGGATTCAATTTGCACATGGATATGTTCTGAGGTGGTGGTTGTATATTGCTTAAATGAGAGCGTGCATCAGATGAAAATGTTAGATGAAGATTTCCTGCGAGATGTAAGGAGAGTTGAGACACAGACGACTATGGCAGAGATATTACATTCGTATTCTTACATTTTGACTTAGGAAAGAACAGACGAACTGACTGAGCAATCGTATGATAGACAATTCCATAGGTTGGGTCTGGTGGTCTCATGGTAAGGCACATAACTGGAAACAGAGAGGTTGCGGAATCAAATCACAGTCTGCCCAGGGAAATTTTTTACTCTGCCTTTATACTAGCCTTCCCCTCCCAACGATGTGTAGATATGCCAGGAATGATATGTAGTTCAGATTCCACATTCAAGTAAGTTCCCCTTCCCCAATAGGTTTTCTGGGGTAGATTAAGGGTACCCAAATTGCCAAAGTCGCATCCAACTAAAAGAACTTGCAAATAGGCAGCTGAACATCCCCCTTGATGGACTCTTAGCAGTCATCCCATAAGAGTTCACTTCTAGTATTTCCAAACAGCTAGCAACACAATTCTTATGTTGCTGGACCTTCTCAGGGATCAGCCAGTCACAAGCTGCCAGTCAATTAAGACACTGTTAATAATCATAATAAAAACCACCAACCTCCATTACCGTTTAACATCCACTGCTGGGCAAATGCTTACTCCATGCCACAGTCTTCACTTATACAAATCTGTACTGCTCCTGTATGTTTTCTAATGTCTTCTACCGACCTCCCAATAGGTTGTCTTATCAGCCAATATTTTTCTAAAATCGATTTAGTGAACACATGCTTGCCATTACAGTTTATTTTTACATCATCAGTTGTCATTTGAATATATTCTAATTCCAATCCTCAAACCCCCCCCCCCCCCTCGCCACCCCCACAACCGTGGACCGGGGGCTTACAGACTGCAACAATACAGGTAGTTGTACCATAGGTGCATTCACAACACAATGAAGGGATACCTGTGGATAGCAAGACTAACCCAAAGTCCCAGAAGAGGGGCAGCAACTTTTCAGTAGTTGTAGGGGCAAACATTCTGGATGGTTAACGGATCTGGCCTTGCAACATTAGCCACCAGGGCCTTGTTGTGCCAGTACTGCGAACATCTGAAAGTAAGGAAAAACTACGGCTGTGACTTCAGAGTGAGCTTCGGGCAACATTGGACTGAAACAGAGGAAAGGAATACAATAGAAAACAAGTCGGTAGCTTTGAGGGATAAAACAGAGAAGGCAGCAGAGGTTCACAAAAGAAAAGACATAGCCTAGTAGAAATCCTTGGATAACTCAGGAGACATTGAATTCAAAATACCAAAAGGAGAAAACATAAAAAAAAAATGCAGCACTTGAATCAGGAGAAAGGAATACAGACGTTTCAGAAATGAAAGGGAGAATGTGCAAACTGACTAAGCAGGAATGGCTATAGAACAAATGCAAGGCTGTAGAAGTAGCAGAACTACAGGAAAAGTAGATGCTGCCTGTAGGAGGGTTAAATAGACTTTTGAAGAAAGAGAAGCAACTGTATGAACATCAAAAGCTCAGATAGCAAGACAGTACTAAGCAAAGAAAGAAAACTGAAAGGTGGAAGGCATATATAGTGTGAAACAAACTTGAGCACAATATAATAGAAAGAGGAGAAGGAGTAGGTGAACATGAGGTGGAAATACAATACTGCGAAAAGATTGACACAGGACTGAACAACCTAAGTAGAAACAGGGCCCATATAATAGATGAATTTCTCTCAGAATTATTGAGACCCTTGGAAGAGGAGCCATGACAAAATTATTCCACTTGGTATGCAAGATATGAGACAGGTAAAACACCCTCAGACTTCAAGAAGAAAATAAAATTCCAATTTCAAAGAAGGCAGGTGCCGACAGGAATGAATATTAACAACCATCAGTTTAGCAAGTCATGGTTGCAAAATACTGACATGAATTATTTACAGAAGAAAGGAAAAACAGGTAGAGGTCAAGTTTAGTCCCATAGGAACTGACCGCAAAAAAAGAGGCCGACCATGAGAAAGATTCTGTATTCTGAAGAAATGTAGGAACACATGAGGCAATGCCACCCTTTGACATATCTCACAAGATAAGTTGAAGAACGGCAAACCTACGCTTATAGCATTAGCAAAATTAGAGAAATGCTTTTGATAATGTGGACTGCACCACACTCGTCGAAATTTTGAAGGTAACAGAGACAAATTATAGGGAGTAAAAGGTTATTTACAGCTTGTACAGAAACTAGACTGCAGGTATAAGAGTGGAAAGACATGAAACAGAAGTCATAGTTGAGAAGGAAGTTAGACAGGATTGTAGCCTATTCCCAATGTTTCCATCTGTACATTGAGCAAGATGTGAAGAAAAGCTAGGACAAATTTGTAAAAGTTACATTCAGGGAGAAGAAATGAAAACTTTGAGGTTTGCTGATAACATTTTAACACTGTCAGAGATGGCAAAGGACTTTGAAGAGTAGATGAACAGAATATTTAATGTCTGGGAAAAGAGACAATAAGATTAACATCAATACAAGTAAAACAAGGATAATGGAATGCAGCTGACATAAATTAGACAACACTGAGGGAATTAAAAAAGGGTAAGAGACCTTAGAAGGTATGGAAGATGCAAAATGCCGACTGGGAACAGCAAGAAACATATTTCTGAGAGGGCGCAGGAGGGGAATTAGTTAACATTTAAAATAAATTTATATGCTAAGAAGTCTTTACAATGGTATCTGTGTGGATTGTAGCCTTGTATGGAAGTGAGATGTGAGCAATATGCAATTCAGATGAGAAGTAGAGTAGTTCTATAGAAGAATACAGAGGATTATATGGATGAAATCCCAGTTTTCTCACCTCCCGCCTAACTATCATAGTACTTGCAGTGGGTCCTGATGCAGTTTGGAATTCTTGTGTGATGGTCTGGATAGACGTCTGCCTATTACACATTACGACCCTCTCGAACTATCAGCAGTCTCTGCCAGTCAACAGATGAGGTTGGCCTGTACACTTTTGTGCTGTACGTGTCCTTTCACATTTCCACTTCACTATCACATCGGAAACAGTGGACGTAGGGATGTTTACGAGTGTGTAAATCTCGCGTACAGACGTATGACATAGGTGACACCCTATCACCTGCCCATGTTCGAAGTCCGTGAGTTCCACGGAGTGCCCCAGTCTGCTCTTTTTGGAAATTTATGGTAAGTTCCTATGGGATGAGACTACTGAGGTCATCGGTCCCTAAGCTTACACACTACTTAATCTAACTTAAACTAGTTTACTCTAAGGACAACACACACACATCCATGCCCGAGGGAGGACTCTGATTCGGACCTCAACAAGGCACCTCAGACCACACGGCTACCCTGTACGGCCCTTTCTGCTCTCTCATGATGTCTAATGACTGCTGAGGTCGCCGATATGGAGTACCTGGCAGCACGAAAAATGTTATGTTTTTTGGGGTGTCCGGATACATTTGATCAATAGTGTAGTCAAATGTTATTCTCTATGGAACTTCTTACAGGCATCACAAGCAGTCATAGACTTTGAAAGATTGGATCTCAAGACAGAAATACTTCAACAAGCACAAATAACGGACACTGCTCTGCGCAGCTGTTTGCCGTTGAAGATGGCGATATCCCATCATCAACGAGACAAATTCCAGTCATCAGTCTACATAATCAGTTAAGTTGTGAAGCTTTTGTCAATTACAGGAAGCTACACAGGTTCTCAAAAGAAATCTACATGGGTAATCATAACCATCAAAGGTGGTCAAGGAGAACTTTGAATCAATAACTGCCACAAGCAGCCATTAACTTATCACTACACACATGCATGTAGGGACATGCCAAAACATTCTAGAAAGGGCAGCCTAATTCCATCAACAAAGAATTGTGCTTCACTCTCACTACAGACACCTGATGGCAGAAAGGTATTGTCAAATTTCCAATATGATCCAGCCTGACCTAAGAACAATATCGGCAAGAGAGAGCCATTCTGTGCCAGTTTGCAGATGCTTTCAAATTTGAAGCCAATATATGACAGACCATGCGGCACACCAAAAAACACAATATTATGGGGATCAGCCAGCACACATATATTGGCTGAACAATGGATACTCAGGAGGAAGTGGAGAATATGCTGAAAGATGACTTCACTGAATCTCTGGAGAGTCCTTGGTCCTCTCCTGTGGTCCCTGTAAAGAGCAATGATGGCCCATGGCATTTCTGTGACAACTACCGACTGAACCAAATTACGGAAAAAGAACTTGCCCATTGCCACACCTTCGTAACATCCTAGACTGCATGGCAGTAGCAAAGTATTTCTCAACTACGAACATGCAGACAGGCTACTTGCAAATTGAGGCTGATGAAGTTGACTGGAAAAATATACCTTCATAACTATTGAAGGTCTGTATGAGTTGAAAGTTATGCCATTTGGACTATGTCAGCCATCTTGAAGCCTATGAAGGACAACCTGTTTCAACATATTAAATGGGTAATGTGTCTTTGCTATCTGGATGACACTGTCGTTTCTCCAAAGATATTTGAAGAATATCTATATCAGCTGACAACCATGATGCAGAGCATTTAGATTGCAGACCTCCACCTGAGTCAAAAAAGTGCCTCATTGTCAGCTGAGAAATAAAAATTCTGGGGACATCTAGTCAATGACTATCGTGTCCATCCCAATCCAGTGAAAATAAGAGCAGAGTTTCCTTCTCCTTGATATATTCGTGATGTGAGATGTTTTCTCGAAATGTACTCATACTACCAATGATTTATAAAGGACTTCTGTATAAAGAAACATTCCTTGCAAGAACTACTACAAGGAGACACCAAATTTCTTTGGAATGAAATGCAAGAAACATCTTTCCTTATCATTAAGGAGATGCTAATAACTTCTCCAGTCATAGCACTGTATGACAAGAATTCCAAGACAGAACTTCATACTGACACTAGCAGTTATAGCATCACCATTGTGACAGACTATGCTGGCTGACTAGCCTGAATGATCAACCGACTGGCAATATGGGCACTGAGGCATTAAGAGTACAATGTAATGGTTGAATACAAAAACAATGCCAACACTGCCTTTCCAGGAAACCGATAGTGGAACTCAGCAGCATGGACAAACTCTCAGTCACCACTGCACTAAATGACATTGCTACTGAACGCATGAAAATTCCAGGATTGCTGTAAACAATAGCAGCCTTTTAAGATTGGGGAACTGACCAAAGGCTAATTCCTATTAATTAACAGAACATTGTACAAGAGCAACTATGATTCAATGGGATGGAAATGCTTAACATTCCATCTCATCTACGGCCAGCTAATCTAAAGTTTTTCCATGACATTCCAACAGGGATCTGTGAAGACTATACATACACTACTCGCCATTAAAATTGCTACACCAAGAAGAAGTGCAGATGACAAACGGGTATTCATTGGACAAATATATTATACTAGAACTGACGTGATTACATTTTCACGCAATTTGGGTGCATAGATCCTGAGAAATCAGTACCCAAAACAACCACCTCTGGCCGTAATAACGGCCTTGATACGCCTGAGCATTGAGTCAAACAGAGCTTGGATGTCATGTACAGGTACAGCTGCCCATGCAGCTTCAACACGGTACCACAGTTCATCAAGAGTAGTGACTGGCGTATTGTGACAAGCCAGTTGCTCAGCCACCATTGACCAGACGTTTTCAATTGGTGAGAGATCTGGAGAATGTGCTGGGGTGGTGTGGGGTGGGGGGGTTGTTTACGGGTGCTCAATGATGAGGTTATCAGCACCCATACAAAAATTAGTACAAATAAATGTGGTTAAATCACACAAAAAAGTACGTAGCACTCTAAGACAAAACTGCACTCACTCTTTCCGTATCTCACTTATGATAGCCCGCACAAACACAGTATTTCACATTCTGTAAGATACTGTTAAAATGGTCAGATGTTCTAAAACTGTGAATTAAAACACAAGTAAGACAAGCAGAAAATTAAAATAGAATAACAAGAATATGTGTCTGATTTATCACTAACAAAAAGCACGGACAAGCCAGTCACCCTGCCTGATAACATGTTAAAAATGTCAGCCTAATATTCTAGGAAACATGTTACATTTCATGAAAGAAGTACTACAAGTACATCACTGTCAATTAAAATTGAGACCAAATTGATCAGCAAATTAACTGGTGTCCTTTTGACTGTATAAAAAATATAGTTTACCAAGATGTGGCACGTCATGACATGTATGTCACAAGCACCACAAACTGGAGAGTCCACTTGCTGATGCATGAAGCCAAGTGCCACAGGGCTGTGTCCATTGCAAAGACTAGTAGAAGGGCCCCATCCTGTCGGAGTGGATGGAAGAAGGTATGCTACGGTTGAATTGTAGACTTTACCAGAAGCAGCTTATTGTCTGTCACTTCCAGCCACTCTGCTTCCCATTGATGCTTGAATCTGTATCTCAACAGTGAGGTGATAGTAGACAGGGGAATGGCATACTGAACTAACAGAGGAATGCAACACACTTCACTGGCTGCTAAATTTGCTATTTCATCCTCCTTAATATCTGTATGCCTTGGCAGCCAGTAAGAAAGAAACATCCTTCCCAAGCCTTTGTAAGTGGAGAAGGGCACCCTGGATACCCAGAGTACAAGTGTTGTAGAGAGTGGAGGACTCTCAGAGAGTTGGATCAGATGACCAAATTAGAAGGTGCAACATAACTCATTTGGTCTAGTGCCCTCGTGATCACGTACAGTTCTGCTTCAAACACAGTGAGTTCTTGAAGCAACCTGATCTTGAGGACACAATCAGAAAAAACAACACAGGATCCAACGAAGTCTCCCTGATTAGACCCATCCAAGAACAGCACTATACAGTTGTGGTGTTCATTTAAAAGTTGTAAAATGTGGCAGTACAAACAGCTGCAGTAGTGCAACCTCTGCTGTATTGCACTCAACATAAATTATTCTAGGCCTCTACAGCAAATAGTGTGGTAGTCTTTTAAAACCCTGGATTTAGCATTTTACTTGCCCCACAGAAAATGACCTCATCTCAAACCTCATGTGGATCTCAAACAGCCTTGTTGCTGAGGGATGATAAGAGAAAAGATGTTCCGTAGGTGGATGAGCAACAATATCGTATGCGTGTGACTTGAGAGCATGAGGAAATTACATGCCTGATGCACCATGAACAGTTGCCGCTGGATGGTGAGTGACATTTCCGCAGCCTCAGCACAGGGACTAAGCATGAGCATTGTAAGGGATCCATGATCCCACGAACATAGATGCTAGTATCCGATGCCCAGGTCGATAGTAGACAGGAGTCGATTGTCAAGTGCTGCAGGAGGCAGTGAGATGAGTGTTGAGTGCAGAGTAGTACTGGAGTGTGTCGAGTGACAAGTGGTACTGGAGAGACGGGCAAGAATGGTGGTCGAGTAAATTCACCGAAGTGTGACAGATGAGCGCGTCCCCCTAATTGTCGTGGGGTGGACCCTCATCGATACCTATTCGCGAGTGATATGACACCAAAAGTGACAAGTGCCGAATTACATGTTTCGCGTCAACCGCGTCGGCCAGCAACAACCATGGATTGCAGTGAGGATTGTTGTGAATTTTAACCACCAGCATTGCGTGTGATGAAGTACTGAAAATCAACAACCAATAAAAAAGATATAACTGTGGTTAGATGTGTAAGGCGAAGGTAGCAACTGCCTCACTATTTGTGTGTTAGTAGGAAATATATATCAGTTTGTACATCGCAACCTTTGTGGTCCTTAATAATAGACAAAGTTTCTGTAATTTCCACTATTCAATCTCAGAACAGCTGCACTCGGTTGAAATACCCACGAAACCAGCAGAAAAACCGATGGCCTTTCTTCCATTAAGCACACGGTCATATAATCATAATAATTGTTTGGCGGCTACGATAATTTACACAAAATCCAATAAAGGAATTTAAACGGGGGTGTTTCAGCATCCCTGAACTGCCCGATCCCCTCAGTGTGGTTAGTGTCAACGGTCTTCAGGTAAGAATGCCTCACTTATCTGCACACTATGTACCCATCATCTAGCAGTGATCACAAGAAAGCCTTCTAAAAGTGAGCCAGATGCGCCCTGTCTGCTCCCCCAAGACCTCTGTTTAGGGCATTTTAAGATTTCTAGTGGTTTTTGTATCATAGTTTTCAGGTCCTTCAGGTGTTGTTAACTACAGTGTGGAGTCAAAAATGAGGCCCAGAAATCTCAAAGTCTTTAAAATGGAGAAGAGAATGGCATACCTTCTGTATAAATCAGGTAAATCAAAATGACAAGAATAATTAAAATGAAACAAAAAACTGCAAAATCAACCATGAATAAGAAGCACTGTACAGGACTACTTATCATAGATGTTACACTGCTTATGGCTATAGCAAACACAGTAGCATTTAAAATACTTTCCTACAGAGCACCAATCCCCTGCTTAAAACTATACAACAGCATGTCGACAACTTGGTACCTAAAATGCACTTAGATATGGACTCAAGATGGGGAGGTTGCCATGAAAGCCCCATAGATGGAGCTGCCCTAGCACATTGTGTCTCCAAGTAGTGTCATATACCTTACTGACATCAAAGAATATACCTATACAATATTGTTGATGGAGGAAAGCCTGCTGGATAGCCGTCTCTAGCAAGGTCAGCTTGCTGACAATGGATCAACATCTCCTGAACCTACACTAAGAGTGGGTAAGGAGCTGCCTGGACCCCAATATCAAAACAAGAAGATTGTTAACCATTCATTCCAAGGTCTTTCCTACACAGCTTTTTATGGCAACACTCAGCTAGCTACTGCCTCTCTCTACAAGTTGGGAAAGCGTCCTATCCATCATATTTAATTAATAAATTCACGGAGGATTTCCTCTGACACTACTTACAAGTGTCACAGCTTGCTATACTGTTGCAATTTGTCATGACAGGGTGCAATGCCAAATCCCACTCCCACATGGCAGAGCAGTTTTAAACCTCAAAATTTTTGGATCTGAAGTCCAACTAGACCCTCTCCATGGACGGACATGGATGGCATTGACAGCACTCACTGCAAAATGCTCTGCGGTGTTCTGGGCGATGTCTCCAGGCATTGCTTAGAAATGCACTTGCTCCATCACTGCTGCCATTGCAAATGACTGCCTTTACCGAAAATCAGGACGGATAAGTCAGCAGCATGGTGGACCAAACATGTGATGTGGTCCATCTGTTTCTGGATGCTGCCTGTGTTCAAATACAGCAAGCTGGTTGAACAGTGTACAGTTAGCTCAGTAGATTATCCATTTCAGAAGCTTCCTTTCATCCAGTAAGTGAATCTAGAGGGGGGGGGGGGGGGTGATCACTGGAATGAAGATGATCGGTGATTTCCCATTAAGCAGAGATTGCAATGACTGGAGTGTATAAAAAGAGATTGATGGCTGTGGATGATCTAGTAGCAGCACAGAAATGAGTGGGATTACCCACATTAAAGATGCACAGCTCCTGAGACATTCTAAGGCTCTCTACAACTCAACACCTGGCACGCACAGAGTTTGGGCCCAATAATACAATATGGGCATTGAAACCACCCAGTAGGATAAATGGCCGAGGGAGTTTGTCTGTAAGCTCCACAACAGCCTCAGAATCTATAGCTTCCTGTGGCAGTAACACAAACTTGAGTGGCAACTGGTTACAGGTAAGAAGCTAAAGACAGAGCAGAGGAGTGGTGTGTGTTATGACTAGCACAGCTACCCTTCCTTGGCCCTGCCCCCATTCAGGTCATCCTCACACTGAATGCAAAGGGACGTCAGTAAGTTTAAAATGTGTTTCCTGTACACACAAGGGAAGGAGAAGTCCTAGCTATGAGTTTGTTCCTTCAAATGCATCCTGAACCGATCAATGCTCCACTGTAGTATCTATTTGTTCCACCCCATTTCTCCACCTGTTTCTCAACCTTGGGATGAGTTTCAGTGTTCTGACCTGTATCTTCCTTTCTTTGAGGTACACACTGCAGTGTCTACTCCAGACATGGTGGTCCCCAGAGAAAATTACACACTTTGGAGGAAACGAACAGAAGATGTCGTTGCGGGCAGCTTTATCACAATTGCCACAAGTGGCTTCTCTTTACACACTGGAGTGGTGTGCCAGAGTGCTGGTGTTTATAACAGTGCAAGGCCACAAATTTAAGTGAAGGAATCCTGTCACGATATCCTGCGGATGTTTCCTGTTATTGAATGTAAGGATAAAACAGTTTAATTTGATCAGATTGTCATTTAATCTTTTCCATTATATTTTGAATGTCAATGGTATCTTCTGGATCCCATGCACCTTTAAGTTTATCTTTGTAAATACCGACAAGGTCTCTGCAAGACAATACCTTTGCTGTAGTTCAAGGCATTGTGTAGCTCTCCGTTGATTGCCTATTCCCTGGGGCATTTGGCTTTCTGCAGGTTTGTTACTTGTTGGGAACTAGAAATTTCAACAGATAGTGTGGCATTTCACAGTTGCTACACTGATTTTAAAGTGCCAGCTGTTCCCTCTAAACCTTTTCGAATGTAGAAGGGTCAAACTTTTTCAAGCAGTATGAAACAAAGGTCTTTGTAGTACTTAATGTATCCGGAGGACTGGTGACAAAAGCCTTCTTATTAAGCTGGGGTGTTGATATCCTCCAGTACACCCATTCCACTGGGACTGAAAGGGAGAAGTTCAAGGGTTCAATCTCAATACCACAAGCAGCTAGCAAAATATGGATCTACCCAGACAGAGCCACACTTGCCTAGGCAAGCTTTATACAACTGAAAGTAGGCAGCTTCCCTAGAGGTTGCTTGCTAACGCCTGCTCTGCCTCAACATTCAAGCATCCCATCAGCATGCAGGACACCTTGAGCTTTTTTGTAGATGTTTGTACCATCCTCATGATGCAGGCAGTTAAGCCAAGATCCCCATTCCTTGTGACACACAACTTTTCACCACCATACTGCACATGGATCGCTGAAGTGTGCCCAGAGCTTACGTTTACAGAAGACTGATGGCGCTCACCAGTTCCTGGCTCAGGAAACCCGAGTTTACGCAGTAAACAATTACTGAGCTTCCCAAGATCCTAGTCATTTAGTATAACTTGGGGGCCACATGTGGCTTATTGAATGCCAAATATGCAGCAAGATTACAAAACAACTGAACTATGGCGCTATACCTCTTGAAGCAAAAGTAAAGGCAGTAGCGCTAGCCAGGAATCACCCAAATTGGAACCTACAAACACTGCAAAAGAGTGGAGCAACAACAACCCTGAAAAGGAAGAAGGACCTAAAATTGTGGGAAATTGTGGGAAAATGATATTGTTAAAGGAGTGACAAGACACGACAGATACCAGGTGTTAAATAATTGGATGTATGACCAATCTGTCAAATTTCGTTGTCGTCGAGAATGTAACAACAAGAATACTCCAGGAGTGGGCTGTAGGTACAGCACTTCAATATACGTCAAACAAGGATTTACGTTTACTGCATCATTATCTTGGGCATCACATATTACCGGTTTTAATCTTGATTATGTGATCGACACCGATCAAACAGCATGTGAATATCCGGTGAACATGTGACGCATGTCATTACGTAAAAAAAAAAAAAAAAAAAAAAAAAAAAAAAAAAAAAAGTGAAATACCTTGATTACCAGGATTGAAGTGCAAGACAGGTAGACCTCATATGGACCCTAGATGCCTAGGATGAAGGCTGAGAGTACTGTAACACCAAGCACCAGCCTGCTAGATACACACCAGAGCACTTGCTATGGATTTTTATGCCTTCACGGGTCAAGTGACTATCTAGAAAGTTACTAAAGTGTCAGTTTGGTCCGTATTGCATCCTTCATCACTTGTCAGATATACACACGAAGTAACAGATTATGATGCTTCATCAAAAAGATGAAAGTGCAGAGATGTTATCCATGTCCTCTGTATGAAGCCCTACTACAGTCCCAAGGCAGAGACCGATAATGGGGGCTTCTTGTTCGAGGAAACTGAAGGCCTGCTTGACAATCACGAGGCTTTAATAGGTGCGGTTATCTTTGATCCTAGTCACAGTGAAGACAACATGACAACACAACCAGACTGTGACAATCTGCCAGTGCTGTCAACGGAGGATCATTGACAAGATCTAGATAAAGGTTTCTGTAGTCATCTCCAATGAGAACTTGTGGAACGGTGGGGTGCTGTTTCTCCAGGAGAGGAAGCAATGCCACATGCCATGCTGCATGCAGTGTGGTGTAGTGGTTAGCATCACTGGCTGGTGTGCTGGAGGTCACCAGTTCAAATCTGATCATCTGCAATTATTTGTCATCCAGTATTTATCATTTCTGGAAGTTTCTCGAAAGTTCTTATGTTGTAATTCCGTATATTTGATGATCGTAAAAATGGCTGCATTCTCCATCAAAGAGTTCGATTATGTTCTGGTTGTATGCTGGTGTTCATAGTGAACATGTTTTCAGTGGTAAGTGTTATGTTTCATTGATGACCCTCCCTTTGGATTTGGACTTTATTCTGGATAGGAAGTGATAAGATCAATGTCATTAGTGAACCTCATTGTTGATATCCTTTCACCTTGTATTTAAAACCTACTCTTCAATCTCTTTTTTTCCGTTGCTTCTTCTTCAGTGTATAGATTGAACAGGAGATGTGAAAGAACGTATTCCTGTCTCTTGTCCTTTTTAATTGGAGCATTACATTCTTGGTCTTCCATTCTTGTTGTTCCCTCTTGGTTCTGGTAGATACTATATGTTACCAAAGTCTTCCTATAGCTTACTCGTATTTTTCTCAGAATTTTGAACATTTTGCACTGTTGAAAATTTTGTCTACTCCGACAAATCTTATGAATGTGTCTTTGATTTCTCTTAACTTCATTTCTTTTACCAAGTGCAATGTCAGAACTGTCTCTTTGGTGCCTTTACCTTTCCTAAACCCAAACTGATCCTCAAAATTTCCTTTACTTCTGCTGACATTAAAACATTGAAAACATTTCGCCTTCATTTTTCAGAACATACATTTCTCATCATCTCACTCAAGAGCAGATGTAAATAATTTATTAAGACAATTTGCAGATGATGGATACACTGGTTATTATGGATTCCTCCTGTTCTTTTCCATTCTTCTGTATATCATTGTTGTCAGCAAGTTGGATGTGTGAGATGTTAAGCTGATTCTGCAGTAATTCTCACACTTATACGCCCTTTCCATTTCACAGTTACAAGGATGACACTTTTCTGAAAATCTGATGGCATGTCTCCTGGCCTGTAGGTTCTACATACAAAGTTTAATAGGCCAATGTGTTACTCATCTTTTATGTGAGTCAGCCTAGAAGTTTAATTGGTTAATGATTCATTAGCATTGTCATTCCAGTTCAACGGTGTAAGTAAGCCCTTAATGCCCCCAAGTTTCAGAGAAAATACTCTTGTTACTAGCTACCCTCTTTCTTCAGTGGTCACAATCAATGTCTGTATTTATTAAAACAGCAGCAAAACTGTTTCATATTCCACATTTAGTCATTTTCCAGCATTCAAACAATGCCCTATCAAAGATTATGGTCAGGAAAAATCAGAACTTTGATATAGGAACATCTACTAGGCTCACTTCAAAAGAAATCTGTACAGCAATCCATGTCTATCTTCAATGTTTGAAAACGAATGAACCGATCAACTTCACCAAAAACTGACGAAGCTGATTTCCTGGTTGTAAAACTAGCATAGTAGAGGTAAGTGCATTCTAGGACCCATAATTATGATTATAGAGAAGTTATTGGCTGGAAAGTTTAAGGACAAGAAAAAAAATATTATCAAGTGAAGGTTAACTAAATTGGTGAAATACAACTTAATGGGGCATGGCTGTTACGAGTCTCATGTTGATAGTTATCAGATGATGCAACAACCGTTACGTTTTGTGAATAATTTGAAGATCCAGCACAAAAAGAGTGTTATACAATTTACTAACTGTACAATGTTGAAGAGATGGACCTAAACTTTAGTGTTACCCTCCACAACATTGGTGTCAATAAATGATGTGAACTAAACTCCATACAAACATGCCCCGGAAGTCCCAATGGTACTGACCGACCATCGTGTCATCCTCAGCCAATATGCATCCGGCATCACTGGATGCGGATATGGAGGGGCATGTGGTCAGCACACCACACTCCTGGCCGATGTCAGTTTTTGTGAGCAGAGCTACTACTTCACATTCAAGTAGCTCCTCAATTGGTCTGACAAGGACTGAGTGCAACTCACTTGCCAACAGCACTTGCCTGGCAGACAGATGGTTACCCTTTCAAATGCTAGCCAAGTCTGACAGCACATAACTTCAGTGATCTTAAGGGAACTGATGTTAACACTGAGGCAAGGTCGTTGGCGACCATTTTAAGCTACATGAGCTAATTCTTCAAGCACTCATCAACTACAACAATGAGGAATCTGCTACAACAAAAGCAGCAATAACTATGACCTCTAGCCTCCCTGTGAACTAAAAATACAATCAAAGCTCTGTGGATGTCTACATTTTTGTGACTGATTTCATTACGAGTTTGTCTTAAAAGTTGGAAAGTACCTAAAATGCAAGGAGTTGCCAAGGAACATGGTTCTCTTCTTGGAAAATGACATTCTGTTGAGATGGTAAATATCTGTGAAGTGTCTGCCAGCCATCATTACAAACCTATTTCAACACATGTAACAAGGAGTTATGAATCAGATGAAAACTGCTTCTTCATCAACAGCTTCAGAAACACAGTGATGACGCACCTTTGTGTGTCACCAATATCGAAGACACTATAAAGCATGTTTCATAATTCCTTTTAAGGCTTCTTGGGGTTGTAAAAGGGACTTGACACAAAAAAGTTTTGACAAGGAACATACCTGGAAATGTTTGGATCACTTGCAAATTTCCCAGCCACTGTACACTGACAAACAGGCAAAAAGAGGGCCAATCATCAACTTGTGTTTTCATTATGATGTCACATACTATTTTCACCAAACTACAACAATGACTGCAAGAAACTGGCACATTTGCAACCATGAGGGTTAACTGTTGTGCTCTCAACTACAAAAAGCAAGTCCTTTATTACATAGGAGAGGATCCAATGATGGGTACTTTGAACAATGCCCACACCACGCACACTGTGAAGTAGATCTGAAAATGATTCAATCTTTAAACTTATTTTATATCCAACCGGTACACTTCCGGATGTGGGTCCCTCGTCAAAACTTTGCCTATTAAGTCCCCTCTACAACCCCTGGAAGCCTGTATGGGGGGGGGGGGGGGGGGGATTTGCTAGCACTGTTTTGTTCTAGTTTCAGGTTTTTTTTAAGGCAAGTTTAAGTGAACAACATGCAGCCATGAAATGTTGTTTTTTATATGGTAGAAATAGTGCTGAAACCGTTTTAATGTTAAAAACAGCTTGACAAGATGATGCTATGGGAAAAACTCAAGTGTAGGAGTGGTTTGCTTGATTTAAAAGTGCTGACATGTTGAATGGTGACAAACCTCATTCTGCACGTCCATCAACTGCCCGAATCAATGAAAATATTGAAAAAATCCTAGAGCTCATGCACACAGACTGTCGACACACAATTGATGAACTGTCAGATTAGTGGATTAACTTGGGGGCTGAGTTCAGTGAACTTTAATGGAAAATTTGGAAATGAAAAGGGTTAGCATTAAGTTTGTTCCTCAGGTTCTAACTGACGGTCAAAAGGAACGTCGAGTTGAAACATGTCATGCTTTGAAACAACAGCTTGAAACTGATCAAGATTTTCCGTCAAAGGTCATTACTGGTGAGGAGTCGTGGTGCTACGGTTACAACCCAGAAACAAAGCAACGGTCAAAGCCAATGGAAGACGCCATCATCACCCACTCAAAAAAAATGTTGTCCTACATCAAAACAAAGCTGATTCGCTTTTTTGAAGCCAAAAGCTTAGTTCATTCAGAGTTTGTTCCCCAGGTCAAATTGACAATCAAACATTTCAATTGGAAGTTTTAAGAAGACTGTGCAACAATGTTAGTCAGAAAAGACCCACTTTGTGGCAGACAGGAGATGGGTTCTTCCACCACGTCAATGAATGTACCTGCACGCACAGCCATCTCCGTTAGACAGTTTCTGGCCGTCCCTTACTGCCTTACTCGCCTGACCTGGCTTCGTGTGACTTTTTCTTATTTCCATGCACGTAAAGGGGCATGAAAGGACATTGATTTGACAACATTGAAGGAGGGAGGAACTGTCAGTCATTTCTAAATAGGCTACAAAAATTTTTTTGAACAGTGGAAGCACTGAAGGGACAAATGTATAAGTTGTACTGGAGTGTATTTTGAAGGGGATAAGGTTGTTTTGTAAACAATTTGTAAATATATAACGTATTAAAAAATTCTTTTTTTTTTCTTTTTTTTTGTACCCCTCATATTAGGAACAATGAGACGCCATGTATACTGGGCAACTGAAGCTCTAACAGAGCAAGCTGAACAATGGAACTGCGGCTTTTACTAAACTAAACCAATCACGAACTCAGATAAAGCCCTGTATTCCTTGCAGTACTGGGAGCACGGAAATTCCATATTTAATATGCTGCTTTAATTCCGACTGCAATTGTGGTGTTGAGACATTGCTTTAGGTCAGTACCCACACTGTGTTTTATTTCCATAGGCCATCAAGTTTCTAGTAGATGCCTAGTGTCATTCGGCCTTTTTTAACATCGGCTACAACTTACAGAGAGCACGACATGTCCATTTCAATCAAATAATTTTTATTCCAGTCTCACACACACACACACACACACACACACACACACACACACACACACACACACACACACACACACACACAAAACTTATGAATGACTGTGTGTCTGTGTGGTGGGAATGTAGCAAAATAAAAGTAATTTGCTCTGCCTTAATTTATCACAGTCACAAGGGCATTCATTCCATTGTTCAAGTCTCAAGAATTCTGGTTTTGGTGCTGTTACTCTTTTATTGTCCATTCTATTTGATTGTTGTGGTATCTACTCTCATAAGTGATTAAATTATTCATATAAAATTTCAACAAATCTGTCAGTGACACAAGATCCTAACTGAAGACCAGTTTCATCCTTACACTATTATTTGTGAACAAATTTGATACTGTAAACATAATATCAGAATAGAATGAATTAAGCTGTCATCTTACACACGGAGTTTTTGCGCGTTCCTTATAACATGTTTATGTGCAATGGCTTTTGGAATACAAGAACAATTGTTGTTGTTGTGGTCTTCAGTCCTGAGACTGGTTTGATGCAGCTCTCCATGCTACTCTATCCTGTGCAAGCTTTTTCATCTCCCAATACCTACTGCAACCTACATCCTTCTGAATCTGCTTAGTGTATTCATCTCTTGGTCTCCCCCTACGATTTTTACCCTCCACGCTGCCCTCCAATACTAAATTGGTGATCCCTTGATGCCTCAGAACATGTCCTACCAACCGATCCCTTCTTCTGGTCAAGTTGTGCCACAAACTTCTCTTCTCCCCAATCCTATTCAATACTTCCTCATTAGTTATGTGATCTACCCATCTAATCTTCAGCATTCTTCTGTAGCACCACATTTCGAAAGCTTCTATTCTCTTCTTGTCCAAACTATTTATCGTCCATGTTTCACTTCCATACATGGCTACACTCCATACGAATACTTTCAGAAATGACTTCCTGACACTTTAATCAATACTGGATGTTAACAAATTTCTCTTCTTCAGAAACGCTTTCCTTGCCATTGCCAGCCTACATTTTATATCCTCTCTACTTCGACCATCATCAGTTATTTTGCTCCCCAAATAGCAAAACTCCTTTACTACTTTAAGTGCCTCATTTCCTAATCTAATTCCCTCAGCATCACCCGACTTAATTAGACTACATTCCATTATCCTTGTTTTGCTTTTGTTGATGTTCATCTTATATCCTCCTTTCAAGACACTGTCCATTCCATTCAACTGCTCTTCCAAGTCCTTTGCTGTCTCTGACAGAATTACAGTGTCATCGGCGAACCTCAAAGATTTTATTTCTTCTCCATGAATTTTAATACCTACTCCGAATTTTTCTTTTGTTTCCTTTACTGCTTTCTCAATATACAGATTGAACAACATCGGGGACAGGCTACAACCCTGTCTTACTCCCTTCCCAACCACTGCTTCCCTTTCATGTCCTTCGACTCTTATAACTGCCATCTGGTTTCTGTACAAATTGTAAATAGCCTTTCGCTCCCTGTATTTTACCCCTGCCACCTTTAGAATTTGAAAGAGAGTATTCCAGTCAACATTGTCAAAAGCTTTCTCTAAGTCTACAAATGCTAGAAACGTAGGTTTGCCTTTCCTTAATCTTTCTTCTAAGATAAGTCGTAAGGTCAGTATTGCCTCACGTGTTCCAACATTTCTACGGAATCCAAACTGATCTTCCCCGAGGTTGGCTTCTACTAGTTTTTCCATTCGTCTGCAAAGAATTCGTGTTAGTATTTTGCAGCTGTGACTTATTAAGCTGATAGTTCGGTAATTTTCACATCTGTCAACACCTGCTTTCTTTGGGATTGGAATTATTATATTCTTCTTGAAGTCTGAGGGTATTTCGCCTGTTTCATACATCTTGCTCACCAGATGGTAGAGTTTTGTCAGGACTGGCTCTCCCACGGCCGTCAGTAGTTCCAATGGAATATTGTCTACTCCGGGGGCCTTGTTTCGACTCAGGTCTTTCAGTGCTCTGTCAAACTCTTCACGCAGTATCGTATCTCCAATTTCATCTTCATCTACATCCTTTTCCATTTCCATAATATTGTCTTCAAGTACATCGCCCTTGTATAGACCCTCTATATACTCCTTCCACCTTTCTGCTTTCCCTTCTTTGCTTAGAACTGGGTTTCCATCTGAACTCTTGATATTCATACAAGTCGTTCTCTTATCTCCAAAGGTCTCTTTAATTTTCCTGTAGGCGGTATCTATCTTACCCCTAGTGAGATAGGCCTCTACATCCTTACATTTGTCCTCTAGCCATTCCTGCTTAGCCATTTTGCACTTCCTGTCGATCTCATTTTTGAGACGTTTGTATTCCTTTTTGCCTGTTTCACTTACTGCATTTTTATATTTTCTCCTTTCATCAATTAAATTCAATATTTCTTCTGTTACCCAAGGATTTCTACTAGCCCTCGTCTTTATACCTACTTGATCCTCTGCTGCCTTCACTACTTCATCCCTCAAAGCTACCCATTCTTCTTCTACTGTATTTATTTCCCCCATTCCTGTCAATTGCTCCCTTATGCTCTCCCTGAACCTCTGTACAACCTCTGGTTCTTTTAGTTTATCGAGGTCCCATCTCCTTAAATTCCCACCTTTTTGCAGTTTCTTCAGTTTTAATCTACAGGTCATAACCAATAGATTGTGGTCAGAGTCCACATCTGCCCCTGGAAATGTCTTACAATTTAAAACCTGGTTCCTAAATCTCTGTCTTACCATTATATAATCTATCTGATACCTTTTAGTATCTCCAGGGTTCTTCCATGTATACAACCTTCTTTCATGATTCTTAAACCAAGTGTTAGTTATGATTATGTTGTGCTCTGTGCAAAATTCTACCAGGCGGCTTCCTCTTTCATTTCTGTCCCCCAATCCATATTCACCTACTATGTTTCCTTCTCTCCCTTTTCCTACACTCGAATTCCAGTCACCCCTGACTATTAAATTTTCGTCTCCCTTCACAATCTGAATAATTTCTTTTATTTCATCATACATTTCTTCAATTTCTTCGTCATCTGCAGAGCTAGTTGGCATATAAACTTGTACTACTGTAGTAGGTGTGGGCTTCGTATCTATCTTGGCCACAATAATGCGTTCACTATGCTCTTTGTAGTAGCTTACCCGCATTCCTATTTTCCTATTCATTATTAAACCTACTCCTGCATTACCCCTATTTGATTTTGTGTTTATAACCCTGTAGTCACCTGACCAGAAGTCTTGTTCCTCCTGCCACCGAACTTCACTAATTCCCACTATATCTAACTTCAACCTATCCATTTCCCTTTTTAAATTTTCTAACCTACCTGCCCAATTAAGGGATCTGACATTCCACGCTTCGATCCGTAGAATGCCAGTTTTCTTTCTCCTGATAACGACATCCTCCTGAGTAGTTCCCGCCCGGAGATCCGAATGGGGGACTATTTTACCTCCAGAATATTTTACCCAAGAGGACGCCATCATCATGTAATCATACAGTAAAGCTGCATGCCCTCGGGAAAAATTACGGCTGTAGTTTCCCCTTGCTTTCAGCCATTTGCAGTACCAGCACAGCAAGGCCGTTTTGGTTATTGTTACAAGGCCAGATCAGTCAATCATCCAGACTGTTGCCCTTGCAACTACTGAAAAGGCTGCTGCCCCTCTTCAGGAACCACACGTTTGTCTGGCCTCTCAACAGATACCCCTCCGTTGTGGTTGCACCTACGGTACGGCTATCTGTATCGCTGAGGCACGCAAGCCTCCCCACCAACGGCAAGGTCCATGGTTCATGGGGGGGGGGGGGGGGGGGCACACAAGAACAATAATGCATTGAATATTTTTAGGCTCATATTATAATACAGGTTGACAGGTACATCAGTAATTATTTGCAACTTCAATTACCCAAATAACCCAACGGGATTCCAGTCCACCAAACAACTTGCTCATTAGGTATGATACTGGATAATACCCTCAAAGGTAGTGTACACCTCTAAAGCATAATCATTTATTCCATAATCATTATTTACCCTTATCTGATACCAGTAAATTTTATATTAAATATGATATACCAGTGCCTGTGTTATTCTGATGACGATGCACTGTGGCAACGACAGCCGTTATGAAACACATCAGATGACTTCACAACTGCGAATAATGACTACCATCAGCTGTAGAATGGAATGACAACAAATTTTGATAGTCGTCATTCCATTCTACAGCTGATAGTAGTCATTATTCGCAATAGCGAATTCATCAGATGTGTTTCATATTAAATGCAGTTTTAACCAACACTAAAGTAATACACTGACATGCCACAATATTATGACCACTTATTTAACAGCATATTCGTCTTGGTAGGTTTCCAGGAGTACAAGATGCCTACACACAGTTCATGCAATTCCTGTAAATTATGGACCAGAAGTTTGTAGTTGAGGAGCTTGTGCGGAACAGTGTCCCAGATGTGACCCATCACGTTTAGATCACGCGAATCTGAAGGCCAAGACATCAACACACGTTCAATATCGTGCTCCTCAAATCAGTGAAGCACGATTTTGGCCTTGGGACAAAGACAGTTATCCTGCTGGAAGATACCATCACCGTCACAGTAGACTAAGCATAAAGAGATGTAGGAGGTCTGCAATAATGTTCCTATAGTCCACAGCCATCATAGTAAATTTGATTATAGTCAGGTCCCAGAGAGCCCAGATGAATGTCTCTCATAGCATAATACTGCCCCTATCTGCCTGTGTCCATGGCATTGTGCATATTTCGAGCAGCCATTAGCCTGAATGACCTAGAATCTGGATACAAACTTTGACATGGAGCAACAAGAAACTTTGACTACCAGTCAACATATCTTCACTGAAAAACAGTCCAATCATTAAAATCCTGCGTGCTCTGCAATCTTAATTGACGATGTCATTGAGTCAACATGGGAACATGGAGAGATTGTCTGCTGCTTAGCCCCACATTCAACATTGTGCAATGAACAGTGTGTTCCGAAACACTTGTGCTTACACCAGCACTGCACTCCGTTGTCAAATCGGCTACAAGTTGCTGCCTATCCTGAGCAGGCATGCTCCGACCTCCACATTCTACGATGATTGATTGGTTGGTTGGTTGTTGTCAATGGTAAAAACAAAATGAGGTAAGTCAGCAAGAGAGCGAACCCAACGCTATGCTAGAGGCAGGAAATATCCCACCTCTGAAGCAGCAGAGGCAAGACCACCTGCGATTTAAAAGGTGCAACCGCTATAATGTAGAAGTGCGTACGGGAAAAGGAGACTAACCAATCCTAAAAAATGATAAAAACAGAGTAAAAGGGGAAGAAAAGAGTATCTCGGCCAGGGAGGCGAGTCGGGAATCTCCAAACACGGCTTACAGTGGGAGATACCCCAACACTCATCGCCCTGCCCCAACACCAGAGAGAGATTAAAAACCTTAAAACTGAGAATAAAAACCACTTTCCCGGAGGAAACCGAGAACCAGGTCGACCACCCGGGAATCGTCAGCCAACATCAAAGGTAAAATGCGGGGGAGTCTGTACTTAGCATGCAGAGCCAAAAGAAGGGGGCATTCCACCAAAATGTGGGCTACTGACTGGAAGGCTCCACAACCAAAAAGTGGGGGTGGCTCATCACGCAAAAGAAAACCATGTGTCAACCTGGTATGGCCAATGCGGAGACGACACAGTGTGGTCGAGTCCTTTCGGGAGAGGCGAAAGGAAGAACGCCAAGGGCCTGGTGTCACCTGAATCGCACGAAGTTTATTAGACACGAAGTAGCCTCCCAAGAGTTGGCTCATGATTGTTTGAAGTGGGATTTGATGTGAAGCCGTAAATCCGCTGCAGGACGGGTTACAGAAAATGGGGGTAAGTCACTGCTCCCCCAGCCTAACGATCAGCGAGCTCATTACCCAGGATACCCACATGGCCAGGGGCGCAAAGGAAGTCAACGAAACAAGCAGCACGGTGAATATCAGTGAGATGGTCATGGATGGCAGAGACCAAGGGATGGCGCGAAAAACACCGGTCAATAGCCAGAAGGCCACTCATTGAGTCCGTACATAACAAAACGCGAGTGTGTTGGGACTGTTCAATAAAGGTAAGGGTCTGGGAAATTGCCATCAATTCCGCAGTAAACACCCCACATGTAGGTGGCAGCAGATGATTTTCCATTCCAACAGAGGACGTGAAGGCATATCCCACATGATCAGCAGATTTAGAGCCATCAGTGTAAAAAACAACAGCATCCCGAACATCCAGAAACTCCCATAAAATTCGGCAGAAAAAGGAATGGAACACCATCGGGGGGATGGAATCTTTTGGACGTCAGCGGAGATTCATCCAAATTTGAGGCCGAGAAACTAACCAACGGGGGGGGTGAACGGGAGGGAGCGAGGAAGACAGAACAAAGAAGGAAGCTGAAAATCACAGCAAAGAGACGCAAGGCGGAGCCCAACTGGTAAACCCACCTGAGGGCAGGGATCAGGTGGGCGACGTTCATGGTCTTGGAACAGGATAGAATAGGAAGGATGAATGGGAGAGGAACGGACAAGCGAGTGCATAAGACACCAGAAGCTGGGACCGCTGAACAGAAAGGGGGGGATCCCAGCTTCAACCAGGAGACTATCAACAGGGCTAGTACGGAAGGCACCAGTGGCCAAATGGATACCATGATGGTGGACTGGATCCAGCATGTGCAGTGTGGAAGGAGCAGCCGAACCATAAACTTGACAACCATAGTCCAAGCGAGACAGAACTAGAGCAGGATAAAGACGGAGTAAGAGGGAGCGGTCCGCACCCCAAGAGGAGTGGGCAAGGAAGCAAAGGACATTGAGTTTACAGAAACATCCTACCTTCAGAAGTCTGATATAGGGCAGCCAAGTGAGCTTGTTGTCGAAAAGAAGACCCAGGAAACGAAACTGTGGGACCACAGGCAATCGTTGTGCATCAAGATAGAGCTCTGGATGAGGGTGGATCGTAGTACGGCGACAGAAGTGGACCACCTGCGATTTTAAAGGAGAGAATTGAAACCCATGTGAGAGGGTCCATGCAGAGGCACGCTGTATAGCTCCCTGGAGCTGCCGCTCTGTAGAGGCCATCGAAGAGAAACTAACCCAAATGCAGAAATCATCCACATATAGGGCAGGGGCGACCAAAGGACCAACAGAGGCCACAAGTCCATCGATAGCAATGAGGAAAAGAAGTACACTCAAGACAGAACCCTGTGGGATGCCCGTCTCCTGGGTCTGTGGAGAACTAAAAACAGTAGCAACCCGAACCCTTAATGATCAATGGAACAGAAACTGGTGGATAAAAATCAAGAGTGGGCCTCGGAGACCACACTGATGAAGTGTAATTAAGATGTGATGGCGCCAGGCCGTGTCATAGGCCTTGCGTAGGTCAAAAAATACTGCAACCAAATGGCGGTGCTGGGAAAAAGCCTGCTGAACTGCGGATTCCAAGCGAAGTAAATGATCGATCGGAGACCGTCTCTCTCGGAAGCCACACTGGTAAGGAGACAATAGATCCCGAGATTCGAGGACCCAATTGAGCCAACAGGCTACCATCCGTTCAAGTAACTTGCAAACAACATTGGTCAGACTAATTGGCTGATAGCTGTCAACAAATAGGGGTTCTTACCAGGCTTAAGGACAGGAACCACGATGCTATCCCTCCACTGAGAACGGAAGTCAGCCTGGAGCCAGATACAGTTACACACGGAGAAGATGTTGCCGTTGTGGAGCACTGAGATGTTGAAGCAGTTGGTTATGAATGGAGTCTGGGCCAGGGGCTGTATCACGAGAAGAAGAAAGTGCAGAAAGAAATTCCCATTCAGTAAAAGGTTCGTTGTAAGATTCTGACTGACGAGGGGTAAAACATAAGGTGGAAGCTTCGGCCCACTGTTTCCGGTGAAGGAAAGCAGCCGGATAGGAGGCTGATGCTGATGCCATTGCAAAATGGGTCACAAGATGTTCCGCAAGAATCAACGGGTCTGTACAAAAGCCATCTGGGAGGTGAAGGCCTGGGAGGGCGGACTGCCGATGGCAACCTTGGAGAGAGCGAAGTGTAGCCCATACCCATGACCTAGGGACAGTAGAACCAAGGGGAGAAACAAATCGTTCCCAACATTTCTGTTTGCTCTGTTTGATTAAATAACGGGCTTTAGCGCGAAGGCGTTCAAAGGTAATAAGGCTGGCAACGGATGGGTGCCTCTTAAGGTGTTGCAAAGCTCGACGGCAATCACGGATGGCAATGGCAATGGCCGTACTCCACCACGGGACTTGCTGGCAACGAAATGGTCCAGATGAGCGCGGTACAGCAAGGCTAGCAGTGCCAACGATCACATCAGACACGTCATGTAGGACGTCATCAATACAACCCGACAAAGAGGGAGAAAACACGACCTGTGCAGTGTATAGAGGCCAATCGGCGCGTTGGAAAGACCAACGAGGTAACCTGTCCATCGGGGAGCGGGAAGGGAGAGAGAGAATCCACAGGAAACGGTCACTATCACAAAGGTTGTCGTGTGGCGACCAGTGTAATGAAGGGAGGAGAAAGGAAGAAGAAAGAGAAAGATCAATGGCAGAAAAGGTACCATGACCGGCACTGAAACGAGTAGGGGAGCCATCATTAAGAAGGCACAAGTCGTGGTCTGTAATAAACTGATCTAAGAGAAGACCTCGTCTAGATGGAAATGCACTGCCCCACAAGGGATGATGAGCATTAAAATCCCCCAGGAGGAGGAAGGGAGGAGGAAGTTGCTGAAGAAGGGCAGTTAAGGCAGGTGTAAGAGTCCTGTCAGGAGGGAGATAAAGATTGCAAACCGTGACGTCAGAGTCCAGGTGGACCCTAACAGCAACCGCTTCCAATGTAGTCTGAAGAGGAATCCACGTGCTAGCAATGTCTGTACAGACCAACGTACAACGCCACCAGAAGTCCGCAGCAGTCCGACCCGATTTCGACAGAAAACACGGAACCCACAGAGGATCGGTGAGTGATCATAAGTAAAATGAGATTTCTGTAGAACCACACAAGCTGCAGAGTAAGACGAAAGAAGGGATTTCAATTCCGGAAGGTGACTGTAGTATCCATTACAATTCCATTGGATAACCACAGAACGATGATTTAAATGGGAGTTGAACAGGCTAAAGCCAGTCATACCGCCGGGCCACCACCCGTCACAGACAAGGAGGGGGCGAAATCCATGAACGACAGGTCAGAATCTGATTGTGAAGCCAGGGATGGGACCTCTGGTGACACCAGAGGCTCTTTGTCCCGAGACATGTTTCTTCTTCTTTTCTGTTTGAGATCGAGGAGGGCTGTGAGGCATAAAGGAGCCAGCTGCAGCAAGATCGGGAACAGAAAGAGATCAGGCGACCTGGGGGCCGACAGACCGCAGTTCTCGCGGTCATCACGTGGCAGCAGACCTTTGGCCTGGAAGGTGCCAGGAAGGGGCATCCCGGGAGGGGCGCCCATGACCAGCAGACGCTGACGGAGTGGGACACTTCTCTGGCTGGGAACGGGGAACAGTGCCCAGAGGAGAAGTTGTGGGAGCTGCAGGGGAGGGGGGGGGAGGAGAGGGGTCCAGGACTGGGGTAAGGAAGAGGTGAAAATGTAACTAAAGAATAACTAGACGTCATGGACACAGGGTGAAGATGTGTATACTTCTTATGAGCCTCTGTGTAGGTTAAATGATCAAGGGACTTATACTCCTGCCTCTTCTTTTCCTTCTTATATACTGGGCAATCTGGTGAAAATGGAGAATGATTGCCATGACAATTAACACACACAGGAGGGGGAACACAGGGACTCCCCTCATGGAGTGGATGTCCACAGTCACCACAGAGAGGGGCCTGCGAACAGCGGGAAGACGTGTCCAAAACGCAAGCACTTAAAACACCTCATAGGAGGTGGGATGTACGGCTTCACATCACATCGATAAACCATAATCTTTACTTTCTCAGGGAGGGTATCCCCTTCAAAGGCCAGGATAAAGGCACCAGTAGCAATGCGATTATCCTTAGGACCCTTTTGAACACGCCGAAGAAAGTGAACACCCCGCCATCCGAGATTGTCCTGAAGTTCCTCATCAGTTTGAAGGATGAGGTCCCTGTGAAAAATCACACCTTGAACCATATTTAGAGACTGGTGGGGAGTAATGGACACAGGAATTGTGCCAAGATGGGTACAGGCACGAAGGGCCGCAGACTGGGCAGCTGAAGCAGTTTTGATCAGCAACGAACCCGACCGCATCTTGCTCAGGGAGTCCACTTCGCCAAACTTGTCTTCAGCGTGTTCCACAAAGAATAAAGGTTTGGTATTGGTGAAAGTATCCCCATCAGTCCTGGTGCAAACCAGATAGCGCGGGAAAGGCTTTGCCCCTAGCCGACGGGCCTGACCCTCTTCCCAGGGGGTAGCCATGGAAGGGAAGGCCAAAGGGGCAGGAGAAGCAGCACTAGAAGAATCAGTTCCACGCAGAGAGACGGCTGCAGAAGAACAGCCAGAGTTCTGGACCCGTATGCATTTCCATTTGCATAGCGTCTGCCTGGTACCACACACTCTGATCAGGGGCTCTCCTCATGGGCACCACCCAGACACAGCAAGGGCCGTCTGGCACAGCAGCCATTGCCAGGAGTTCCGATGCTCCAGGATGACGAGCAACCTCTCCAAGGCTTGCATGAGGAGGTCACAGCTCAGGTATCAGATTTCGAAAGCTTCTAATCTCTTCTCGTCTAAGCTATTTATCGTCCACGTTTCACTTCCATACATGGCTACACTCCATACAAATATTTTCAGAAACAACTTCCTGACATTTAAACCTATACTCGACGGTAACAAATTTTTCTTCAGAAACGCTTTCCTTGCCATTGCCAGTCTACACTTTAAATCCTCTCTACTTCGATCATCATCAGTTATTTTGCTTCCCAAATAGCAAAACTCCTTTACTACTTCAAGTGTCTCATTTACTAATCTAATTCCCTTAGCATCACCCGACTTAATTCGACTACATTCCCCATAACAAAAATGGTTCAAATGGCTCTGAGCACTATGGGACTTAACATCTGTGGTCATCAGTCCCCTAGAACTTAGAATTACTTAAACCTAATCAACCTAAGGACATCACACACATCCATGCCTGAGGCAGGATTCGAACCTGCGACCGTAGCGGTCGCGCGGTTCCAGACTGTAGCGCCATGCCATAACAATCTGCCTTGTCAAAAATACTTTTGGAATAAAGGAGACACTCACTGGAAAGCAGAAGCATTGAGTCATTGATAAGCACAAACAGAAAAGTAGAAAACTTGCGAGCTTTCAGAGTAATCCTTTTTGCAGCTAGAGAAAAAGAAAGACAGCAGATAGACTAGGTTGTTGTGAGAATTGTTTCAGGTGGGTTGGAAAAGGGAGAGAGGCAGAAAGAGGGATTGCAGTAGGTGGTTAGCAACTGGGCTAGGCATGTGATAGCATAGTTGTTGGAGCTGGTAGGAAGTGGAGCATGCTGAAGGTGACATAGGGAAGTGAACTGAGAGGGGGAGACAGGATGGAGGAAGGAAAAACTGTTGGATGAAGGACATGGGAACAGTGGGTTACAGTAGATTGAGCCCACGATGATTACAGAAGCAGCGGATGTGTTCTAAGTGAACTCCCATCTGCATAGTTACGAAAAGCTGGTGGCAGAGGGAACAATCCAGATCCAGATTGTGAGGCAGTGTTGTGCTCAGCTGCATGTTGTTTCAGGGGTGACCAACTTGTTTCTTGCCAAGAAGTTGGCAGTGGTCATTCATTCTTGTGGGCAGCTGGTTAGTAGTCATAGTGACGTAAAAGATGTGCAAAGTTCACAGCAGAGTTGGCCCAAATTAGCCTCATGGCAGGACTGGGATAGTAATTGCTGGGAGGGTGGATCGGGCATGTCTTGCACCTTTGTCTACCACAGGGATATGGTCCCGGCGGCAAGGGGATGGGAATGGGAGTGGCGTAGGGATAGACCAGGATGTTGTATAGGTTGGATGGGTGACGGAATACCACTTTAGCAGGGCAGGGAAGGATCATAGGTAGGATGGCCCCATTTCCAGTTATGATGATAGATAATCAAAGCCTTGGCGAAGGACATTGTTCAATTGCTTCAACCCAGAATGGTATTTGATGATGACTGGGGATTGCTCCTTTACAGCTGATTCTTGGAGGTGGCAGGAGGATTAGGTTTGTGTGAGGCTACAGAAAGGATTTCTATTTCTGAACTACATTTTGGGGGATAATGCCTGTCTATGAAAGCCTTTGTGGGATCTTCAGAATACAGGGCAAGCAAATTGTTGTCACTGCAGATACACAGTCCATACATGGCCAGGCTGTATGGGATGGAATTTTTGGTGTGGAAGGGTTGGGACCTGTCAAAATGCGGGTACTTTTGGTTGTTAGTGAGTTTAATGTGGACAGAATAGAGCCATCAAAGAAGCGGATATCAATGTCCAGGTAGATGGTGCATTGGGTAAAGAAGGACCAGGTGAAGTAGATGGGAGAGAAAGTTGTGAAGGGATGAGGGTAGAGTGTTTTGGCCCAGAGTTCAGATCATGAAGATACCATCACTGAAACTGAAACAGACCAGCAGTTGGGAGTTTTTGGAGGCCCGGAAGGTTTCCTCTAGATCATCCATAAACAGGTTGGCATAGGAGGGTGCCATGTGGGTGCCCATGGCTATTCTGCGGATTTGTTTGCGTACCTTCTCTTCAAATGAAAAGTAGTTGTGTGTCAGGATATAGTTGGTACAGTGTATAAGAAATGAGGTGGTAGGTTTGGAGTCTGAAGAATGTTGGGTCAGGTGGTCTTCAATAGCAGCAAGGCCAACGGTATGAGGGTTGTTTGTGGATAGGGAAGTGGCATCAACAATGACTAGTAGGGATCCAGCACCTCTCATGCCCGTAGCCTTGCCACTATCTAACACGACCTCTTCCAATAGAGCATCTTGTCACAGGTTTATCCTACCCCATCAGAGGCAGGGCCACTTGTGAAAGCAGCTATGCCATATATCAATTCTGCTACAAACACTGCACAGCTTTTTATATTGTTATGGCTACAAACTAGTTGTCCCCCGTGATGAATGGCTGAGGACAATATTCTCCATTTCAGTGACTATTCACAACCTGGATCTGGATCATTTCCTCCTCCACCAACTACTCTGAACTTCGCAGATTGGAGTTGGGGAGTTATCCTTACAACACATCATCCACACCCATAATTGTCCTGGCCACAATCTCCCGTAATCCACTGTCCCCACACCCTTCACACAACAGTTTCCCCTTCCTTCCATCCTGTCACACACACCCATTTCACATCCCCAGTCATCTTCAGTTGTGTGCTGGCTCTGACAACCATGTACCACATGCCTAGCCAATGTAACTGCCACCCCCTCCTCTCTGCAATCCTAGCTGGCTAACCAGCTGCCTCCTTCCAAGCTGCTAGCCAACCACCCCCAAATCCTCTTCCTGCTGACCCCCCCCCCCCCCCCCAACAAAACCTGCACCATACTCTAGTCCACCCACCAAAAAATAAATCACACACACACACACACACACACACACACAACTGTGGTCTCAGGGAACTGAAACCACACTGCCACTGCTGTATTGTTTCAGTTGCCCAAGACTGCAGAGAGAGAGAGAGAGAGAGAGAGAGAGAGAGAGAGAGAGATTTCTTTTTCCCCTCAAGCTTGAAAAAAAATGATTACTCTGAAAGCTAGCAAGTTTTCCATCTTTTTGTGCAGGCTTATCAATGACAATGCTTCTGCTTTCTGACAAGTGGTCTCCAGTAATCCAAGAGTATTTACATTCCACCAAAACTTTTCTAGAACATTTGCCCTTCATCACAGTTGTTTCTGTCAGTGGATTTCTGCATTTGCAGTCCTTATCAGTGCTAGAATAATTCCCCACCCATCTCTGTTCTGTGTATAAACTTTTCTTTATGCATCACATCAAATAATAGCCTGCCTGGTTATCTTAGTCTTCTGCACCCCCCCCCCTCCAATCAATTAGCATTTTCTGCCTACTAACCTCTCAGTACAAACTTGTCCATAAATTAACACTAGAAGGACCCCACCCGTCATTTAGAAGGGTATTCTACTTCTGTAGACTTATTTCTCCTAAATGGATTCTTCTACTGGTCCTATTTTCTATAACTTTCATAAATATTTGTTAATATAATAGAGGGAAACATTCCACGTGGGAAAAATATATTTAAAAACAAAGATGATGTGACTTATCATACGAAAGCACTGGCAGGTCGATAGAAACACAGACACATACATACACACAAAATTCAAGCTTTCGTAACAAACTGTTGCCTCATCAGGAAAGAGGGAAGGAGAGGGAAAGACGAAAGTAAGTGGGTTTTAAGGGAGAGGGTAAGGAGTCATTCCAATCCCGGGAGCGGAAAGACTTACCTTAGGGGGAAAAAAGGACGGGTATACACTCGCACACACACACATATCCATCCACACATATACAGACACTAGCTTGTGTCTGTATATGTGTGGATGGATGTGTGTGTGTGTGTGTGTGTGTGTGTGTGTGTGTGTGTGTGTGTGTGTGTGTGTGTGTGTGGTGTGCGCGCGCGTGCGAGTGTATACCCGTCCTTTTTTCCCCCTACGGTAAGTCTTTCCGCTCCCGGGATTGGAATGACTCCTTACCCTCTCCCTTAAAACCCACTTCCTTTCGTCTTTCCCTCTCCTTCCCTCTTTCCTGATGAGGCAACAGTTTGTTGCGAAAGCTTGAATTTTGTGTGTATGTATGTGTGTCTGTGTTTCTATCGACCTGCCAGCACTTTCGTATGGTAAGTCACATCATCTTTGTTTTTAAATATAAATATTTGTTAGGTAGATTTCTGAAAAGAATTTACCCAGTAGGAACATTCTGAAAAGTGTCCCAAACAACTTCTACTACAAGGACTTAAATCCGTCATTTTGACAGTTAACAAAATATGAACAATAGCTTTTGTACATATCCAAAGCTATTGTTGTGTACCACCCTAATTTGATTATTTTCTTTTGCAGACCCTCTGTTGGTGAGCAATGAAGCTTTGTTGTTCATGTGGCACAGTTTGCGTTTTCCACATTTCAGTTGTTTCGTAATGGCAGTTCAAAGACATAGTTTGTCTGATGAAGAAATTTTAGAATATTTGATGTCAATGTCAGATGGTGAATCCGAAGAAGATCCTCGTGATGTTTGTGAAGCTGATGAATTACGAGAAGATGATGCTGCAAGTGCTATTGACGATGAGGAAAATATCCCTCCCATCAATGAAATCAGTGACTCTTCAGACAGCGATGTTGCAACAACTGGACAAGAGCATGCCAAGAAGTTGCAAACCAATGTTGCTTTACCTACAGCAGGTATGTTTGTATAGCCATTGTATTATTATTTTATATTTTATTGCAACTGATATTTCAGCAAGCACTATAAAAGTTTTCTATTTTGCTGTATTATAATTTTAAATTCACTGTTTTTGTTGTAACTGAATTATTGTATTATATACTGTATATTCAGGTATGGTTCAAATGGCTCTGAGCACTATGGGACTGAACATCTGAGGTCATCAGTCCCCTAGAACTTAGAACTACTTAAACCTAACTAACCTAAGGACATCACACACATCCATGCCCGAGGCAGGATTCGAACCTGCGACCGTAGCGGTCACGCGGTTCCAAACTGATGCGCTTAGAACCGCACGGCCACACCGGCCGGCTATATTCAGGTATGCCAAACAGCAGTGTGCACTTACCTCCAGCTAACAGCACTAGAAGCTTTCATGGCAGTGAGACAGGAAAAATTCAGATGGAAGGAAATTGTGTGACGGGGATTAGTGAGAAAGCTAATGACGGAACAACACGGGCTGTTACACCTACGAAAGCTGTTCTTGGAGAACATCCACAGCAAAACATCTTGAAGGTAGCATCGAGATCCACAGGCTATGCGAAGAAGTTTGTCACAAAAGGTATATATTCTAGTGCATGGAGATTGCTAGTTGATGACAGCATGCTTCAAAATATAAAGAAGTGTACAGAAAACAGAGCACACCCAGAGCTACATGATGATGACTGGATCATCAGTGTTGATGCAATAGAAGCTACAATATCACTTATGTATTTATGAGGCATATATGGAGCAAAAAGCTTTCCATTGGAGCTGTTATGGTCGAATACATAGGGACCAGCATTTTTTCAGAACACAATGAGCAGAAATAAGATAGAGCACATGTTCACACAGACTATAAACAGATCGTTTTGCACCTGCTGCCCCTGCGTGGAATCCTTTCATTGCCAATTCCTTGCTGTGTTATTTTCCAGGTGAAAATATCACTGTGGATGAGCAACTGTTTCCATGAAAGGCTAGATGCTCTTTCATTAAATACATGATCCATAAACCACACAAATTTGGAATAAAGTTTTGGCTTGCAGTTGATACAAATTCCAAGTATCTGGTGAATGGGTTTCCTCACCTAGGGAAAGATGAGCAGCGTCCCACAGGTATTCCCCTTGCATAGCATGTTGCAACGTGTCTTATGCAGCCCTTTGTTTCCACAGGAAGAAACATAACCTGTGACTATATTTTCACAATGAAAGGCCTTGCAGAAAATTTCAAACATAAGAGCACAGTAAAGAAATCTAGACGGGAAATACCTCGATCAGCAAAATCTACTGTAGCACCTTTGCACAAAACTATTGTTTATGTGTCAGGTGACATAACTAACATGTTATCAGGGGAAAAAGAACAAAAATGTCCTTATTTTGAGTTCAATGCATGACATAGTAACTATATGAACGGCATCGTAAAAAGCTACCAGAATTAATGGCCTACTACAACAACACCAAGTATGTCGTTGACGTAATCAATCAAATGGCTCAGCTTTACACAGTGAAGTATGGATGCCGCAGATGGCCCATGCGCATAATGTCTTGGACTTAGCAGATATAAATGTTTGGTTACTCTATAAGGAAGTAACAGGAGAAAAATTATGGAGACGTCAGTTTATATACAAATTGGCAGAAGAGTTGGCTTCAGCAAATAAGGTCACAAGGGTACAAAATACCCTTCTTAATACAGTATCACAACGTTGCAAGATTCAGAAGACTTGTCAAATTGGAGGGTGTAGAGGCAAGAATAGAAGCAAGCATTTATGTATAAAGTGTGGCACGTATGTTTGTGGACCATGTTTAGGCAATACTGAATACATCTGTGTGAGGTGTCACGACGCAGCAGGCGGTTTTGAATGAGTAAAAGCACGATTATAAATGTTCTCTCTAGAATATATTGTGCTTCTCAGATATTTGTCTTAAAACACATGGTTTTATTTCCCACAGAAAGTTATTCTTTCCACATTTTGTTACATAATGTTTTGATTAATTTTTAGGTATAAAATGTTCACTGTACCACATAATTCCACAGAAAAAAGTAAAACCATATCCTGATGCACTGTGTAACTTGTCTGAAATAAATTGATTTATGTTAAAATGTGTATACTTTTTTTTTTAAATGGTAAATGAAACTGTACCCGTCAAAAAAAATAGGTTGGTCCTTCTAGGTAGATCGAAATTCCCAGTCCTTCTAGTGTTAGTCAAATACACTGCAATACACCCTTATCGGCAAGTCACACTTTTCAGTGATTATCACATCTATTACTATTCACTCGTTCATATTTCATCACCTGTACAAACTAAAAAGCCCACAGACCTATCCCAACATTATTAATGATAATCACTGAAAATAGATATGTAGCTATCATCAGGAATTTGCTCTTCACTCTGTAATTTCACTGTATCACTTTTGTCCACTCTTGCTCTCTAATTTTGACACCACTGTCTTTTTTTTTCCTTTTCTTTCCAAACAACAAGACAGTGAAGTCACGCAAACAGTAAAACCACAGCTCAGTAACTTTTTAGGACAAAGTGTTCCCTGGGAAGTAGGTATAAGAGAGAGGAAAATGTGTTTGTTTAATTAGGTATAAGAGAGAGAACAGTGTGTTTATTCCAATAATGGAATATTACATATCTGACTTACTGTTAATGATAATTGGTACATCTCCAGGTATGTTGTACAGTCCATCTTCGTTCTCATCTTCTTCAGCATCACCAAAAATTTCATCTTCTTCACAATCTGAAAAGTGTAAATATTTTTTCGCCATGTAACTGATACTGGAATATCAGCAAGTCTACATAATGCCCAATTTCAAGTAACAATTGCAACAGTGAGAAACTGGTTTAACATCACCAGTTAAGCTCGGTATACAAGTGAGAGATTTTTCACTCTCTGAGAGCTTCTGCAAGTAATTCATGCAATGTAAACAGCACCAATAGCTCTCATATAGGCAGCAACCTCCATCCCTCGAGAGCTGCTCTCCATATCTCTCAGACACAAAAAACTATTGGCATTATCTGGAGAGCACAGAATACTGAGCAGTCATACTGCATCCAAGATTTGGGCTTATCTGACAGTTTTTACGCTACTACGTCTTTTGCCAAACTCGTGCACAAATTAAACATAAGTACTCGTGAAACTGCATGTTTCGAGTCTTAATTTGTGGCTTTGGCATGTTTTCGCGTGAAGAAATCACCCACTCTAACTCGTACATGACAAGCGCAAGAGTTAACCCATTTCAAAAGTTCTAGAATGAAACAATGCAATACATAACATAATTTACAGAACTAAGACGTATTATGTAGAATTAATACATAAAGAAAAAGGGGAAAAAGAATTGTTACCGAGAAGAGTTGATCCTACATTAATACGAATGAGAGACAATGAATTATCCACTGCACCAAAAAGACACTACAAGTACCTGCTTTATGACAGTATATGGCATTGTCAGGACAGCTGAGACTACTGACATGACAGATACGCATGATGAAGTAAATGTCATTGATGTGTCCACAGAAAAAGTGGTAAGGAAATCTGCCAGGAGCTGGACTCAGGACAAAGCTGAGAATTTAATGGGTTTGCATGAGAAAAGGCCAGCAGTACGGACAGTAAAGTACTGCACTACAAGAACTGAAATAACAAGCAAAGTTTGTAACACCTCTACAAAAGAAATTTACCTAAATATCCACAGTTTAAGGAATTGGGCACTGTAGTTTCATAACATACCTTAATTAATTCAGAGAAACAAATGCAGTTCTATCTGAAAGTAATCGGTCTAGAACTTGGAAAAGTGCCATTTCACTTCAAGTAATACAGCTGTATCTATAATTGTTTGATGTATTGTTTGATTATACTATTATATTTTGTGTTGTTTAACAGACCTTCAGAAATTTACAAGTGGTTCCTTAAGCCAAAACATGTAAAAACATCAAATAAATGTATGTCCAGAAATGCTTCTTTTACCATACATCTGCCCTATTTGGCTATCAAACAAATACAGGTATTAAGATGAAATCTGCTGTAATGTTATTTCATCATAATTGTTACGATACCAAATATTACAGAGAATAAACATACGGTACTTAACACCAGAAATTTTAGTGTCACAAGCAGTCTGTCTTTAACTCTAATGAATCTAAACACAATTATTTTGGCTCCAATTAGCAGGAGTACTTCTCCCATCTCCATTGCTGTCATTTTCGTGAAATTTCAATCATTTTATCTTCCCCCCATGAACCACGGACCTTGCCGTTGGTGGGAAGGCTTGCGTGCCTCAACGATACAGACAGCTGTACCATAGGTGCAACCACAACGGAGGGGTATCTGTTGAGAGGCCAGGCAAACGTGTGGTTCCTGAAGAGGGGCAGCAGCCTTTTCAGTAGTTGCAGGGACAACAGTCTGGATGATTGACTGATCTGGCCTTGTAACACTAACCAAAATGGCCTTGCTGTTCTGGTACTGCGAACGGCTGAAAGCAAGGGGAAACTACAGCCGTAATCTTTCCCGAGGGCATGCAGCTTTACTGTATGATTAAATGATGATGGCGTTCTCTTGGGTAAAATATTCTGGAGGTAAAATAGTCCCCCATTCAGATCTCCGGGCGGGGACTACTCAAGAAGACGTTATCAGGAGAAAGAAAACTGGCATTCTACAGATCGGGCCGAGGAATGTCAGATCGCTTAATCGGGTAGGTAGGTTAGAAAATTTAAAAAGGGAAATGGATAGGTTAAAGCTAGATATAGTGGGAATTAGTGAAGTTCGGTGGCAGGAGGAACAAGACTTCTGGGCAGGTGAATACAGGTTTATAAATAAAAAATCAAATAGGGGTAATGCAGGAGTAGGTTTAATAACGAATAAAAAATAGGAGTACGGGTAAGCTACTACAAAGAGCATAGTGAACACATTATTGTGGCCAAGATAGACATGAAGCCCACACCTACTACTGCAGATGACAAAGAAATTGATGAAATGTATGATGAGATGAAAGAAATGATTCAGGTAGTGAAGGGAGACGACAATTTAATACTCATGGGTGACTGGAATTCAAGAGTAGGAAAAGGGAGAGAAGGAAATATAGTAAGTGAATATGGATTGGGGCTAAGAAATGAAAGAGGAAGCAATCATGAAAGAAGGTTGTATACATGGAAGGAACCAGGTTTTAAATTTTAAGACATTTCCAGGAGCAGATATGGACTCTGACGACAATCTATTGGTTATGAACTGTAGATTAAAATGAAGAAACTGCAAAAAGGTGGGTATTTAAGGAGATGGGACCTGGATAAACTGAAAGAACCAGAGGTTGTACAGAGTTTCAGCGAGAGCATAGGGGAACAATTGACAGGAATGGGGGAAAGAAATACAGTAGAAGAAGAATGGGTAGCTCTGAGGGATGAAGTAGTGAAGGCAGAAGAGGATCAAGTAGGTAAAAAGACAAGGGCTACTAGAAATCCTTGGATAACAGAAGAAATATTGAATTTAATTGATGAAAGGAGAAAATATAAAAATGCAGTAAATGAAGAAGGCGCAAAGGAATACAAACGTCTCAAAAATGAGATCGACAGGAAGTGCAAAATGGCTAAGCAGGGATGGCTAGAGGACAAATGTAAGGATGTAGAGGCTTATCTCACTAGGGGTAAGATAGATACTGCCTTCAGGAAAATTAAAGAGACCTTTGGAGATAAGAGAACGACTTGTATGAATATCAAGAGTTCAGATGGAAACCCAGTTCTAAGCAAAGAAGGGAAAGCAGAAAGGTGGAAGGAGTATATAGAGGGTCTATACAAGGGCGATGTACTTGAGGACAATATTATGGAAATGGAAAAGGATGTAGATGAAGATGAAATTGGAGATACGATACTGCGTGAAGAGTTTGACAGAGCACTGAAAGACCCGAGTCGAAACAAGGCCCCCGGAGTAGACAACATTCCATTAGAACTACTGACAGCCTTGGGAGAGCCAGTCCTGACAAAACTCTACCATCTGGTGGGCAAGATGTATGAGACAGGTGAAATACCCTCAGACTTCAAGAAGAATATAATAATTCCAATCCCAAAGAAAGCAGGTGTTGACAGATGTGAAAATTACCGAACTATCAGTTTAATAAGTCACAGCTGCAAAATACTAATGCGAATTCTTTACAGACGAATGGAAAAACTGATAGAAGCCGACCTCTGGGAAGATCAGTTTGGATTCCGTAGAAATGTTGGAACACGTGAGGCAATACTGGCCCTACGACTTATCTTAGAAGCTAGATTAAGGAAAGGCAAACCTACATTTCCAGAATTTGCAGACTTAGAGAAAGCTTTTGACAATGTTGATTGGAATACTATCTTTCAAATTCTGAAGGTGGCAGGCGTAAAATACAGAGAGTGAAAGGCTATTTATAATTTGTACAGAAAGCAGATGGCAGTTATAAGAGTCGAGGGGTATGAAAGGGAAGCAATGGTTGGGAAGGGAGTGAGACAGGGTTGTAGCCTATCCCCGATGTTATTCAATCTGTATATTGAGCAAGCAATAAAGGAAACAAAAGAAAAGTACGGAGTAGGTATTAAAATCCAGGGAGAAGAAATAAAAACTTTGAGGTTCGTCGATGACATTGTAATTCTGTCAGAGACAGCATAGGACTTGGAAGAGCAGTTGAACGGAACGGACAGTGTCTTGAAAGGAGGGTATAAGATGAACATCAACAAAAGCAAAACGAGGATAATGGAATGTAGTCGAATTAAGTCGGGTGATGCTGAGGGAATTAGATTAGGAAATGAGACACTTAAAGTAGTAAAGGAGTTTTGCTATTTGGGGAGCAAAATAACTGATGATGGTAGAGAGGATATCAAATGTAGACTGGCAATCGCAAGGAAAGCGTTTCTGAAGAAGAGAAATTTGTTAACATCGAGTACAGATTTAAGTGTCAGGAAGTCGTTTCTGAATGTATTTGTATGGAGTGTAGCCATGTATGCAAGTGAAACATGGATGATAAATAATTTGGACATGAAGAGAATAGAAGCTTTCGAAATGTGGTGCTACAGAAGAATGCTGAAGATTAGATGGGTAGATCACATAACTAATGAGGAGGTATTGAATAGAACTGGGGAGAAGAGGAGTTTGTGGCACAACTTGACAAGAAGAAGGGATCGGTTGGTAGGACATGTTCCGAGACATCGAGGGATCACCAATTTAGTATTGGAGGGCAGTGTGGAGGGTAAAAATCGTAGAGGGAGACCAACAGATGAATACACTAAGCAGATTCAAAAGGACGTAGGCTGCAGTAGGTACTGGGAGATGAAGAAGCTTGCACAGGATAGAGTAGCATGGAGAGCTGCATCAAACCAGTCTCAGGACTGAAGACCACAACAACATGGATATTATATCACAAGCTCTACAATGAGTTCTTACATTCTCCAAAATCATCCCACCGCCTAATCTACTCTCTTATCCAACACAAACACTGTCATTTACGTTCTTCATTTGGTACTAAAAGTATTAAAAGTAGAACTGCAGCCCAATGCACTTTCATCACAACCTATTCCTTCAAGCACAGAACAATGACCGAAAAATCTCGCAGAAAGTGATCCCTCAGCTCTCACAAACACACTTCTCCTGCTGTGCGTAAATGGTTCTGACACCTGATTCGAAAGACTGACACTTACAGAAAGTACTCACAAGTAACTATCAGACCATAAGTATTAGTGAAAATTTGCCCTAGTAAAAACAATTCTGTGAGTACTGTCAGAATACCAAACTGTCCAAGAGCATGTATCCTAGCCATTACATTCATTGTGGACTATGTTGCAATGACTAACTGTTAATCATAATGCAGAAAAGAAATAAAATCTGCATCAATCACTAAAATTTTTCCATCCACTATATGTTCCACTGGTTAGCAATCATCACATGAAAAGCATCTTTTACAGGGTTGCTCACAGTGCTAAGCATTGGGGATTTTATGCAGCAGTGTTAAGGCGGCTGAGAGGTTAGATTATGACTCGCATTATTAATTATTGCGTTCATCAGTCACAAAATGTATAGATGTGATGTAGCAGATCATCTGAAGACGTTACAAGTACTTCTACAGAGCAAGAAGAGCAGTATGTGTACTGCATTCTGCTGCTGAAATTCACTTATGTTTCTCACTGCACATGAATCACACAATGTTGTTATGTAGCAAAGAAGTTACATTTCTTTCTTTCTTTATGAAAACATTTACCTTCTTTGCTACATAACGCCCGCATCTCGTGGTCGTGCGGTAGCGTTCTCGCTTCCCACGCCCGGGTTCCCAGGTTCGATTCCCGGCAGGGTCAGGGATTTTCTCTGCCTCGTGATGGCTGGGTGTTGTGTGCTGTCCTTAGGTTAGTTAGGTTTAAGTAGTTCTAAGTTCTAGGGGACTGATGACCATAGATGTTAAGTCCCATAGTGCTCAGAGCCATTTGAACCATTTGCTACATAACAACAACATAGTCTCAAATGAAATTGGTAACCCACTCTTCGTTCAATAGAGAGAACGGAACTAAACTGACGAAAGAACAAAAGGACAATTTCAAAACCAATAGTATAAGGCGGGATTTATTTACATCACAGTGGTGCAGATTAGAGTATTACTGCACACATAATCTTCATAATCATAAGTGGAATAACTGCTCCTACAAAAACTACTTTTTTCAAAGCCACTTGTCATTACAAGAAATAATCCTTTTCAAAGCAATATGTTGGTTCTCAAGTACTCTAACAGCAACTAATTACAGTTATGAATATTTCACAGTTTCTTTAATGCCATTCATTCTCACTATTGCAGCAAAAAAGAATGTAAACTGGTAATAATACATGAACTTCGCATGTCGTATGAAGAAAAATCACATCTGGTTCAAACAGCAAGATATGTTTTGGTAGCAAGGGGTGAGAAAACTGTAAGATAGCTCAAAAATTTTGGAGCTCATCAAATTTTTTCTAAATCAAAGTTCCACTGGGTTTCAGAGGAAACCATTTGCCATCTGTTACATGACGTATTTAGGTGTGGCCAAATGTGTCCACACAGTCTATAATTTTACAAATACTGCCAATACATTAACTTAAGAAAAAAGATAGAATTATGCAACACATTTTGCCCAAAACAGCAGCAGCAGCAGCAGCAGCAAAGCATTTCAGCTTCTTGCAACCAGTTAAATCTTTTCAAACCTGAATTTTTTCTGGATAGAGGACATTATTTTTTATTTATGCTGCAATGGTCTTCGGTGATTTTTTAATGGTTTTAGATGCACGATTTATTTAAAAATATGTGCCTGTTTTCAAAATCTACTTTTTACACTTGGCTCCAATTCATGGACTAAAACAACTAATTTTGAAATATTCAATGTTGCAATAAATAAAGTTATCACACTAGTTACTATGCAAAATGACAATAATAATATTTAATTATACAGTGGAATATAACTAACCAACTACTTCCATGTATTGTGGCAATCACAAGCTGCTGCACACAGCTACACTGAGTAGTTGATATTTTTATAGTGATGGCCAGCAGTTGGCAACACTTGAGCATAACAGAAAGATCAAACATTCACAAATGTATACGTGAGGTTTCCATTGGAGAAAAAATATTTCAATTGCAGCTAAGACACAGTAAAAGTTAATGTATACAATTGCAGCTAGAGGGTCTGAAAGGGTTAAGCAAAAGACATGTGAAATGTAATGTTCTACCAAACAAGAAACACAGAATAAAATAACAACGTACCATCATAGTTTTCAGATTGATCAGGATGTAGAGCCTGGCATTCACACATAGCATGGTACATTGCATCTAGCATTCCTTTGTCATCAGGTATAAATCTCATTTCTGTCATTTCAGGATTTGAACTGTCGTCATCAGCATTTTCTTCAGGCTGGTTTTCTGAAACAGAAGATATACAGTGTAATCTGAAATTAAATACATTATTCAAACTACAATTGTGTATTAATAGCACTTTTTCCAATATTTACGCTATTGTTGTGGCATGCTCTGCTGGGCCTATGGGAACAAATCATGTTGGGGTCCTCCTGTACTATCAGACATTTTTAACGACTGTTAGGTGCCAGACAGCTGAAAGTTTATCAAGAATGACCAATTTCACAGAACTGGCAGCGGTATACAGGTAAAAGAAATACACAATGCATTATTAATTTGCACTTCCAGTGAAGCAAAGGACTTAAAATTCAAAGTGAGAGAACCGGGTAGGAGCACGCATGCCGGATTAGTAATTGAAATTGATCACTTTTAAAAAATAAAAGTAGTACAGCTGTATAATATGCAATGCAATTTTTAACTTAAAACAAATGCATGTTACATCTTAGAGCACTTGGCCTGCGTAGAAACTTTATTATCCGTAATTACATAATTTATTCCACATGAACCTGTGAATACAGTTAAAGATTTCATCTGGGCTTCCTGGGGTTTCCTGTTATTAACTTAAGCTAACAGAAGTTATAAGGAACTGAAGAATTTTTGTGACTGTGCTTGACTTCAGAAGGTCACAGCATTCTGCAAGTATTGAGAAAGGAACATTGGTGAATGATGGTTTTACAGCTGCATTACTAAAAGCACAACACAGGCATCAAACCAAGATTTTTATGATTATATTCTCTGAAGTAAATAATTTTAGCATTCCCACATGCAAACACTGATTAACAACAGGGATGCTGCTCATAGATATTCTGAGGCAAATCCAAAACCAGAATGCTACGAAGAATGCAAGAAGTTGCAAAACAGGGTGAAGCAATGTGATTGCAACGCCAAAATCAGGGGCTTGTATTCCTTTGTGTGCAGTGAAACAACAACCATGATTATGTTGATGTATCTCTGTACCTTGGATGTCTGATGAGCAAAATCAGAAACTGTTTTTCCATGTCTCAACTGACAAACTGAATGAATTTTTCTCAGCACCTCATGCTGATGAGATCTATCGCACGCAAGAATTCCCAAACTACATAACTAACCGTGACACTTTCCATCTGAAACTGGTTACAATGACCACAATATGAAAAGCAATAATTACAATGTCTTTTGAAACAGCAGGGAATGACACTATCAGCATTATCATGGACAAGCATTGCAGATAGCCCAATAGCTGTGTTAATATACATATTTTTCTCTTGTGAATGGAACACATTCCAATCCATGTAAAAGAAGCATTGTCCGACCAATCCCTCAGAATATGAAGCTGTAACCACCTTGTTTTTATTTATTTATTTATTTGCTGTCCATATAACAATCAGTTTCCAGACACTGTCAGAGATTTAGTTTACATTACAAAGCGTTAGTTCACATGTATATATAAATACATTCATTGATATAAATAATCAGGATCAGAAATTTTCAGTTTTTTATGGCCCAAACAAAATTTACTGTTATGTACACTGTAGAGAGACATAACATGACATTTTCTGCTGAATAGCAGATTCTCTCTATTAATGAGTGCTTCAGTTTATTCTTTAAGGTGTTTAAATTAGCTGTCTTGAGATCAGGTAGTAGTCTGTTGTAAGCAAGTTGTTCCTGTTGTATGTAGACTACAATCTGCAGCCATTTTTATTTATTTATTTATTTTACTTTCAATTCTGTCGAAGTTTTCCCTTCCCCTTGTATTTTAGTTATATGCATTACTGTTTATTATATTATGTTCTGGGTTTCGTTTCACGAACACAATTGCCTGCAGAATTTATACAGAGTCTGTATAGACTGCTGGTGTCCCATCCCATATCTCAATACCATACTGAAGATGCCAATGTATCATTCCAAAATATACAGGGTAGCACACGAAAAACCGGTCCCGAGCACTGGACTGCTCATCCGTTGTTTCAAAGCTGTTGTGACTATGTTTTGTACTATCAGTACAAAAGCCACTGTGACTTGTTTGAGACATGGAAAGGAAATATCTCAGTGAGGTGTATCCTCTTCAAGAAAGAAATGTAATAATGGAGGCCTGTGTGTCTACCAGTTCATTTAAGGAAACAGGGACATTTTTTGCAAAGAAGTTTTCTGGCATTTCCATACCAACAAAGAGCAGTGCACATGACTTAGTGACGTGGTGGCATACTACAGGGTCAGTTGCAAATGCAAAAAAGAAGTGAGCCCTCTCCATTTGTGCACCTGCTGTGGTCACAAATATTTGAGCACGAATGATCCAGAGTCCAAGGAAGTCAACACGCAAATTGTCGCAACAGGTGAAAGTGTGTGAACTTCCAGAACACCAGAGATTGGTCAACAAACAATTCCTATATGATTAATGAGGAACCTCCTCGTGGTGAAAAAAATCAGAGTTTCGTGTGCCACATCAGCAAGTCAGATTGTGGGGGCCATATTTTTTGAAACAATAGTAAACACTGTTGTGTATATGTGAATCTTCCAGGAATTTTATGCACAGTTGACCCATTATGAAAGTATGTATGCTGTCTTTCAACAGGATGAGGTGACCTGTAACACTTCACTCAAGTCAATCTCATGAATTCATGAAAAATTCACAAACGGACTGTCAACAAAGGATTGTGATCACCATGTTTGTCGCACCTAACCGCTTGCGACTTATCTGTGGGGCAGTCCAAAGGGAAAAGTGAACGCAAATAATCCAATAACGTTAGAGTACTTTTAAGGACAATATCCATAGTGAAATTTTGAGAACTGATGCAGTAGATCAATTCAGTAAACACAGGCATTTTCGTTAGCTTATTTGTTATTTCTTTATTATCCAATTATTATGTATTTGTCTATCTGTTGTTGTATCTGGTCATGGTGGGGAACAGTTTGTGCATAAAAGGCAAGCAATCTGTACTCAGGGCAGATTTTCCATGCGTCACCCTGTATTTGCCTTAAGCTACAATGGCCCTTATAGCTAAGCATGACTTTCATTGTCAGTGTCTTCTCTCCGTTTTAAAATAGCTTATTTGCAGTAAGGTAAGTCGACAAAAAATTGTAATTAATTTCACTACTGTTGGCAGCAGTTTGCGTATCATGGCTCCAGCTGATCTGGGATCTGCACAGCTCATGACCTTGCAATTTTGGGGTTCAATTAAATCATTCACCTACGTAAGGAACAGAAAAGGCACTAACCTGCTTCCTTGAGGCATATCACATTGAAGAATCGTGTAAGTTGATTTAGTTGTTACCAACTGTTCATGCCTTTTATAAGTTAGCTTCACACACTGCTTCCTGTCTTTCAAATACAACATATGTAGCTGTAAGGCTACCCATCTCTTCCTGTATTTCAATTTGTGTAATAGAACTGTACGATTCACGGTACCGAAGGCTTTACTCATATTCAGGAAAGTGCTTGTGACCTTGTCTGCTTTATATACAGCTTGTTTAATATTTCATGTATAAAAGTTGCTACTGATGTTACACTCTTCCTTTTCTAAAACATGTTGTAGATTGCTGAACTGATTTAGTATTACTTTCTCTAGTAATTTGTCAAGTTCTGATGTTAAAGATATTGGTCTATAGTTTTGTGTCAGTTTTTATTGCCCTCTTATACACTTGTAGCATCTCAGCAATTTTCAAAAGGTCAGGAAACTCCCCATGGCAGAGGGAGGTTCTTATTTGGTGCTTCAGAGGCTTCGCTAATTCTCCTCTGTGCTCCTTTAGTAGCTTAGCTGAAATGTCATCGAAGCCACAAGACATATTATCTTGAAGTTTTGAAACGATTACTATGAGTCCCTCTCATTAATACCATGGATGGAAACAAAAGATTGGCTAGCGTTCCTAACAATAAAATTGGGTCCCCAGTCATGTACTCAATTTGTACCAAATGTACCAAACGTTTGTATGAATCTCTCTTGTAGCTACCAATCAATCAGCATTTTGCCTGTTACATCTGGAGCCCGGGAATATATTGCTCAGGACCAGGTTATTGAATAGTTACACAAATTCAACTTAAATATCAGACCAGCTTTTGCAAGCACTATAGACAAACGATTTAATTAGGGAAAATGATGGCCTGAAATAGGTTCTGAACAACTGTGAGGCCACAATAACATTGACACTACTAGCCTTCAGCAATATATTTGATACTGTCAACTTCGACATATTGCTAAGAAAAATAAGACAGCAAAATTTTCAGAGAGTGTGTTTAAGTGGTTTGAAACGTACTTGAAAAACAGACTGCAACTTGTTGTCTATGGGAATACAAAGTCACCCTGGAAGCATATTCTTGCAAGAGTGTAACAAGTGTCAGTCCTGAGCCCACTTTTATGTCAATGATGTCTCTGTCATTTCTCCTCCAGTAAATATCATTCCTACGCCGACAACCTACAGCTTTTCCTAGGTGCCAGATCTGAATATATCAACTACACAATCCTTAATATAAATGATTATCTGTCTTCCGTGCTAACATGGCCACACAAAACCTGAGAAACTACAAGGTCTATTCAAAAAATCCCAGAACATTTGTGATTTTGTGCCAATGGTGTGTTACAGCGAAATGTGGTTAGCATCCCTGCACATGCCTGTGTTTGATATGTAACTGCTGGAATTTTCAGTGTTGTATGTCTGTTATTCTTCAGTGCTGTATTCAGCAGACTGTTGTGTCGCAAAGTTCGCGAATTTCTAGATGGCAGAGTTAGAGGAGCAGTGTGCCTGCATTAAATTTTGCAAGAAACTTGAGAAAACCTTTACAGAAACACACACCAAATGATGCAGTAATTTACAGTCATGAGTGCTTAAGCTGAACTCGGTGTTACGAATGGTTCACATGGTTTAAAAATAGTCAGACAGAAGTTAAAGATGACCCCCATTTAGGATGCCCTTCGACATCTGCCGACAACGCTCATGCCAGGAACATTAATAAAACAGCAGAGTGCTAAAAGGAAAGCATATTTCTGAAAATACCTGAAAATAATTGGATGCAAAGTGTGAATCAAACCCAATAGCGTAATTTTTGTAGATGCCTTTCCGACTACTAAAAGAGTTGGATAAGCTATAAATAAAATATAGCACAAGTGTCATCTTGTTAATTATTATTACTCACGTATGGGCTAAATAGGACTACGTGAGGTACAATCAGTCAATGTCACTTTTGAGGCTTGGCCTTTCTTTGTGTCCAAATTTGTTTCATCCTTTCAGAACGAAGTCTCTTTCTTTCATCAGACCACAGCGTTCCAGTTCGTTTTCTAATTTCTCTCTGACCAACTTTCCAATCAAATATTTTTTTACTGAATTTTTTTCTAGCTGTGATGTCTGCCTGAGTTACACTGGCTACTTAAAGATCCTCTGCAACCGCAGCAATCCTTTTAATTGGCTCGGATTTGGCCTTACTTCTGTTTTCATAGAATTCTAATATTACCAAGTGAGGTGGCACAATGGTTATCATACTGGACTTGCACTCTTGGAGGACGATGGTTCAAACCCGCATCCGGCCACCCAGATTTAGGATTTCTGTGATTTCCCTAAATCGCTTCAGGAAATGCCAGGATGGTTCCTTTGAAAGGGCACGGCCAACTTCCTTCCCCATCCTTTCCTACTACAATGGGACTGATGACCTCAGAGTTTGGTCCCTTCCCCCAAATCAAAGAACAAATTCAACCATTTGTTTTGTCAACCTAGTGTATGCCATTCTTTTAACGTGTCCACAAAGTTTAAGTCTTTGTTTTATCATGTCACCATATATGTCTGTGTAGTCTTCTATTTCCTATATTACTTCTCAGCCTATAAGTTTCTCCATCAGTAATTTGGGGCCTAATATTTTCCTAATAATCTTCCTTCCCTTTTTTTTCTTTCGAATTTCTTCAATATCTTTCTTCCTATTTAAAATTAAAGTTTCTGCTGCATAAAGACAGTCATGTTTGATTACAGTGCTGTAATGCACAAGCTGATAATATTTTTACAATATTTTGAATACTTATATACGGCTGGTTTAGAGAATTTCAACTACACTCAAAATAAAAAAAAATACATAAAAAAACCAACAACACTGCTTCCTTGCGATATTGGGTTCTTTCTTTTGTGTAAATTTGATATTGATCCACCTCTAACATGGTAATTGGTCAAGGCTTTTGATGACTTTGCTGCCATTATTTTCTCCTACAGCAGCTCTTTCTTTGGAATTTATTTTATTTTCATGTAAATGTATGACTGATGTGCAAGTCACACGGGATTTGTTACTGATTGCCATTTTTGTAATAATGCACCTCACATAATAGTCAATGTTTTTGTTTTTGCTTGGACGAATATCTGGATAGATGTGACACCAAGTTTCTCCCAGTGTATATAATGTCCAAATAACTTACAGGAATACAGATGGATGACATCATCAACAACCAGTGATCTTTAGACATGTGCACCCTGTCATCTTCAAGGCAAAACTGCAGCAAGTAAGCATTGTGCAAAGGAATTTACAACCATGCTTTGCAGAGCACAATTCCAATATGGAACATTAATAACCAATGGGTGAGATAACAGTAACTCTGAGTGTCACAAATGTTTATAACAGACTAAGAAAACTGTTATTGGTTGTGTGATGGCGCTATTGCTTAGGAGAGAGAGAGAGAGAGAGAGAGAGAGAGAGAGAGAGAGAGAGAGAGAGAGAGAGAGAGCTTTCTGGACCTGCACTGCAAACCTAGGTTTTAAATTCGCAGGTACAGCATTTACTTGTTGCAATTCTGCCTTGAAAATTACAGTATGTGCACCTGTTGAAATACCAGTGGTTGTCGACAATGACACTTGGCTTCATTCCCCTAAGTTATTTGAACATATGGACAGCTGAACATATTACACATATTTATATGTCTAGTGTACTGATAACTGTTTTACTATATGTAATTTCATGTAAGAAAGATATTTACTGTGTAAAAAGTTCACACAAGAATGTTACACTTGGACAATATCTACAGCCATGTCACAATGTGTATTATATTGTCAATCTGTTTTTGTTATTGCTGCCATTATGAAATTTCTGCTTTTATATATCACCCTCTCTCTAGGATGTCATATGAATGGTTCCTTTTCTCTCCCGGCCTCATTTTTCCCCATATATAAGTAACATTGCTCATTAAGGTTTACATTATTATTGTAGAACGTATTAATGTCGTAGTCATATGTTTCTTCTGCATACATACCAATTGCAGTTGTGGTTATTTTTTAAAATACCTTGTGAAAGTAGCATTATGCATTTCAAGCTACACATTTTTGAATGTACAACAACAATGTGTTTTATAATGTAATATGTTTAGGCTGCAGTTATATTCATGGAGTGGAACAATTATTTTACACTAAAATTATGTAGAAGATCATACTCGATATGAGCTATTCACATCTGCTACCTGGTGGCTGAACATATTTAGTTTGTAATGCGCCACACAGCTACAGCAGTCCTCTGTTGTATATGACATTTAACTTTGACTGGATACTATGTCTCCTAAGTTACGTAATTCAAATTTCAAGTCACAAAAACTACACCAAACGTCATCCTGTAAAGGTTTTTTCTTTGTGCCACAGATCTGTTGATGCTATTAAGCGAAATGCATTATAAAGAGTATAATAAAAAAAAATTATTTAGGGAACAAGACAATAGCATATTATTGAGCCAAATATGGTCGCACACCCAATGGAGGACTTTATGTCCAAAGTAATTAAAAATGGATGTTGTTGAAAACACTATCTACAGAGCTGGATGCTGCAAGAACTCGGGATAAATAGTGTCACTACCTGGAGATTTCCCTTTAAACCTGAGATTGTCGAGACAAACTCAGCTTCCATTGAAAGGAAGCCCAACACAGATTTTATGGTTGTTGTGGTCTTCAGTCCAGAGACTGGTTTGATGCAGCTCTCCATGCTACTCTATCCTGTGCAAGCTTCTTCATCTCCCAGTACTTACTGCAACCTACATCCTTCTGAATCTGTTTAGTGTATTCATCTCTTGGTCTCCCTCTATGATTTTTACCCTCCATGCTGCCCTCCAGTACTAAATTGGTGATCCCTTGATGCCTCAGAATATGCCCTACCAACCGATCCCTTCTTCTAGTCAAGATGCACCACAAATTTCTCTTCTCTCCAATTCTATTCAATACCTCCTCATTAGTTATGTGGTCTACCCATCTAATCTTCAGCATTCTTCTGTAGCACCACATTTCGAAAGCTTCTATTCTCTTCTTGTCTAAACTATTTATCATCCACGTTTCACTTCCATACACGGCTACACACCATACAAATACTTTCAGAAACGACGACTTTATGGTATCCAATATAAAGTCGATTTCAAAGGAGACTGGGATTTGCACTGTCAGCAGCAATGTCATCTGAAAGTTATATTCCTGTCAGCTTTTCACAGAGTTGAAACAACTACAGGTGATTTAACTTCTTCAGACAACAGTCTGTGTCTGTCCCTAGGTGTGAGCTGTTTTTGGTTTCATAGGCATCTTTCCCAATTCACTTTGTTAACAGTAATAATGCTTTCAATTGGCAGAAATTCTCTCAACTTAGCTGATATTCTTGTCTTCTGAACAATCATTGGTAAATTATCCATACATTATGCCCATTCTTCATAATCTAGTCAGTTCTTCACTATATGACATAACTGACCATGAATTCTCTCCACCGTTTATCTGTTTGCCAATCTTACACCAATGTTGGTAACTTATTATTTTGTGATGAACCCAACATTTGGTTTAATGTAGTTCTCTATCCCTGTGACTTGGCAGCTATCCTCTTCATTTCAGCATAGCAGCAGCATCCAACAACAACAACCACATATATAGAGGGTGTTTCTGTAACAGTGTACAAAAATTTAACAGAACACATAGGATGCTCCACTGAACAATTTGAGGTAGGGAACCTGGGGTTGGAGAAGCCATCTTAATGAAATAATAGGAGTAAAATCATATTACTGTGTACTTTTTTTTATTTACATTAGTTACAGGTAACTGCCAATACCATCACTGATACGATGAACGTACCATTTGTACTTTATCTAACAAAATGTGCTGAAACTGATAGCCATTGAACTAAATGCAAGAATGACATCAACGAACAAGGTTCTGACACACCCTGACAAATATACCTGGTGTGTTTTGAATCACATCACAGGCAGCTACAATTTTGGCAACCAATTCCATCTCCTTACCTAGGGTCTTGTACTAAAGTGACTTTAGATATCCCCATAGGAAGTAAGTGGATTCAGGTCAGGTGAACTCACAGGCCATGGAATAGAACTATCATTCCAATCCAGCAACCAGGAAATACTGCACTGGGATGGTTGTGGACAACCATACTGAAGTCAGTCACTGCACCGTAATGTAGTATCCACATCCTCTCACGAACAGCCAAAGCTATTTCTCCAACAGTTCAGTTACAATTCTTTCATGAACCTCAAGTACAGCTGACCATTCAGATGGCCAGGTAGAAGATATGGCTCACCATCCTTGTTTCCTTGCAGGATATAAAAAATGTACATGTAAATAAACAGCACAGTATGTGTAAACTTTTATGCATGTTAGTTGTAAATAAGCTGGAAAACAGTTATGCTAGACAAAGTGATAAACAAGTTTACTACCGCATCCCCTTAAACTGGCTTCTCTGACACCACGTTTCCGACCTCAAATTGTCCAATTGAGCATCCTCTAGTCCTGTTAAATTTTTGCACACTTATGGAAACATCCTGTATATTCATATCTAGACCTGCTCCTGTTATGCCTTCCTCATATCATCTCTGAAACATTGTTTTCAGCAAGAACCCTTATCACAATACACGTCTAAAGGTGTGTCCAAGGTGTGATGGCGATCTGCAGCTGCCACAGCATCCTCCATGATGAGAGCGGCTGCCTGCTCGCACAATGCGCAGTTTGAGTTTGGGCTGCAACACGTGGCTGGTGTAGCTCCAGACACAGCACTGCACCAGTGAGCAGTGCTGCAATGGAAGCCATGCCTCAAAGGCCTCCTACATAGTGTCGTCGCATGATGTCTAGACAAAGTGAACTATCGTGAAACACTCACAGGGTGTAACACACTGTGAGTTAATCTCTCAACATCACTGTCTCTATAATTTCAAGTACCATAATGCATAAGGTCATTCCATTCCACTACCATTGGGAAACTGCCATTAGGCAGGAAATTCCTTTGCTTGTTCCAAAAGTTTTTCTGTTGAAGGCACTGGCAAATAAATAGATGAAAGTTTATAGATAAATGGACAGTACTACTTCCACAATTGTACTGACAATCCCAATAGTGATTCAAAATGAAAATACTAGAGACAGGCAAAATTCTCCAGTTGCCAAGATCCTGAAAAAAGTATAACAAATGCTCATACGCTTTTATTTTTAATAAACCTATATTTCATTACATTTTAAGTGGAATTTTCAAGGAAATAAGGGTAAAAATTAGGGACTCATCTCTCAGAAATAAAAGTGAGAGAATGCTTGGAATGGGGCCAAATGTCTCGGCGAAACCAAGAAATGGGTTCTGTACTGCAGTACCATCAATGACCTTACCATGGCGCACAGCGTTTCATGGTCAGGAATTAGACGGCATTCAGATCAAGACAGATGCGCAGCGGCACCACTGCCCCTTAACAGTGCAGGCACAACCATCCGAAAGCCGCTTCTGCAGAAACCCCAGCAACACCAGCCAGCATACATATGGAAAACAAACCTACCGGCTATGGGCCAATCAAGCCACGCCATTCCATTGCAGGCACACTGGCGGCTTGTGTACTCCTGCGCACCTTGACTAGTTAAAAGCACACACACTGCCACAGACAGCAGTGTGAAGTTGGGCTGCAGTCTCGCAAAGTGTTTGGTCTTGCCGCTTGTAACTACAGGCATATACAGACTTGAAGTGACAATGTTGTATGATTGTGATAGGGACTCTGCGTACAATGCCAACTGACAGTGTCTGTATTCAGATCTTGCGTGAACTTCAATTGAGAGATTAAACTTGTTTTTCCACTCAAGCCTCCAGTCTTTGTTGTTCCGCACTTCCCGGATACAACAGCTAATGGTGACAGAGGCTGGTTGTTAGTTTTGGTTTCACCGGTTCTCCCTTGCTTCTGACGAGGGGGTCACTGTGTGTTTCTTTTCTTCTCTTCTTTTGTGCAAATGGCATTGGGGGACATTCATTCATTTCTTCGCTTTTGTTCTCCTTGTTTCTTCTCTCCTTTTCACCATGGCGACTCCCCAACCTGAGGTACCTGTGTCGCTCAAAGAACTATAAATCAAACCAATTTTCTCGACTGACGGCGAAGCTGACATTGCTGTTGGAAGACCTGCAGTTAATGCAGGAAGCCTCGTATCAGCACCTCTCCCAGGCTGATAACAGCAGCAGCCAGCACCGATCGGCCCCATTGTTCCGCGAGTTCAATCCTGCAGTGGAAGAATGGGACAAATATAAACAGCAGCTGTTTCAACATTTTGCAGCCTGCAACATTTCAGGTAATGTTCAGCTCTCTTATTTCTTCTTTTGGGTTGGTGTTGATGTCTCGCGTATCTGCATTAAGCTGTTTCCCCTTACTCAGCAAGAATCAGTTCCTTCCTCTAATGTCACTGATGCTCTTGCTAAGTATTTCGACTCTCAGTTGTTGGTCACCTCTGCTCGTTATAAGTTTTTTCATGCAAAATGTCAACCTTCCCAGTCATACCGGTAATGGCTCGTGGAGGCATGTGGTATAACACGCATGTGCAAATTTGTCTGTCCTTTTTGTAAGTGTTATGCTGACGCTGTTGTGGGACACTATTGTTCAAAATGCTACAGATTCCCAACTTCATGTGGAGGTTCTCAAGCTATCAGACCCCTCCCTTGAGGATGTCATTTGCATAATTAAGATGTAGGAATTATTTGACATTGCTCCCAAGTGGTTGTTGCCCCTGAAACTTGTCAGTCCCATTCAGACAGGTGTTCTCTTTCTACTGGACTCCGTAAACAACCCATGTCATGTCTGCAGCGGTTCCGTCCCACTGGCAAGTTGCAATCGCGGCCAGTCTGTCCTCCTGTCCAATTACGGCTCAGAGGCAATGGATGTCAATCAGGTCGATGGTGACAATGCTGTGTTCCTGCACCACTGTTTCTGACAAGTCGTCTCTAGTTCACACCTGTTATGGTGTCTCCACTGCATCAGGGTCAACTCCAGCTGTCAGTCATCCCCAGCATCCTTCCTTGCTTATATAGGAACCGAAAAAGTTGTACATTCAGTTGTGCATCCAGAACCACATTGTACAATTCCCACTGGATACTGGGGCGTCAGTGACTCTGATTAATAGAGGCATGTTCAAGAAGCTCTGTTCTCCGTAACTTGACACGCCAACACAGGCCCTGACTGCATACAATGGGGATTGCATTGCTGTCCTGCACACCTGTACTTTGCTGATGCACTACCAATCTACCTCTAAGATACTCCCAGTCATGGTGCTCCACTCCTATGGCAGGCCTAACATTTTTGGCCTTAATGCCTTTGACATTTTTGGTCTTCAGATCTCAGATAACGTGGCAATGATTAACTCTTATGACAGTGTCACAATGTTCTGTGACAAATTCCACCAGCTTTTCGAGGACTATCTGGGTAGGGGTAAAGATTTTTTCACACAGATTACCTTGAGGGATGCAGCCCAGCTCGAGGTTCATAAAAGATCAGGAAGTTCCTCACGCTATTTGGGACACTGTTTCAGCAGAGTTGTGTAGGGGGTCCTTACGTCCATTTCCGCTAGTCAATGGACATCCCCCTCGTCACTGTCCAGAAACCTAATGGCTGCCTTTGCCTATGTGCCAATTTTAAATCCACCGTTTAAGCACAGTCTCTCAGATTCCTACCCTCTCCCTCGGCCCGAGCAATTAATGGACAAATTACAAGGGATCATGTTCTTTTCCAAGATTGATCTCCAAGATGCTTAACTGCAACTTCCGTTGCATGATAAGACGAAGTCCTTCCTCATCATCAACACTCACATTGGGCTGTTCCAATGTCAGCACCTCCCCTTTGGCAGCCCTTCTGCCCTGGCCATCTTCCAACAATTTCTGAAACAAATGACATCTAAAGTACTCCCTGGCACCAATTACCTTCATGCGGAGGAAGAAATATAACATTGTCAGGATGTATACGTGGACAAAGAAAAAAAAATTCCCGGATTTTCCGATTAAAAACACACTTTCTCCCGGGTGAAAATACACTTTTTCCGTGTTAAGTGACAGTATACGCTTCCTCGGCACTGAAAAACTCATCAATCCTTTGAATGTTTATGGTTCTGTATACTGACGTAGTCCACAACTCGTGGTCTCGCTTCCCGCACACCGGGTCCCGGGTTCAATTCCTGGCGGGGTCCAGGATTTTCTCTACCTCGTGATGACTGGGTGTTGTGTGTTCTTCATCATCATTGACTCGCAAGTCGCTGAAGTGGTGTCAACAAAAAGGACTTGCAATACGGCAGCCGAACTTCCCCGCAAGAGGCCTCCCGGCCAACAATGCCATACAATAATTTCATTTCATACTGACGTAGAATTTCCAGGCACTTTAGAAAACGGAACTCAGGGAGGGAAAGCACGTTTTGAAAGACCTTTGATGTGCAGCAACATGCACACTGCATATTTTCGTATTACGAAGATATAAATTTGAATTCCACCAAACACAGCATGTCAAAATGATTCAAATGGCTCTGAGCACTATGGGACTTAACTTCTGAGGTCATCAGTCCCCTAGAACTTAGAGCTACTTAAACCTAATTAAACTAAGGACATCACACACATATCCATGCCCGAGGCAGGATTCGAACCTGCGACCATAGCGGTCGCGCGGCTCCAGACTGTAGCGCCTAGAACCGCTCGGCCACTCCGGCCAGCCCCCATGTCACTTTCCAAAGCATTGAAATCAAGATTGCGATGCCCTTTGTAAGCCAGTCATAGCTCATGTCACATGATCTCGCGAGCTAATGACAGCATAGGACAGGTGATGTAGTCAGCCAGTAGCAAGATCATTCTTCAGTAGTGCGAACACACAAATAAGAAAAGTTAACGGTTTAAATTTATATACATAGAATTCACATATAATATTAGTCTCTAAGATTAATAAGCTGGAAGACAAGCTAAGCTTCCACATATAATGTTGATCTTTTTTGGGCATGTTACACTTTAAGATACATCACACAAACGTCCCAGTAAAATTTTTAATAAAGACGTAAATGTCTGATCTTCTGGGCTCGCATTCTTCTAAATGGTCGTCCTCAAACAGTTGATTTTTAAATGAGAGTCAAACGCTTTGTGATTTAAGAAATTCATTGTACATCTCACACACAGTTTATTTTGCCTAAAAGGAAATCTGCTTTGAATGCAACGCTTTTCAAACTACCATTCGCAATATTTTCCTGGACCTGTTAGAAATACAGGGTGGTCGAAAAGTCAGTATAAATTTGAAAACTTAATAAACCATGGAATAATGTAGATAGAGAGGTAAAAATTGACACACATGCTTGGAATGACATGGGGTTTTATTGGGGGGGGGGGGGGGGGGGGGGGGGGGGGGAAGAAGAGAGTTCACAAAATGACCGACAGACGGCGCATGAAAGACCTCTTGCGCGCGTCGTTTGGTGATGATCGTGTGCTCGGCCGCCACTTTCGTCAAGCTTGGCCTCCCAGGTCCCCAGACCTCAGTCCGTGCTATAATTAGCTTTGGGGTTACCTGAAGTCACAAGTGTATCGTGATTGTCCGACATCTCTAGGGATGCTGAAAGACTACATCCGACGCCAATGCCTCACCATAACTCCAGACATGCTTTACAGTGCTGTTTACAACATTATTCCTCGACTACAGCTATTGTTGAGGAATGATGGTGGAGATATTGAGCATTTCCGGTAAAGATCATCATCTTTGCTTTGTCTTACTTTGTTATGCTAATTATTGCTATTCTGATCAGATGAAGCGCCATTTGTCGGACATTTTTTGAACTTTTGTATTTTTTTGGTTCTAATAAAACCCCATGTCATTCCAAGCATGTGTGTCAATTTATAGCTCTCTATCTACAATATCCTGTGATTTATTCAGTTTTCAAATTTATACTGACTTTTTGATCACCCGGTAGGTTCGTTTCAGCAGTTGCAAGAGAGCGCCAGATAACAGGCGTCACAGTGCTTGCGCAGCTACGATGACACAGGAAGCCCATATGTTCGTACGTGTAAAACATTAAAAGATCTTACATTATGTCATAAAAGAAAAAAGACAAAAGAGGATACTTCAAGAGCGTCGGAATTTCAACCCTACAAAAATGCATAATTCGGCTTAAAATGCATGTTCGTATGTAAATTTTCTTGGAGTACCAGTACTTTACTATGGCTTAAAGCCATATATGCACTTGAAATGCAGAGAACAGTTGAAACTAGCCAATAGTGTGAAATTAAACACTTTGTTTCAAATAAATTGACTGAGTCGGCAGAAAAGATTAATAAAAGCCTAATCTCTTTAGCAAACCGGCAAAAATAACTTCATTGTTCTGTAAGGCGATTAATGCTCTACTGTCAAAGGTGGGAATAAAATCTGGAACTAACAACATATTTTAGCCTTCCGTAATTATGTGCACGTATTTTAATTCATTTGATAGCTCCCGGCCACAAAAATCCGTAAAATCCGTTTTGTTATCATTTAACGTGATAACAATAAACGAAGAGGAAACAACAAAATTACTGAGCGTAGACACAGACCACGTGGAGACGACCCACCTCCCCACCACAACTCAGACTGCTCTGTGCATCAGTCCCAGATTTACTTTATTTCTGAACCGGGGCAAAATTAAGTAGTGGCGCCCAGCCACACTTCTGTAATCAGAAGCGGGAGAAGGTACTAATCATACGCAACTCACCTGCGCATGCGCAAGAGCCCACCCGCAACTGCTCAAACGAATCTAATTTAAACAGTTGTCACGTCACGCTCATCGGAGGCAATTTGTTGTTATAAAGCATTGCATAGCCTTCCTGAAGCCTTTGACACACTGCTGTTGGCAGACGCTTGTATGAGCATTGTTTTATTGTTGTATACGGCGCATTTCCTTTGCAACTCAAGTTTTATTTTAGTTTTTTTTCCTTCTCTCGTTCATGTTTTGTTACAACAGTATTATTCTGCTCTAGCGGGATACAATAATATCTTTTGTTAGAGTATTGGTTCTTACCAGTCAAAATCACAAAAATTTAACTGAAAACTAAAACAATGAAAAATTCCCGGGTTTTTCCCGGAACTCCCGGTTGTCCAAGGGTCGTATACACCCTGATTGTGTATCAGGAATGGATTCACAAGTACCACCCAAAAACATATGCTCTTAATAAGAAAGGGGAATTATGTGAAGTTCCATATTGTGTAAACACATTGAGTTGTTCCAGGATTGCAACTATGACTAAGAAAAAAATATTATTTTAAAACAAAAATTTCTGGAAGCTGGAAGAAAATTAGCATCACTGCAAGTTTTTCTGCTACACTTGTTGGTTTCCTGAGCTAGTTGCTCTTTTTCTTCTGTATGTCACTTTCTGTAAGTTGCAAAGCATGCATAAACTGACTGATACTTTATTTTAGATTAAGTCTGAATTGTGTGCTGTAATTTAGAAGATGCCTATTAATCAAAATGTTATCACAATTTACAATGTCAGGTGCCACAAAATACTATCAATCTTCTCCTTCTACCTCCTGTTGAGGAGCAACAGTAACATTACCATGTCATCCTCTTCTCGTTGTAAACCATCTAAGTAGCTTAGAGTCAAATCCAGTTCACCCATGCTTCTTTCTATCCCATTGCCAACTACCCTCTGTGGCTGGCATTGGGCCTGTACCTTGGGGAACAGTGGCGGTTGGGGCTAAGTTTCAGCCATGTTGCTGTCTACCTGAGTGGCAAAAGATGGGCATGACCAGCTGCAGTTGCAGGTAACAAACGCACCTTGGACAACACACCTTAACCATTTTTTTTCTCAATTTTATTACTTTCTTTATTAGAGATTTTTTCTTGTTGACTCATTGCAGAACATCTTCATTTCTTTCTTGACCGATCCTTGTGATCTTCTACAGTCTCTTGCAACATCACATTCCAAAGGCTTTTAACATTTTATTTCTGTCTTCCCCAAAGTCCACTGTTTGTACCCATAGAGAGCTGTGTTATGGCACAGTACAGTAAGGGGTAGAAATTAGAAAAAAAATCATCATTAAAATGCACACTGCCTGAGGCAAATTCAAGTCAAGCCAGAAACAGAGGCGAAGCAGGAAGCGAGCCATTATGTCGCAAGTGGGTGTTGTAGATGTCACTGTCTGTCAAGAAAGAAATAAGCATTCTGCCAAAAAGAAGAGGGCAGAAAACCAAAGGAAGGAAGACAAGCCTATTCGATAGCTCACAAGGCATGTTGCAAGAAACTTTATATATTTCCTAAGAGCACATTGCAAGGGACTGACACAGCAGTTAAGTGCCCATTAAGCGAATGTAGCAGAATAAGGAAGACACATTTTGTCATTATGAACCGAGCTTTATCTCAGAGTCTCACGTTAGCTCCCTTTAAATACTTGTACTACAGTTCTTGTCACGAGCTGATAATTGAGATCAATGGCGTTCCCAGTGATAGCAGTTGAGTCCCTAACTATGATACTATAGTGAATCTACATCCTAGATGCTCCAGCAGAGTCTATGAACAAGCCAAAGATGTACTCAACATGATGGCCTTCACTGGATTAACTTCATGCTGTTCACTGTCTACCATCTACTGCTGCCTCTAGATCACATGTCCCAGATTAAATTCCTGGCTGGGTCAGATTTTCTTCCCTCGTTGACTGGTTGGCTGTATTGTCCCAATCACTTCATCTTATCTTCATCAACACACAAGTCACCAAAGTGGCGCCAAATGGTTGATCGATCAATCTATCATTCATGATTTCGCCTGATTCCATCAATATTTGGGCATTTGTTTCTCCAGAGTTCATGCAAAGCTACTTGAAGCCTCCTCTATTATCTTCTTGACTGAAGTCCTTGTTTTCAATGGGTCTAATTTCTACCGGGCTGCTATAAAGTTCCACCTCTCACATTATTTTCTGCTTTTATTACCTAATTATCTTCTTATTCTCTGATCATCATTCTCCTAATTTTGCGCTCCCTAAAATAATTGACTGCACTGACTATACTGATACGTACAGGTTTGGCAACCTCAGTTCACTACAACTAGGTGTAGAGCCACCACTTTTAGTAGTACAGTCATATTAAACTGCCTCACAGCTGTGGGACAGACTGGATTCCCCATTAGCATCTGCAACTGTTACTACACTGTGTGGAGTCATTACAAAATGCTCTCTGCTTGTTCAAATGTGTGTGAAAACTATGCAAAAATACCACAACATTACATTGTACTTAACCAACATTCATCTATATGCTACAGTCATCTGGAAACATAAAGAAGACCACAGGAAAGTATTATGGACCGAATTAATTTGTATTGTTATACGAGTTATATACATTTGCAATACCCATTAAGAAAGTATGTGATGCTTCTTTTCTATATAAAAAGTACGAGGGTCATCCAGAAAGAAATGCATCACTTCCTTTTTCTTGGCCAACAAGAATGGTACAAATGTGAAACTTTGCGTTACAAGCAGCATGTCGTCATTTGATTTCTCACTGTAGAGCAAGAAACTGTTGGCAACATTCACAAGCATTTGCGTGCAATTTATGAGGCATCTGCAGTCAACAGAAGTGCGGTTAGTCACCGAGCAAAGAGGGTGAGGCCATTATGAGAAGAGGTTTTTCAAGATTTGCAGCATTTGGGGAAGCCATCCGTGGCTCTCTCACTTGACACGATACAACTTACTGATGTGCTCACCTGTGGTCCCAAGAGACAGCACCATTAATTCTTAAGCTTAAGTAAACAGGTTAAGCTAACTCAAAAAGCGCTTCCAGTTACTTCGGTGCCATAACAGCTTAGATGGCTGATTGATTTAACATGACAACGCTTGAACTCACACAAGTTTGAGGCCTCCGGAACACATTACTAAACAGGTTTGGAAAGTGTGACCTCCATCCACCCAACAGCCCTGACATAGCTCCCTTACTTCCACTTGGTTGGGCCATTAAAGGATGCCATTCATGGAAGACACCCACAGTGAAGAAATGACTTTGTGACCAGAACAACAAATGGTACCGACAAGGTATACATACCCTTGTGTACCACTCGAGGGAGGCCATACAACGAGAATATTATGAGGAAAAATAGGGAGTGCAGAAGAAACATCATTCTTTCTTGTGTGTATGTTTAATTGTGTTCAATAAATAACTACTGAAGAAAAAAATGTGATGCATTACTTTCTGAGCGAGCCTTGCATAATATTGTTAATTGAATGAAATTGAACATCAACAAACCTTCTGCATCTACGTGTGTGTCCAACATGATATAAAGGCACTCCTGTGGATGTGACTGCAAATCCCTTGATACTGCATGGAGAGCAATGTGAGGGTACTCGAGAGAAAATCCCTGGCCAGTGGAGTTGTTTACCCATGACAGACGACTGAAACAGATAAAAATTATGCCTTCATTTTTGTATGATTGTAACAGCCCCAAAAACACTAAACACAAATAATCTTAACTAATTGACATTCATTATTACTGACTTAAAAATATATGTACGAGATCAGCTTTGAGGGAGGCCACCACAAACTTTGGAGTGTGTGTTTAAAAAAAACTACCTGGAACTCCATCCTCTGACAACTAAATTAAGAATGTAATTAACACTATCAAAAGCAACAACTTTGATGGGGCTAACAATATCACATGTAAATTACTGAAATCCTCTCTTCATGCAACACTATCTAGTCAAAACTATCCAGATACCTTTTAATGGACAGTAATATGATGTGTGTCCATCATTCGCTTTTATGACGGTTTGAACCCTGCTGGAGAGACATTCAATGAGGTGACTCAATGGCTATGGAGAAATGGCATCCTCAACAATCAAAACCAGAGGATGTAGTGATGTTGGACACTGGAGTCTGGAGCGAAGCAGACCTTCAAACTTTCCCCAAGTGTTCCCTTAGGTTCAGGTCAGGACTCTAGATAGGTCCATCAATTCAGGAATGCTACTGTCCACAAACCATTGCCTCACAGATGCTGCTGTGTGACAGAACGCACTGTCATGCTGATACAACCATCATCTCTGAACTATTCCTCTGCTGTACTCTGTACATAATGCTTAAAATGTGTACACCTCCTTTTGCGTTTGGTGTTTTCTTAAGTAGACACACCCTAACCACAAAAAACATTCCCATACCATAACACCTGGTCCTCCATACTTCACTGCTGGCACTTCCCATAACAACAGATCACATTCTCCAGGCATTCGCCAAACCCATACAAGTTCATCAGATTGCCACAGCGTATAGCGCGATTCATTGCTCCCAACTACTGATTTCCAGCCACCCCCTGTCCACTGACATCACTCTACAACACACAGACACTGCTTAACACTGACTACAGAAATGTGTGGCTTATGAGTAGCTGTTTTAGCACTGTATCAATTATTTTCAATGCCTTACACACAGTCATTATATTAGCTGGACAAGTGTAGCACTTTTGAACTTGTGAGTCATTCCTTCCACTGATTTCATGTGATTTTTTAAAACCACCTTCTGCAATGCTCGACTACTGTTGTCCATCAGCACACAAGGTTTGCATCATCTTTATTTTGCTGTGGTTGTTCCTTTGTGTTTCCACCAATAGTTGACTAAGGCAGCTTTAGAAGGGTTGAAATGTTCCTGATCGATCTGCTACTCAGCTGACATCTGACGACTAGCCCATGCTTTAAGTCACTGAGCTCTCCTGACCAATCCAGTCCATTGTTACTGCTTCTTTACAGACAACATAATACTCCCTTTCATACTAGCAGGTCTGCTGCCTCTTCAGACATCTAGGGGTATATTCCGCATTACATATTGCTGTCCAGATAATTTTGATCAGGTCGTGAATACATTATACGAAAGAAAGTCAAAGTTTTAATTGTCACCTCAAATAAAGTCACTTTAAATAAAATTATTTAAGTAAGTTTTTGTTTCTTTGCAGGTATACATTTGCAGCGCTGGTACATGTTCAAATCTCTAAGCCACAGTAACAGTGCCACTAGAGGAGCCAGAACAAATTGGTGCAGCACACCTCCACTCTATCAATGAGCAAAGCCATTTCATTATGGCTCCTCTAACAGCATACTCTGGTACCATGGTGCGGGGACTTCTATCTGGCAACATAGAATTCAACTGGCAGCAGCAGTGCACCCATGCGACAAATAAGAGTGTCAGGATTCACAAGCTCCTAACACTGTCTAGCCCATGATGCGTTATTGCAGTCTAAGGTGCCTGTGCACTTTAATTGCAAATGATTTGTGTTATCACTGCCAGTGCAATATGTTTCTTAGTAGCTAGCCAACTATAAATAGATAGTAATGGCATATGCAGAAGAACATGGACACAGAGCAGCTGAGTGACATTTCAGTCATGATTGGCGGGAACAACTTGGCGCGGGGGGGGGTGGTGTTTGGAGAGAGAGAGAGAGAGAGAGAGAGAGAGAGAGAGAGAGAGAGAGAGAGAGAGAGAGTGTAAATGTGCATGTAGAGGACTCAAATAAAGGCCAAATGACTTTCAGGGATTTTAAACGTCAGTTCAGTTTTATAAACTAAGGATCATTTTAGTCTGGGTTTGCAATCTAATAACAACAATGGTAAAACGTTATTTTTTTTTTAAAATTGCTTAAAAATTTCAAGAGTATCTTATGGTCTGTAAAATATGGTATTCCCCAACAAGCCAAGATATGCTATTGTAAGACCCCTTTAAAACAAGGCAGTGAGAGAGATGGTAATAACTATTAACAAGTCTTGTTGTTAACACTACCACATTAGAAACCATTACACCCGTAAAACAGATACCTATCACAAAATAAAATAGTTAGTCGCAATTTGGATTCCAGAATTTCTCCACAGAAAACTACTTTTTTCCAACTCACAAACGAGATTATATACAATTTAAATAACAAAATATTGCCTTGCAATATTTCCTGCAATTTGTCAAAGTATTTATTTTGCAGTCCACAGTATACTCCAATGGAGACTCAAATTCTTTGGCATCATAGATTATGTTAGTATAAGTAACACCTGTGAAAGCAGCCATGTTTATATACCAACTCTGCTGTAACCATTGTTCAGCTTTTTATATTGGTGCGACTACTGACCAGTTGTCCACGAGGATGGATGGCCACTGTCAAATTGTGGAAAAGAACAAAGTTGACCACCCTGTAGCATAACACACAGCTGTACAAAACATACTTGATTCAACGGCTGTTTCACAACTCAGGCCATCTGGATCCTCCCCTTCACCACCCACTTTTCAGAACTGCACAGATAGGAATTATCCTAACAACACTCCCGATATCGTCCCACCGCCACACCTGTCAGCACTATCCTGCCACTCTAGTCCTTGCATGCTCCACCAGGCAGCAGCAATTCCTCTTTCTCCCACCCGCACCTTGCTTGCAATCTCCCCCACCTTCCCCACCTCGTTCTGGATTGTTGCTCCCTTTCAAAGCGTATCTGTTAGTCTGGCAAGAGGGACTGGAAGTAGTGGTCTTGTGCTTGTGCGTGAGTGCTTATGAATATGCGAGCACCTCTTCTCTGAAGAAGGCTTTCATCAAAGGCTTTGATGTAACAGTCTTTTCATCAAGTCTATCAGTAACTCATTACGCCATTTTTACGGTAGCAGTAATCTATTCTTTTCATAGTACTATTGATGTGACAACCTGGACTTTCCACTGTGATTTTTCCTAATGAAATGCAGAGTGTCACATGCGGCAGGAGACAGCCCAACCACAACCACCCTGCCTCCACTCCAGAAGTAATTTAAAACACTATCCGAAAATAAAAACCACTTTCACAGAGAACAAGTTCAACTGTCCATGAGTCATCTGACAATATTAGAGGCAAAAAAATCTGGAAGACCATTGTAGTAGGAACTTCGGTCACCAAATGTAACAGCAACACCAAATGTAGCGGGAAGAGGTAGAAGGCGCCGTATTAAGAGGCGTCCGAGCCTTCCAAGTGATTTATTGTTTCCAACTACAGTGCCGCGTTGCCCTCGGTCGGTGTCACCGGGTCCCACAATGCTGAGGGCACCACTTCACTTTCTGTGAAACGGCTTGGCACGGAATGGCTGCCTCAGTGACCCGCACAGCACACTGCTGTGTGACGGCCTTGTATGGCTGTGAAGTCACATCGATGTCAGGATGCGCCGGCAGCCGACTCAGCGGTCTTTGTCCCTGCCACCTCAGCGCTGTTCGCTGGGAAACCGCAAGGCATCCCAACGGCATGCTTCCTCGCTGGTGTGGCTAAGATCACAGCGACAACAAGCACCCGAGATCTGGCAGCTGAATCTGTGGCCCTGGGCCTGGATGTTTTCAGTACATGTTGGGTGGGAGCCAAGACGACTGCCCGCGGTAGTGAGCTGTGGAGTGGCCCACCACTGGCTGCTACGGACCCCGCATCGGCCTCAGAGGGTCGAACCAGCGACCCGCCGTGGACTGGAATGCTGGCGCCTCATCTGCTGCTGTGTGTAGCCGGTGGTGTGACATGTCCCGCCGTCCAGGAGAGCTGCCACTCTTGAATGCTTTATTAGTGAACTGGCACCTATTTATATGTGGCTAAACGTGCCGCTCCGTGTCACGTACTCTTAACGCTTAGGTTGGCCAGTGGGCTCCTTCTGCCTGTGACTTGCACCATGCAAACTGCTGCGCGTACTTTTTCCATCGATTTTATGCCCCTGTGGCCTCTATTTTACTTCGCAACTGCTGGTGAGCGTAACTCACTGTAAACAGGGCCGCACCCGGCTGTAACTTGTGCGCTGCGAAATATTGCACCAAAACTGACTTTTCCTATCCCAAACAGTAGTGCTGCTACACCATGCTTAGCATGCAGAGAACAAAATAGGGGTTGTTTTACATGGGCGAGAGCTACTGTTTGCAATTCACCACAAGCATAGTGTGGGGATAGCTTGTTACATGAAAACATTTAATAAAGGCACTTCTTCCAGGCCTGACTTAATGATAGATTCTTTTCAGAGTATGCTGATATAATACCTTGAGACCTAGCAATAATATACAACAGCTCACTTTACCAAAGATCTGTATCTAAAGGCGGATGATGATGATGACGATTTTGTTTGGTTTGTTGGGCACTCAACTGCACAGTTATCAGCGCCCGTACAAATTCCCAACCTTTACTCAGTCCAATCTCGCCACTTTCATGAATGATAATGAAATGATGAGGACAACACAAAAACCCAGTCATCTCGAGGCAGGTGATCTAAAGACTGGAAAGTTGCACCGGTCACACCAATATACAAGAAAGGAAATAGGAGAACTCCCCTATATTACAGATCCGTATCACTGACCTTGATTTGCAGTAGGATTTTAGAACACATACTGGATTCAAATTACAAATTACCTTGAATAAAAGACTATTGGCACATAGTCAACACGGACATTGTTCTTTGTGCAATACAACTACAGCCAAGTCGGAGTAAGTTGATCCCAGACATTTGCAGCGGGCATGGCATGGCAACTTGGCAGGCTCGCTGCAACCAACAACATAACACAATTTCGCAAATGTCTCTATGGCAATGCCACAGAGTTGTCACAACTCGGCAATGACAACTGTTTTGCCTACAGCTGTTAGTACTTTGCAGCTGAAAGTTGCCAACAGCAATGCGAGATCTTTATTCTCATGAAGTAAAGAGCACTACTGACAGGCGATCGCAAATAGATTCCATATTTCTGGATTTCCAGAAGACTTTTGGTATCTCCTCACAAGCAGCATCTAATTAAACTGTGTGCCTATGGAGTAGTGTCTCAGTTGTGTGTTGGATTCACGATATTGACAAGAAAGTGATTATTCTTAGTAATTAATCAAAAGTCATCAATTAAAACAGAAATTATATCTGGCATTTCCCAAGACAGTGTTACAGCCCTTCTGCTGTTTCTAATCTACACAAACAATTTGAGAGAGAATCTGAGAGGCCCTCTTAGACTGTTTCCAGATGATGATGTCACTTATCGTCAAATAAAATCAGACGAAGATCAAAACAAATTACAAAATGATTCACACAAGATATCTGTATGGCTCAAAAATTGGCAATTAACTTTAAATAATGAAAAATGTGAGGTCATCCACATGGTTTATAAAAGCAATCCATTAAATTTTGGTTACACAATAAATCACTCGAATCCAAAGGATTTCAACACTGCTAAATAACTTGGAACAACAATTACAAACAACAAACTGGAAGGATCCCATTGATAATGTTGTGGGGATGGCAAACCACAGACTGTGTTTTATTGACAGAACAATTAGAAGATACAACAGGCTTCCTAACAAGACTGTATACACCTCATTAAAAGAAAAGCATTTTTCGTTAGGGCAAGATCTTTCCATTATATTTCAATCGCCAACTTTCTTCTCTGAATGTGAAAATACACACGTCAAAAAAAAGCTTTGCATTATCCTGGTTCCCAGAACTCTCAAAGACAGACGTTCACTGTGTATATTGTATCATAGACACAGTCCCTTTGACTGTTCAGAGATGTCACTAAACCTGCCCAAGAATGTAAACAAACATGCATGAACAGTGCCTATTAGACAGAGGGGGTCCGACAGCCGATCAGTTCCAGTTACTCCACCAGGAAGAAGGTACATGGCATGTCTTGTCTGTAGTTCAAACATGCCTAGACGGTCAATACCGCGGTTCGATCGCGTCACATTGTTACTTTGTGTCAGGAAGGGCTCTCAACAAGGGAAGAGTCCAGGCGTCTGAGTGAACCAAACAGATGGAGGAGATACAGAGAGACAGGAACTGTCAATGAGATGCCTCGGCTCAGGCCACTCAAGGGCTACTACTGCAATGGATGACCGCTACCTACGAATTATGGCTCGGAGGAATCCTGACAGCAATGCCACCATGTTGAATGATGCTTTTCATGCAGCCACAGGACGTCGCGTTACGACTCAAACTGTGGGCAACAGGCTGCATGATACGCAACTTCACTCCCGACATCCATGGCGAGGTCCATCTTTGCAACTTCGACACCATGGAGTGTAGTACAGATGGGCCCCAACAACATGCCGAATGGACCTATCAGGATTTACACGACATTCTCTTCACCGATGAGTGTCACATATGCCTTCAACCAGACAATCGTCGGACGCGTGTCTAGACAACTCAGTCAGGCTGAATGCCTTAGACACACTGTCCAGCGAGTCCAGCAAGTTGGAGGTTCCCTGCTGTTTTGGGGTGGCATTATGTGGGGCTGACGTACGCTGCTGGTGGTCATGGAAGGCACCATAATGGCTGTATGATACGTGAATGCCATCCTCCAATCGATAGTGCAACCATATCGGCAACACATTGGCGAGACATTTGTCTTCACGGACGATAATTAATGCCCCCATCATGTCCATCTTGTGAACAACTTCCTTCAGGATAACATCACTCGACTAGAGTGGCCAGCCTGTTCTCCAGACATGAACACTATCGAACATTCCTGGGATAAATTGAAAAGGGCTGTTTATGGAGGACGTGACCCACCAACCGCTCTGAGGGATCTACACCAAATCGCCGTTGAGGAGTGGGACAATCTGGACCAAAACAGTGCCTTGATGAACTTGTGGCTAGTATGCCACTATGAATACAAGCATGTATCAATGCAAGAAGACGTGCTACTGGGTATTAGAGGTACCAGTGTGTACTGCAATCTGGACCACCACCTCTGAAGGTCTCTCTGTATGGTGGTACAACATGCAATGTGCGATTTTCATTAGCAATAAAAAAGGGCAGAAATGATGTTTATGTTGAACTCTATTCCAATTTTCTGTACAGGTTCTGGAACTCTCGGAACCGGTGATGCAAAACTTTTCTTAATGCGTGTATTTTGTTGAATCCACTTACATAGGGAGAAACTATCATCCTAATAAAACAAGTGAAATTAGAGCTTGTACAGAGAGATTTAAGCGCTTGCACACTGTTTGAAAGTGGAACAGTACAGACATAGCATGAAGTTGGTTCGAAGAACTATCTGCCAGGAACTTACTTGTGAACGGCAGAGTAGTCATGCTGATGTAGAAAACTATGGGTTAATCTGGTACGACCAATGTGAAGTCGACATAGGACAGTGGATTCTTTCTGGGAAGAACATGAGCAGAAGAGCCATGCTGCAGTAGTCTCCCTGACAATTCATAGTCTGCATAGAGGGAACAGTAGCTTGTCAGATAGTGTCCAAGTCAAGAGAGATCCTATTTGCACCCACAAATCCGTAATTGTGACCACGAATACTGAGTGAGTAATCATTTCTTTAGCCAAAAAAGCCAGCCAATTTATTCCCTGGGATAGCCACATGACTTAGAACCCTGAGAAAAACAACCGAGCAGGCAGTACAACTCAGGTCAGAATAAAAGTCGTGAATAGCAAAGATCAGAGGTTGACAAGAGCAACACTGATAAACAGCCTGGAGGCTGCTCACAAGGCACTACAAATTAAAATATGGTCGAGGAAGGTCTGTTTAATAAAATGTAGGGCTGTGTTAATGGCTATCAACTGCACCATAAAAATTCTACACATTCCCAGAAACATATTTCTGACTGACAGGCAATGTGAAAGCATATCCCATCCTATCCATGGTTTTTACAGCCACCAATATAAATGATGGTACCACCCCAATAATCCTCAAGAACTGAGAGGTGAAACTTTAGATCCTTGAAATAGTGGTCAGGCTATTAAGAAGAACAGGAGGAGGGGAAGGTGCAAGAAAACTCATGGAGCACATTCTAAGGAGGTTATGTGGGGGTCCAGTCAGTAGGCCTCTAGGTATATGCCAACTGGTAACCCCACTCGAGGGATATAGCCTATATATCTGTGTGTGTGTGTGTGTGTGTGTGTGTGTGTGTGTGTGAGAGAGAGTGAGAGAGTGTGTGTTCTGAACTGTGCAACAATGTACAAGCATTGGGGGCCCAGGAGTCAGGATCAGGATGGGCTGTGGGAGAATGACAGAAATGCACAACTATTGTTTTTGCAGGAGAGAAATGGATGCCACAGGAAAGGGTCCAAGGCCCTTAGGATGGCACCCTGGAATTGGTGTTCAACTGAAGCTGTAGATAGAGAGATGACCAAATGTCAAAGTTGTCGATGTACCGCATGGGGATGACCAGTTGTCCAACACATCACTAGCCCAGTGATCGCAATGAAGATGACTGTAGCACTCAGCAAGAATCCTTGCAGGATGCCATTCTCTTAGATCCATGAGGAGCTGAGTGATGTACCATCTCTAACTCGAAACAACCAGTGAAATAAATAGTGATGAATAAAACTTGGCAGGGAGCAACTGCAAAGAGGTATTGGTATTTAAAAAAATCCTGTTGTATTGCCATTTCGAACATAACCAGATGGTTAGTTGTGGATCATCCCTCCCAGAAACCTTACCATAGTGCCCATAAGACCTCATTTCACAACTCAGCATAAAAGTTGGGCTACCATCCTGTGAAGCAGTTTGCAGGGCATGCCGGTGAGGCTAGTCAGTTGTTAGCTGTAGATGGATGTCTATTTTCTGTGTGGCTTTAGGGTTGGAATGATGATATCTTGCCACTGTGAAATGAAAACACCTAGCCAAATACAGCTGAAGATGCTGAGTACGTGGAGTCTGAGTAACATTCAGATGTTGGATCACCTGATTATGAATCAATCAGGACCTGGGCTGTATCAAGTGATGAGCCAAGAGACTGAAGCAGTTACCAGTCAATAAAAGAATCGTTGACGGGGTACGGGATAGGAGGGATGTGTTCATCTCATGTTTTATGCATTCGAAAGATGGCCGGGTAAGAAGAGGATGCCACTGCAGTCATAAAGAGGGTTGTGAGATGCTCAGCAAGAACAGAAGCATCAGCAGATATACAGCTGTGAATGAGGAGACCCAGGATAGTTGCTTATCTTGGTGGCCCAAAAGACTACAGAGCTCTGCCATACCTGGGGTGAATTTAATTAGACGTCCAGCCTTACCACAGAGTTTTGAAGGCAGCCTTATCACGAAGCTTGTAAGGCAAAGGTCTCAAGTTCAAATCTCATTCTGGCACGCAGTTTTAACCTGCCAGAGGTTTCTTAAAAGTTCATGTTTCTCCTACGATAATTTTCAATACGGAAAAAAGGAGCATGAATAAAAAGCCATGAAAGGAGAGATATTGGTGGATCTGAGCTGTGAAACTGACAGTATCCTGAGAAAAGAACTTAACAAATTTGTGTTGATTAAACATGTATTTTCGAAATAGTAATGAGAGATTAAAATTGGGCTACTCCGGTGAACAAAGAGAAATTCTCTTTATAAGATGGTGTCATACTTGGCCAAAATCATGCTAGATAGCCAACATTACACAATGGACTAGCGTGCTGAGGAAGAGGAGACACCACCTCACAGTGCGGTGGCTCATGAGCCTCAGCTCACGCCCTGGATATCGTGCTAGTTCAGTAGGCACTAGTCGCCAGCCCAATGTCCTCATAGTGCACATCTAATACCTTTGGCTAAGTTTTCTTGCAAACTGGTATTAACAGTTTCTATTGTAGGCTCATAGGGTTGCAGAGGGGACTTAGTAGACAAAGTTTTGATAAGGAATCCATGTCCAGAAATGTACTGTTTGGGTGCAAAATAAGTTTAAGAGCAAATCCCACTTCACAGTACACATACAGTTAAGATAAAGAGCTCGGGCGTCTGTGCTCTACAGGAGCCCTAGGCATGGCCATGTTTCGTCTGGTTCTCTTCTACATGACATAAGGATGCACTCTTCAAGTTGACAGTGTGCCATGTTATGGAGCACCAGTGAGCCCTGCTAGTTGCAACTGTATCAGTCCCTCGAAGTCATGGTTGTACTCTAATGAAAATGGTACACTATGCTGCACTTGCCATAAGAACTGTTGAAAGCACTCTTCTCAGTTTGTGAGCATACCATAATGCAAGAGATTTGAAAGTGATCTGGCCTTCAAACTTATTTTATATCCAAACAGTACAGTTCCAGACATGGCTTCCTTATCCAAACTTTACCTGCTACTTCCCCCCTCTACAGCATGTAGAAGCCTGCAATAAGAATTGTGAAACAATCTGTGTAATGTAACTGTGTGCAAGTCAGCACTGAACATACTCCATATAGAACTGCAGAAATTGAAACTTCCAACCCCTCCCCCCTAGGTTGTTTGCTAAGAGTTGGAGTTGACATTAGGATGTTATTATTTATTGCAGAAGAGAATGGAGATATTCATCTCTCCCAGAAATCCTCATCGATTCCCAAATTTCTGCTGAAAAAAATAAAGATACAGAACAGAAACCTGGGCCATGCCATCTTTTTGCGTCCACTGAAAGTCTACCTGGCTTTTAAAATGCTGACACTACATTTAATGCAGATAGACAGCTGCTTATTTTGGCAGCACTGTCCTTTTCCTCAATTCAGACTGAAAATCTGTTTTCATCCATGTCTCCTAAAATGAGAGGCAAATTTTAAAATGGGTGTATTGTTCACTTTTTCGTGGTCCGCCACTTCTCAATGCTGTCACTGTGTCCTAACAGAGACAGCTGACTGCAGCATCCAATCAGTCTTACGAAGCACCCATTCTTGCAGATGATGTTTGGTTACTGCTTTCTCAGCTACCTGGATTATAACAGGGAAAGGAAACTGCAATGTAATTTATTTACCATTTTGAACAAAGCAGACACTCCAAGGCGGGTGATAATATCGTGAGGCCTATGCTGCTAAACAATGCCAATGCAGTGCTGAAATTTGTCACTTTACTAATATTTAGAAGGCATGAGTATTTTATTAGAAGCAGATCCTTTAAAACTTGACACCGGAAGCAGCTGCTGGAGGACCTCAGAGCATATTCTGTGCACAGACATATCCAATAAGGAAAATAGTGGCAGGAGTTCTTGAATGAGGCCTGCGACACCTTTACTGTCAACACGTTCACATTGGGACACAAAAACAGCACATTTGCTACATGTGAAATGATGGTGTTAGGCGAGGAGTCTTAAGAGTTTGTATGGTGGTAAGTACCTATGGGACCAAACTGCTAAGGTCATCGGTCCCTAAGCTTACACACTACTTAATCTACCTTAAACTAACTTAGGCTAAGGGCAACATAGACACCCATGCCTGAGGGAGGACTAACTTCCGACGGCCTTAGACAACACGGCTACCCTGCACGGAGTTGAGTTTATGACTCTTCACCCATTCATAATTGAGGCTATCTATACATACATCTCAACTCTGCAAAAACACTTAAGTGCACGGCAGAGGGCACTTTCTGTGTGCTGTAATCTTGTCTTTACAATCCCTATGGAAGTGATATTTTGTGAATTATTGTATATTCCTAGAATCATCACTTAAATTTGGTTCTTGAAACTTTGCAAGCAGGCATTCACATGTGAGCATCCACAGAAATTTAGCTGGGGATGGGCAAAGTGCAAGACTCTAAAATTGGTAAACAAGCTTTATGTTACAAAGCAATTGCTAAAGCTATAGCACAGCATCACTGAGATTAGCCAGCCACATAATGCTACAACCAGCTAAATAAGTGGTGCAGTGGAATCACAGGAAATCACTTTTAATTGTGTACAAGAAATTTTAATTAGTAAAAGCTCTGTATTCCGCAAAGGGAGGGGGGGGGGGGGGGAATAAATGCCTGTGGATGCCTATGCTTTCATGGAATAGTTTTGGGTCTGTCATCTTTCCTACAAAGCTTGTATCCCCTTAGCAAAGAGAAATCGGAGGGCTTGATGAATGTATCTTGTAGACAAATACAGACAAGTTTTGCCTGTAATGCAATTTTTAGTTTGTGTCTGTGTGAGCTGCAATCATTCACTGATTTTGGGTATCATCTTTCAGTGGTGTTTCTGCTACCCTTTTCTCTTCATCATGGTGGTTACTATAAGTGAAGGAAAAAGAGGAGTGAGAGGTGGTGTTTTACTAACTCGTATGTGTCCATATCTCCATAACCTATATTGAAGGCTTCCTGGTCAGATGGCACTTACTCTTATTTCACAGTCGTAAGTTTACCTCTCACTGTAGCCTTCCTCTATTTTGGTGACAGGAACTGAGCTGTAGCCTGGGACGCACTATCTATATCTAATGATTGAAAGGGTTCTTTAGTTGGCTAAATTTATTTCAACTAGACAATTCTTTCTTGAGTTATGCTTGGAAGATTTATTTTGCTTCAGCATATGGTGCACATTTTGTAACTTTAATTACCTGGACTCTCTTCTTTCCATTGAAGTTAGGGTATCCCACCTCCAGACTGGATGCTAACCTGTGGAGTTAATGCACCATGGCAGGGATAAGCATGTTGTCTCCGATTCAAGAGCAGCACGACCAAGTCTTCAACAGGTTGCACCACATTTACTACCCACAGTGGAATGGAAAATCTCTTGCATTCAAGTACCTTACCTGAATGAAACCTGCCTTGAGATACCCAGGTAATACTGGTGTATTGAAAGCAGTTCTCTCTTTCATACAATCAACCTTTATCATTGTATCACAAGCCTCTGTGATGCCTTCGGCCTGCACTTCAATTATAACAATTATATCTATGATAGGCAATATAAACTTCATAACTCCATTTTGCTAAATTTTACACGAAAAGTAAAAATGATTTCTTAAAATAATAATAATAATAATAAATGTGTGTGTGTGTGTGATACAGAAAGGTGCTACATGTGCAACACTCTACTAGAAACTTAGGTACTGAAATATTAGAGACATCAGTGCACTTCCAAATCTTGCCTTTGATAATGGAGTTACTGGAATTACGAGGTTTTCACAGACAGATGGAGTTACGATGTTCTCATTGTCTACCATTAATATCTTAACTCATAACACTATCTTCATTTGAATGAAGTTTCAAGCAGCACACTGTTGACTGGATGCCCTTTAAGTTCCTTAACTTTCAATAAGTTTGTCACCTTCTGAGCTGTTACATCTCAAAAAACAGAGTGTTATTCCTCATTCACTTCACTGATTTAACTCCACCAACCAAACCATGGCTTATATAGAACACAGATAGTTTATCAAACAATCCCTTTTCACATTTCATTAATATGTTCAGTATAAAGGGACATTTTCTGTTATCAACTCAAAAGCTTCACAGGGAGGACTACATATTCAAGCTCTTGTTTGTTTGGATGCTTTTACTCCCTGGCAGTATACCTACTCTACTGGCAATATATTTTTTTAATTTCCAGGTTCTTTGGAATAATATAAGAACTGAAATTGTAGCAAAACAAAAGCAGAACTTCCTAAAGTTCCGTCACAGAGGATGACCAATGAGTATTGTCCAGTTTTATTCTGGCACCACGGCTAACGCTGAGTGATATTAATACCAGCGGCATTGAGAAACTGCTGAAATGACAAGTAACAGTCAAACAGTCATAAAATGAAGATATACTTCATAAGCTGAGGACCCCATGGTCATCAATCTACATCTGCATCTATACTCCACCAATAACTGAACTGCACCATACAGTACATTGTGTGTTTATTACATATTAGGATTTCTTCCCACTCCACTTACATCAGGTGCTTGGGAGTAAGATCTGTTTAAATACAGCCATGGATGAAGTATCAGTAAAAGAGGTGGGAGCATCCTGAGAAAAATTCCGGGGGTTAACACTAAATAAATTCTGTACAGCAATCAACAAATTATCCTTAAGATTTGGAGCTTTCAAAGGAAGAAGGAAGGAAGATTAAAGCTTAACATCATACTGACAATGATGTCATGGATACTATGAACTGCATAAATAATCAGGACTCTGCGCACACTCACTTTGATTTTATGTTCATTTAGCTATGCCCCTCTATTTCATCAAGTTACACGTATCTGTACCGTATACAAAAGTCGTATGTCTGCATCACAGTAAATTTTTTAGTTTCACAAATTATTGCACATGTGGGGGATATTATTCTCAAAGTTGGTGTGCCTCTTTATTGTGCTATCGTTAACTTAGAAAGGAACCCTACCATGGCCTGTGATTAACAGTATTGAATATGACTAGATAATGTATCACCCTTTCTCATTAATTTCAATGGTTCCTATGATGTAATAGAGGAAAGATCTAAACTTTGGAAAATGTTGGTTGTAGTGACCGATTTGTAGCGCACCCTGAAGTCAACGTTGAATGAAAGGCGATAATTTGCTTGCGAGTCAGCAAAGCTAAATGAACATTCCGATAATTGATTGGCCTAATGTTTACATTCACACACTATTTAAACGCATTTTGCCATATATATAACATCCTTTTCGCCATAAACACAAACTGCACGTTACATTCAGAAAACATACCTCTGATAATGGATATGTCTCCGAGTATTTTGATGCTCATTCTGTAAATACCTCGCAAATAAGCTACGAAAAAAGCAGGAGGAAGAGGGGGCAGTAGCGGTGACCACTACGTATCTCACCCTAATTTTACCAATTACCCGAAGCAGTATCGAGTTATCACCAATGATATGGTTCACTGTATTTCATCACTTTCATTAAATGCCTTTTTGTTGTTTTTTTTCTCCCTCTGAACAAATTAAGTATAGTGTAGATACGAAGTAGGCTACTTTTCTCAAAAGCTGACAGATCTTATTCATTAACTAAGAAACAGGTTGAAAACCACAACATCTACCATCAAATCACATTGTAACTTATCGCATATCATGCACCTATTTCGCACATCACAATGTGCACATTTTTAAACAAAAATCATTAAAGGGGCCAAAGAGGAAATTATATTATAAAAGAATTTTTTCATGCTACATAAAAGTCTTATCGTATTTCTATTTCAATGTCGTCCACATGCACTGCGTAAGAAATAAAATAATAAATTAAACACATACTGCAATCCTAAATGCCGGTTGGGAACTTGTATATGCCCTTAACCTACATTAACACCAACGGATGTAAGCAAGAAATACTATGTGAAATAAAAGCCATACTCTCTAGTAACTGATGTCACTTGTAGAATTTAAGTCAGTTCAGCATGTTGAAACGCACCTTTCCGTTATAAACAAAGTGCCTTTCCCAATATCTCTGTTGTTAACGTGTGCGACAGTGGCGGGCTGTTGGTGTCTTATGCCTTCCGTAGGAGGTGGAAAATTACTTAACACAACCATTTCCAGAGTTTCAAAATTACACACAATTGCAGATCAGTCCCAACATTCATAAACAAAACACTAATACATGTACACAAAACACTTTCAGCTTACAACGCCTCCCGCGTGCTGAATTTAAGAGCAGCTGTCAATTGTACCAACATACACATCATGGAATGTGTCTTTAACACACGCAGGAAGGCTACATTTTGGCTTTGTTATGTTGCTAGAATTGGTATCAAACAAATAACAAAATGTTGCGAGTGGGCAGTAGCATACACGTATTTTGTATACTGTGAAACATGTTATTAACCGGCAGTTTTGACGGCACTTAGCGGTCATTATGATTTTGTGTCCGTGCATCATAAGTTGATGTTTCTAACTGCTCGATGATAGTGAGAATATCCTCGCGGAAACCCGCATCTGCGCAGTGGATACTTGGATTCATTGATCGACTAGCGTGTGTCTACACACACTACGTCAGTAATCACGCCACTGCCAGGGGCTGGAAAGCGGGCGCGCGATTGGTTGACTTGAAAGTTCCAAAATACGACAGATCCGTAGCTGTGTTGTGAGCACACTTTGTGCTTTGCGTGTGTGACATCAGCGCGGGGAAGACGTTGCAACAAAACGTTTACTTAGTTGCTTATCGTGGTAAGTAAAGTCGTATTTTAATTGCTTATTATTGCTCATTAGTCTGGTTTTGTTACATATTGTATTAACACATGGATTGCTTAGGTTAGAGTATGAGGTAAAAACCGGTATGACATCAAGCCGTAGCTTGTTTGAGATGTCATTGCAGTTCATACTTGATAGCGTCTTATATCTTTGGAGTAGCTTGTGATTGTATACATATGCGGGAGCATCACCAGATTTAGTTGCTGTAAATTCACGTATATAAAGCGGAAGAAATGTTACTGTGTATCTAAAGGAATCCAACCATTGTCTATCGGAGAAATAACTAATAGCTAGTACTAGAGGGAAGCAACTGTAGGCACTGCCGGCCGTTTTGTATATTGCATGCAGTGCGTGACAGATGCGTTGTTGTGTGACGTACCGCCAAAGCATGGTCCATGAATCAGTCAACGCAGAAACTACCGTAAATTTTGAACACACGTCACGGGAATTATTGTACAATTTGCTGCTTAAATGTGATTTTTTTAATAATCTACGAAAAGAATTTTAGAAGTTAGTGTTAGATGTACAAGCAGCATGTATTGTGATACATTAATTTTAGTAATGGAAACCTAAATGCGAAAAATACGCTAAGTAGATTCTTGATTGTGTATAAAATTCTGAAAATTGTTGTATACATATACTGGTTAACTGCTTAGGTTTGAACGTTTCGCAGTATACAGAGTATAAATACAAAAATAGTATTTGTACATAGTCTTTATTTTCTTAAATGACTGAAATAGAGGACCACAGATAGTTGACATGTAACTTGTTAATAAATACTCGGGAGAAGGCACGTGTTCTAGTCGCTATGAAAGCGACAACGGGAAACTGGTTTAACACTTACAATAACATTTTTTAACTTTTGTATGTGTTAAATAACCAACCCGAGTCGGTTTTTAAGAGTCAAGGGAAGGGAAAATAAAGTTATCTATAAATCTGTTACGATTCATGCTCATTGAGATAATTAGTGCACAACACATTATAAAGAACTGGGCGTGTATCTTACACGCTATCTACAAATGCAGCCTGCCTCACGGAAAGCCAAATCCTCACTGAACGTTTACAGATAAAATTACTATAACCCCGATTAGTTTTCTTGCTTATATATTTTCCATTTTCAGTGATAGTAAATGAGTTTACTTATAGTGGCGGCCGTGGAACGCTTTTATCACCAACGAGGTAATCGTTGAAACACCTTCCATACCCATACAGGTCTTTGATTGTGTTGCATTTAGGTTTCCTAAAATCGCTGAAGACAAAGTCATGGTTTGTTTGAAAAGCACACTTCTGATTTCCGTCCTTACCCTTACTTCACCCGACCTTGTGATCCATTTCTAACGATCTTGTCGACGGAACGTCGAATCCCGATTACTGGCACATGTATATATATGCCAGATGCAGTTTACTTTTCACTGCTAAACGAAAGTTTGCACCGACATAAAAAAGATCAGGAAACTTACATCACACGATTTATAGTAATATAAACAAATAATTTACACCCCATTTTACTCAGACAACAGTACTCTAAAAGCTGATATCTTTTACAGTTACCTGCCGACATTTCTATTCATAGCAGGGCCTCTTTGGTTGTCATCCGCGGCACCCTTATATCACAGCGGTACGTCGATATTATTCTACGCCCCGTTTTGTTGCCCTTCATGGCAAGCCCTCCGGGGCTTACCTTTCAGCAAGATAATGCCCGCCCATATACAACGAGAGTTTCCACTACTTGTCTTCGTGCTTGCCAAATCCCCTACCTTGGCAAAGTCGCCGCGCCGGTTCTCTACCAGTTGAGAACGCTTAGAACATTGTGGGAAGTGCCCTCCAACCATCTTGGGATTTTGACGTTCCAAGCGCGCCAATTGGACAGAATTTGGCATGATGCCCCTCAGGACATCCAACATTTCTATTAGTCAGTGCGAAGCCGAGTAACTGCTTGCTAACAGCGCTTTTCCAATAGCAAGTAACTTGAGCAAGCACTTGACGAGGTGTTTACAGAACAAAAACTTGCGCAAGTTTACTTCTGTAAGTCGCTAGCACAAGTTAATTTCAGCAACTTGCTTCAAGTACTTGAAAAAGTGTTTCCACTAGAGACTAGTCGTGAGATTGGCAAGTGATTGTTTACAGTGTCGTGCTAATAAAAACTACAGCAGTCTCCATCCTTGTTGCATTACTATTATTATTATTATTATTATTATTATTATTGAAGAAAAACTGTGACAAAAATGTTAAAAAAGAAATATATGGGTGAATAAATGGACACAGAGATGTACATATTTATCAGGAAACACTACTGAATGGATTAAAATTAGAGGCCTTCGCTCAGATCAAAAACATTGAGAATGTCGTATGCAATTTTCGAATATCTTCTGTCTATTGTACAATAAAATAACCAGGATACAAAAATTACCAAGAGACCATCATTCAATTGTTCTTCGACTTTTGCAAACAGTATTTATTACTTTTATGACAGCCGTAATGCATTCAAGAAAAGGATACAAAAAAGCCGCAAGGTAGACCACAAAGAAATCGGCAAGCTAGATCACAAAGAAAATCGCCTTTTAATTACTCTTCGATTTTTGCAAACATTATTTATCATGAACATAATGCATTTTTGTTTACGCCAAGATTAAAAATCAACTCAAGTGCAAAGACGGCTCTACTGCCATTCTACTGCCTGAAACAAACCAATCGGTTAATGTTTTGGCAGTTTCTTGGCTGACGGTGACCAAGTATATACGCCGACGGAAAACATCAAAGTACCAAACAATAGTTAATGTAGAGTAGTGAAATTTCGGAAATGCTTGCCTAGGTTACGTATCTAAGTGACTGACATTGCAAGATCACAGGTTACCATAAGCGTGAGATAAGCCATTGCAAATGTGAAATGCTGGTACATTTACAAGGTGTACAACTTTGCTTCCGCCGTTTGCCGATAGGTGGCGACAACGGTAAGTAGCGGTCGAAAGAAACAAGATTGCAGACATCACGAAGTTAGCTTGGACCTCTGTCATTCAAACATTAGTCGATTCGGCGGAGTCTCATCGAATGCTCTCAAGTACGTATGGTAAGGTCGCTATTAGCGAAAGGACGTGTCGTGAGTGGTTTCAACGATTCAAGAACGGTGATTTTAACGTCATTGACTGGCATAGTGATGGAAGAGAGAATGTTTTCGAAGATGCAGAATTGGAGACATTGCTGAGTGAAGACTCGCGTCAAACTCAAGAAAAATTGGACGATTAGTGGGAGTGACACAGCAAGCCATTTCAAAACGTCTCAAGGCTATGGGCATGATTCAGAAAGAAGAAACTTGGGTCCCGTGTGAGCTGAAATCAAGATACATTGAACGGCGTTTGTGTGTTTGTGAGCAGTTGCTTCAGAGGCAAAAACGGAAGGGATTTCTGCATCGCATTGTGACCAGGGACAAAAAATGGGTTCATTAGGATAACCCTAAACGCAAAAAATCATGGGGATATCCTGGCCATGTTTCCACGTCGACGGCCAAACCGAATATTCACGGCTCCAAGATCGTGCTCTGCATTTGGTGGGACCAGCTCGGCGTCGTGTACGATGACGTGTTAAAACCAAGTGAAACAATCACAGGTATTCGTTACCGAACGCAATTAATGCGTTTGAGAGAGCATTAAAAGACGAATGGCCGCAATACATCGAGAGGCACTATAAAGTGATTTTGCAGCACGATAACGTTCGAACCCAAGTTGCAAAAGAGGTCAAAACGTACTTGGAAACGGTAAAATGGGAAATCCTACCCCGCCCGCCGTATTCTCCAGACATTACTCCCTCTATCACGTTTAGATCAATGGCGCGCATGGCCTGGCTGACCAACAATTCCGATCTCATGAAGAAGTCACAAATTGGATCGATTCATGGATCGCTTCAAAAGATGAACAATTTTTGACGCGGGATTCGTACACTGCCCGAAAGATGGGAGAAAGTAGTTGCCAGCGATGGAAAACACTTTGAATGATACATGTATAACCAATTTGTCTCATTAAAGCGTCAAATGCTGGGGAAAAAACGGCGGAAGCAAAGTTGTACATGTAATAACCGATGTAACTGGCACATTGTTGAATGCAAACGTTGTGTTGTACAGTTTGCCGGATGGAAGTTTGTGGGATGGAGTTACATGCCTGTTGCACTTGGTCGGTCAATACAGGAACGGACAATACTGTTGTGGATGACACTAGAGATTTCCTCCGACGATGTCCTATATGTGCTCTATTGAATACAGATCTGGTGATCGAGCTGGCCAGGGCAACACGGCGACGCACTGTAGAAAATACTGGGTTACAACAGCGGTATGTGGGCGAGCGTTATCCTGTTGGAAAACACTTTCTGGAATGCTGTTCATGAATGGCAGTACAACAGATCGAATCACCAGATTGACGTACAAATTTGCAGTCAGGGTGCATGGGATAACCACGAGAGTGCTCTTGCTGTCATACGAAATCGCTTCCCATACCGTAGCTCCAGGTGTAAGTCCAGTTTTGTTGCAGGCGCTTACCTGGCCTCCCCCTAACCGACACATGGCCATCAGTGGCACTGAGGCAGAAACAGACCTCCATCCTGCCCTCTAATGAGCTCTTGCTAGACGCCGCTGAAGTTGGAAATGCTGGTTTGGGATCAGTGGAGTGCACGCACGATACAGGGCCTCTGGCTCAGTGGCTGTTTGAAAGTAGTTTGTGCTCGAGTGTGAGTTAATGTGATGACAACACTTTAGATTTTAGACCCTACGTGTCCTGAATGGCACCTCCTAGGGAGCGGACCGAGTGCTCCTCCTCCGCCTCTATCGCGCCTTAGTGCGCTCGAAATTGGACTATGGAAGCATAGTTTACTCCTCTGCTCGTCCGTCTATTCTTCGGCGTCTTGACTCTATCCACCACCGTGGATTACGTTTAGTGTCTGGAGCTTTTTACACCAGCCCTGTGGAAAGCCTTTATGCTGAGACTGCTGAACCTCTGCTGTCCAATCGGCGAGCTGTCCTACTGAGTCTTTTTGTAGCCATCTGTCTTCCATGCCTGCTAATCCGGCCCATGACATTTTTTTCGACGCCTCCTTGGATTTAGGGTATGCAGGCCGCCCTTCTTCCCTACTACCACCGGGAGTCCGCTTCCGTCAACTGCTCCATTCTCTTTCCTTCCACTTTCCTAAGACTTTCTTGACAACTTGGGGTACAGCACCGCCTTGGCTCCGGCCCCGGATCTGGACCTGCCTGCTCCGTGACCTTTGTCAGTTTCCCAAGGATGGTACCCCTTCTCTTGTTTATCGTCGGGCATTTGCTGCTCTATGCGCACAAATGAAGGATGCCACATTTATTTACACTGATGGCTCAGAAACATCGTTTGGTGTTGGGAGTGCCTATATTGTTGGCGACACCCCCAATCGATTTCGGCTTCCCGACCAGTGTTCGGTTTATACTGCGGAGCTTTACGCTGTTCTCCAGGCTGTCCAATACATCCGTCGCCATCAGCGGATACAGTATGTTATCTGTTCAGATTCGCTCAGCTCTCTCCTCAGTCTCCAAGCTCTGTACCCTGTCCACCCTCTGGTCCACCGGATTCAGGACTGCCTCTACTTGCTCCACGTGGGAGGCGTCTCTGTGGCGTTCCTCTGGATCCCAGGACATGTTGGTATCTATGGAAATGAGGCGGCCGACATAGTGACCAAAGCTGCAGTCTCTCTTCTTCAGTCAGCTATTCGCATGATTCCCTTCGCCGATCTACGGAGTGTTTTATGTCGTCGTGTTGCTCTTTTATGGCACGCACATTGGTCGACACTTCCCAATAATAAATTGAGGGACGTGAAAGCTCTTCGCTGTGCTTGGACCTCTTCCTCCCGAATTCGTCGTCGGGAGGAGGTAATTTTAACTAGACTCCGGATAGGGCACTGTCTTTTTAGCCATCGACATCTTTTACGCGGCGATCCACCCCCACTCTGTCCCCACTGCTCTCAACTGTGGACGGTGAGACACCTTTTACTTGAGTGCCCCTATTTTACTCCGTTATGCGTCCGTCTACAGCTGTCGACTGATATATCTTACATTTTAGCAGATGACACGCGCTCAGCCGATCGCGTTTTCGAGTTCATTAGTGCCAGTGAGATGACGTCAGTTATTTGAAGCTCTTTTTTGGGGACAAACAACTCCCCTTCTATAGTGGTTTTTTAAGCTTTCCTTCTGTTTTTGGTTTCCCCACTTTTTTTGAGTTTCGCTCCCATTGCTGCTGGTTTCCAGTTTCGTTTTTTTACCTTTTCCTAAGTCACAGACCGGGCGCTAATGACCGTAGCAGTTTTGCGCCCTAAAACCATAACAAAAAAAAGGCCTCTAGCTCGGAGCTGTCCTTGAAGTAACGGATTTGTAACAGCTGACTGTGTCATTGTGGTGCCAACTCAGGTTGCTGCTGCAGATGCAGTACGATGCGCCAGAGCCCCAAGCCGAACACAAGTGGTCTGCCCTCTCCGTAGTGCACGTGGCCGTCTGGAGCTCGTCATCGTGCGACCTTTACGTTCCAGTGACATCCACTGCCAGCAGTTATGTGCAGTGGTTACGTTCCTGCCAAGTCTTTCTGCAGTATCGCAGAAGGAACATGTAGCTTCTCGTAGCTCTACTACAAAACCTCGTTGAAGCTCTGTGAGGCGTTACCTTTAAAGGCACACTCACCACGTCCATGCGCAAAGGTAACTAACGCTCACGACCGTTACAGCATTTTCAAAACAAACTTGATTTGCATCCTACTAGCGCCACTCTTACGCGACTTGCGCGAAATTTGAATAGACTTAATTTTTCATACGTAGAAACATGCCTACCAACTTTCATTTATGTCGCGCAACTCCTTCTTGATGTGTTTTTCCTTCAGTGTATGTTTATGGTTTCACATGGCACATTTGCTTCCGTTCATCGGTCTTTGTGCTATTCTCCGTTTTGACACCTACATTATCCTACCGGCATTGGCCACACAAAACTTATGCAAGTTTGAGATAAACTTTCAGCGAACTGGCAAGTTGATCAAATACTTGCAGCAAGATGCAAAAAACTGTTTCCACTAATTTGCGGAAGCTACTTCTGCAAGTAGACGGAACTTGAGGAAGTAGACTTGCTGAGGGTGTTTCCAGGTCAAAGAACTTGCAGAAATTGCTTCTGCAGGCGATTTGCGGAAATTTACTTGCTAGTCGACGTGCACCTCAAGGGCCATAGGTAGACCAACGCGTTATTGAATTTGTGAAGCTCAATCTCTTAAATAAATCATCCGATTTTTCACCATTAGTTTGTCTGTACGTGCAAGTCAGATACACTGATTTCCGACCCATTCGGATTATTCCCTGGCGATGTGTCCTTTTTTCCTTAGAGTTTACAATACAGTTTTGTCCACAGTATAGCGTCGGCAGTAAACGATGCATGGAACCTAGAGATCTTCAATTCTTTACGGGAAGTCGTTCGGAGCAAATCTAATTTGTTTCGGTCTCGACAGGAATATACGTGTATTGCCGAAATCATCCTTACTCGGTAAAATAAGTACGAGGGTGAGTCAAATAAAAACCTTAAATATTTTTTAAATATTATTTATTGTGCAGAAGTGGTACAAAGATGTATCAATTTTCAACATAATTTCCCCCACGCTCATTGCAAGTCCTCCAGCGCTTACAAAGTGCATAAATTCCTTTAGCAAAAAAATTCTTTTGGTAGTCCGCACAACCACTCATGCACCGTGTGGCGTACCTGTTCAACAGAATGGAACCTCTTTCCTCCGCTTGCGTCTTTGAGTGGTCCAAAACTACGGAAATCACTTGGTGATGAGGAATGACGCCATTCCTTGCTCGCTCTCTTCGTTTCCGGTTGGTGGAAGTGAAATCACGTTTCGTCCCCAGTAACGATTCTTGCAAGGAAGCCATCACCTTCTCGTTCAAAGAGCCGAAAAAGTTCTTCACAAGCATCAACACATCGTTCTCTCAATTCAGGAGTCAGCTGTCGTCGCACCCATCTTGCAGACACTTTGTGAAATTGGAGCACATCGTGCATGCTGCAATGTCATTGAGTGTCACTTGGCGGTTTTCCTGCACTATGACTTCTACTGCTGCAATGTTCTATGGAGTCACAACTCGTTGTGCCTGACCTGGACGAGGAACATCTTCCACTAAAGTTACACCATTTGCGAACTTCCTACTCCATTCGTAGACTTGCTGCTGTGACTAACATGCATCGTCACCGTACTGAACCTTCATTCGTCGATGAATTCCAATAGGTTTCACATCTTCACTACGCAAAAACCGAATAACAGAACGCTGTTCTTCCCTGGTGCAAGCCGCAAGTGGGATGGCCATCTTTATACTGATACTGCGACGGTATGTGTGTATCTGCACTATGCTGCCACCTACAGGCCATTCTGCACGCTGTTTGTAGCACGCTTACTAACTTACATAATAACGGCGCGAAATTTCGATTTGTTATTACAAATTTAAGGTTTTCATTTGACTCACTCTCGTATATTGAACGGGCGTCAATATTTATAGAACTTTGCAGTCCCCTTCAGTATATTGGGCAAACTGTCAATACAAATCTCAGGCGGTCAGTATTACTGGGTAACGCATTACTGCACAATAATTACTGAACCTGATGGAATCCAGTTGTCGCTGATCGATACTTTTCGGTAGGAGTTAATGTCTTCGGCAACACTGCACTCGCGCAACCATCATTGACGCTAGGGCAGAATCTGCCTAATACAGTTTTTCAGTATAATCCAGTACGATATTGCACTGCATTTGTTCAGAAGTATGATGCAGTGTTCCTCCGGACATACATGCATTTCTGAAAGAACAGGCGCTGCGGCTATTACAGCCGAAACCTCAAAGAGTGCAGCCATTGTGAGATGCATGAAATGTTGTGAATACGTGTCTGAAGAACACAGGCATTGCAATATCGTTTTCACCCGCCGCCACCGGGCAAGTGACTCTCAATTAAAATATCCCCCTGTACGGGAATAGACATAGTGGATGCACGAGTGCAGGTTGTGGACACATGGTTGACGACATATGGAAGATTGGGTCTGTCCACGAAACGTGCTCGGATAGTCTAAAGGTAAGAACACCGCTCGGGATAAGCGGGAAATCCGGGTTCGAGTCGCGGTCTGGCACAGATTTTCATTGCCGTCATTCCATTATACATTTCATGTACTATATTGTTCCAGTTGCTTATTCATTATTAGTAGTGGGCTACATGATGATGGTATGATTTGAAGCTCCTTAAGTTGCACATTTGCTCATAGACCAGTCTCATGCCAACGGTTCCAGGTGGGCTTGCTGACATCGATGCACCATCAACCGCAGTGTGTTCTGCGTTTCGTCGTGTGTTCAGCAACGGCTGATGCAGTGGTGCAGGCACGAATCCGTGCGCCCGTTGTCTTCTGAATTACAGTGACGCGTACGTGCACGTGCATTGTTATCACCGGCACCCGCGTCGGACAGCTGACCGTCTACATCCACAGCGCCGTGCAGACGTCCGCCACACCATCCGGGCTCCCGCAGTCCCACAGTACATCCTCCTGCAAGTCAGCTAAAAGTGCAGGAGTTGTACCGGAGAGTAAAATGGCTGATCCCTTTATCGTGTTAATTCAGTAAGGAACTGGAGAGAAATACAGAGGTGAAGAGACTTGGGCCTACCAGTATAGTGTGGAAAGATACATCGGAAGGTAATATCGGGGGTACCCCAACGGATTGTCATATTGCCGTTACTGTTTACTATGTGCGCACTTCTAGCCATTAAATTGTAACACCAGAAAGGGTAGCAAATAACGAAAATTTACTTATTATTGTTATGGGGCATAGTAGGAATAGCCGGCCGGGTTGGCCGAGCGGTTCTAGGCGCTACAGTCTGGAACCGCGCGACCGCTACGGTCGCAGGTTCGAATCCTGCCTCGGGCATGGATGTGTGTGATGTCCTTAGGTTAGTTAGGTTTAAGTAGTTCTAAGTGCTAGGGGATTGATGACCTCAGAAGTTAAGTCTCATAGCGCTCAGAGCCATTTTGAACCATAGTAGGAAGAATACATGATCTTGAGGTATGCAGGATGCGAAATTTAGTGCATAGATCTGCCAAGGTCTGGCAGCGACAGTGGCTCTAACCTGGCGTTATATCGAGTCGAACTGAGTTGCGAAGATTCGTAAATGTACATCATTCCTTGCTTCTTCAGCTGCGTGCTAGAATCCTGGAAAATTGCACCCATCACACTCATACTCAAGGAAGGAAATAGGAGTAATCCGACGAATTACAGACCCATGTCAGTGACGTCGATATACAGTAGGATTTTTAACATACGCAGTAAAGCCTTGCTTAACCGAACTCGGGTCAGCCGAAACCTGCGTTACCCGAAAAGCCTCCGAAAATCGATAAACCAGGAATTAAGATTGTACTGCATGGAAATAATTCGAGGACGAGAGCGTTGTGAGCATAGCTAGTGAGGGGAGGTGGGAGTCCGAGCTTGAGTTGCTTCCCCAGCCACTGTCTACAACAGTGCATTCAAGTGTTTGTTTATTTCCTTTGTGTTTGTGTTTTTGTTCCATGGCGACTAAGCCAGAATGTGTTGCGATTATTTTCGCTGATAATTTAGTTACTATCAAAGAAGTTGAACAAGAAAGTTTACTAAAAACTGTTGCACCTAATTACAGTGATGGTGTTTCCACCGTTTCGGAATGGGTGAAGCCTAAATTTTTAGAGCAAGCTGTGGAAAATCTTCGCAGAAAAACGCTGAAAACATCCGACTTTGAAAAAGTTGGAAGAATACAGGATTTGTTTTTTGTTTACCCAACATCGAGATAAATGCTTGCCTTTCAGTTGTCCGACAATGCAAGAAAAAGCTAAAATATGAACATTAGGGTTGCCATCCGCCCCATTATATCGGGACGGCACTGTTATGGACCTTCTTGGCCGGCCGGAGTGGCCGAGCGTACGGTCTGGACCCGCGAGATCGCTGCGGTCGCAGGTTCGAAACCTGCCTCGGGTATGGATGTGTGTGAAGTCCCTCGGTTAGTTAGGTTTAAGTAGTTCTAAGTTCTAGGGGAGTGATAACCTGAGAAGTTGAGTACCATAGTGCTCAGAGCCATTTGAACCATTTGACCTTCTTGTACCGACATCCCGACAAGACCCAATTTTGTCCCGATTTTGCAAAATCTGTTACGGGCTTGCTTCAAGTGCCGAAGTAACGCCATTTTTTTGCGCAACATGGCATTGCGTGCTGTGTATCTTGTATCGACGGTGCAAGCACCGCCTGATGTACCGCCATCATTCTAGAAACCACCGTACTTCTCCCGTAGTACCAGGGCTGCAACTACACTCCTGGAAATGGAAAAAGAACACATTGACACCGGTGTGTCAGACCCACCATACTTGCTCCGAACACTGCGAGAGGGCTGTACAAGCAATGATCACACGCACGGCACAGCGGACACTCCAGGAACCGCGGTGTTGGCCGCCGAATGGCGCTAGCTGCGCAGCATTTGTGCACCGCCGCCGTCAGTGTCAGCCAGTTTGCCGTGGCATACGGAGCTCCATCGCAGTCTTTAACACTGGTGGCATGCCGCGACAGCGTGGACGTGAACCGTATGTGCAGTTGACGGACTTTGAGCGAGGGCGTATAGTGGGCATGCGGGAGGCCGGGTGGGCGTACCGCCGAATTGCTCAACACGTGGGGCGTGAGGTCACCACAGTACATCGATGTTGTCGCCAGTGGTCGGCGGAAGGTGCACGTGCCCGTCGACCTGGGACCGGACCGCAGTGACGCACGGATGCACGCCAAGACCGTAGGATCCTACGCAGTGCCGTAGGGGACCGCACCGCCACTTCCCAGCAAATTAGGGACACTGTTGCTCCTGGGGTATCGGCGAGGACCATTCGCAACCGTCTCCATGAAGCTGGGCTACGGTCCCGCACACCGTTAGGCCGTCTTCCGCTCACGCCCCAACATCGTGCAGCCCGCCTCCAGTGGTGTCGCGACAGGCGTGAATGGAGGGACGAATGGAGACGTGTCGTCTTCAACGATGAGAGTCGCTTCTGCCTTGGTGCCAATGATGGTCGTATGCGTGTTTGGCGCCGTGCAGGTGAGCGCCACAATCAGGACTGCATTCGACCGAGGCACACAGGGCCAACACCCGGCATCATGGTGTGGGGAGCGATCTCCTACACTGGCCGTACACCACTGGTGATCGTCGAGGGGACACTGAATAGTGCACGGTACATCCAAACCGTCATCGAATCCGTCGTTATACCATTCCTAGACCGGCAAGGAAACTTGCTGTTCCAACAGGACAATGCACGTCCGCATGTATCCTGTGCCACCCAACGTGCTCTAGAAGGTGTAAGTCAACTACCCTGGCCAGCAAGATCTCCGGATCTGTCCCCCATTGAGCATGTTTGGGACTGGATGAAGCGTCGTCTCACGCGGTCTGCACGTCCAGCACGAACGCTGGTCCAACTGAGGCGCCAGGTGGAAATGGCATGGCAAGCCGTTCCACAGGACTACATCCAGCATCTCTACGATCGTCTCCATGGGAGAATAGCAGCCTGCATTGCTGCGAAAGGTGGATATACACTGTACTAGTGCCGACATTGTGCATGCTCTGTTGCCTGTGTCTATGTGCCTGTGGTTCTGTCAGTGTGATCATGTGATGTATCTGACCCCAGGAATGTGTCAATAAAGTTTCCCCTTCCTGGGACAATGAATTCACGGTGTTCTTATTTCAATTTCCAGGAGTGTATTTAAGCAGCGCCATGCAGAAGAACTGGGCAATTCCCATTTGAATAGCGATCTGATAAGACGATTCTTTCTAAACGTAATACGAAGAAGTTACAATTTAGTATTGTTTGAAGTGTTTAGTGTGGATACATAGGGCGTGAAGTGTGTAGTGACGTGTACTTCTAAGACTAAAAAAACTGTTATTGTCGACTGTTTACTGTGTAATAAACTTATCACAGCTTAGGAAAATGTCTTAAGGATGGAAAGAGAAAGTGTCACTTTTTGGAGGATTGTCAAAAGTTTGGTCTTTTGTCAAGAAAGGACGTACGCGATGGAAGCGTTGTGAGATTTATAGCTGTTTCGTCTCAGTAACTCACGGAGATAAGGCAGATGTGAGGCATCACATTTCGGCAAAGAATCATACAGTAGAGAATTGTTAAGCTTTGGATTCCATTAAAACAATTTTGTGACACCGTAGACAGGCCACTTAAAATAATTTCAGTTTTTGTTCAGTTGTCCGATCAGTGAAATTTGCTTTGTTTCTACAATAATACCTGGCTCTGTCTGAAAAATATAGAAACCACGGAGAAGAATAAAGTCTCGATAATTGAAATGAGAAGTATATTAATCGACACTCAAAGATGTCTGAGTGAAAGGAAGACTGCCAGTTTTATTGGCATGCAAACCAAGATGAGTTTGATCAAATTAAAGAAGGAGAATCCTAACGAAGAAATAATTAACTTATTTCGAAATTTGAGGAAGAGACAGTGGCTTTCTATACCATAGCATTCGATTACTTGGAGAAATGGGCTATTTCTTTTAATAAATAATCGAGTATTTGATTGAATGACGCTATCTGAAACCCCAGATTGGCTGATGATAGGAAACACTATTATATATGTGACTAAAAATGGTGCGACAATTGTTTTCAGGAAAATATATGTATCTGAATAGCTTTTAAGAAAGTTAAGCCTGATTTGGAAGAATGAAAGTCTAAAAATTCTGCGGAAGAAATGTGGATTTACTTTGTTAAGGAAACTGAAAATCCCGAAAGCAAATGCCAACTGTATTTGTTTTCTGTTCCCGCACACAACGACACTGTGGAAAGAGTATTTTCGTTAATGTCGGCCCAGTGGACTGGTGAAAGAAACTGACTGCTGCCAGGGACCGTGGAATCAATCTTACAGTGCCAGTTTAATTACGAGCTGACTTGCATGGTGGTTTTATAAATATGTAAAACGGAAAAAACACTTTCTGAAAAAGGTAAAATCTTCCGAAAAATATGGTGTGCCAACTACTTTTGCTGCAACGAGTTCCATGTAATTGTGTTCTCAATAAAATGTAACCATATTAAATAAATTTTTACTTCATTTCTACACCATCTCAGTGAGTCCTGACCAGGTCCCAAAGGCTACACAACGGACCATATTTACAGTGCCGTTGAAACGGCCTACGAGATCCTTAGTTTCCTTTAAAAAAAAGTCTGCCTGAGAAAAAAATGGAAAACAGAACAGAAAACAGTTCTTGGTATCAAACACTTGTAGCACACACAGACGGCCCCGAATACACATCAGGAAGTTGAAAACCCTGGAGCGTTGAAGGATGCTTTCGAAATACACTACCAGGTTTTTATAGCGCCCAAAAAACTACTTGGATGTCTTGCTAAGTCTTGGCCGAATGTTTTAGGATCAGTCCTACCGAAAGTTGAAAAGTTTTTAACTAAAAACAGGCCTCCCTAAAAAAGCGAACTTATTAATTGACTGTGCACTTACGCATTCGTGCGATTTAAATAGTGTCGATTTATTTCATATTTCCTTCTCCCAAATTTTACCAGTCTAATTCAGCCAATGGATCTGAGCGCAATAGTGACATTTAAACGGCACTACCATCCTGCAAAACAAAAACGTGAATGAAGCGCTGAAAGCAGTAAATATGAAACACGGAATTGACTGGTTTGCCCAGGCCTGGCATAATGTGAAAGCAGAAACTCTTCTGAGGTGAAGAAAACTGTATGACGCTCTCGAATGAGACATCTTGGAAAATTCAACAATGTGAGAGAAATGGTAAAAAGAATTACGGGATATGAAGACTTGGATACGTGCAAGGTGGATGAATGGGTCGTTGCGGACGATTCGCAAGAAATTACGAACCAAGAAATAGTAGAAACAATGTCTTCCCTTCAGAACCTTTCAAAAATACGTACTGTAATATTACAAAACGAAATAATGTAGTACTTATTAGATGTTCACTGCATAAACGAAGAAACCGTTATCCGAAACGCTGCCGCAACCCCCACCCCCCACCCCACCCTTTAGGTCGGTTAACCAGTGTTGTAATTTACTGTGTTCAAACATTATGAATTACCTCAAAGAAAACTATCTGCTGGCAGAACATGAATTGAGAGTATATTCTCTTTATTCACACTTCATTTTTTTACGTGTAGTTCACTGTCGCTATTTGAGTTTACATCTAATTCTGTCAGCTGGAGATCATGAATGCAACTGTGGACGCTAGAAAATGGAATGGAGAAGAACATTTCCAACATATTCTTCTGTTTGAGTTCAGTAGAGGAGAGAGCATTTCCGCTTTGAGTGGGGATGATGCTATTGGACAGAGTACGGCAAGAAAATGGTTTTCTCGTTTTAGGGGGATCATTTTGGCGTTAGTGACTCTCCACGTTCAAGAAGACCGGGATTTGATGAAGACCGTTTAAACGCATTAATCCACCATGATCCACGTCGGTGTACTCTAGAATTGGCAAATGTGATGAATTATGATCATTCCACCACTGTGGGACTTTCGCATGCAGCAAGGAAGGCTGAAAAATAGGATGTATGGGTACCACATGCTCTAAGCCAAAATCACAAAAATTAGCAGGTGGCCATATGTGCAGCTGTGCCTTGCTCGTTATCAGATGACTCGTGAACATCACAGACCATTGCTTTCCTGTACCATTGCTGGTGGCGAGAAGTGGGCTCTTCATACCAACATAAGGAGCAGAAGAAATGGTCGAGCCCAAACAAAGCAGCATCTTCCTATACAATATGTGTGCATCCACAAAAGATAGTTATGCATCTGGTGGAACAGTGACGTGTGGTGTACTAGGAATTGCTCCCCGAGATGCAGCCATCATTGCAGACATTTGTCAACAACTGAGACGTCTTGTAGACGCAGTCCAAGAACAACGACCAGGAAGACTGTGTGAAGTGGTGCAACTCCACGATAATGCCTGTCCTCATTCTGCTAGACTGACATAAAATACGATACAGGAATTGGGTTGGGAAATCATTTCGCACCCACCTCATTCATCTGATCTTTCGCCCCCAGATTTTCATGTTTTCTGCTCTCTATCGAACAAACCTAAAGGAATTTCCCTTCCAGATGAAAATGCGTTCCGACCATGGCTCGATGAGTTCTTTGCCTCAAAACCAAGTGATTTCTACATTGGCGGAATGAAAAAATACACCAGATTGTTATAAATAGTGAAGGAGAATATATTATACATGATTAAAGCCTCTATTATGTGTATTTTTTATATTTGTTAAACTTATGGAAAAAATTCTACGAACGTATGCACCAACCCAATACTAAAGTAGAATGATCACATAGAACTAGCAGCAGTAAAAATAGACACCAGGCTTCGAATTATTGGAAGAACCGCAAGGAAATTTGTCTCACATGAGTGAAATTATTTACAGTACAATGTCTGACTGATTCTTGAGGACAGCTTATCAATCTGGAACCCTTATCAAGTTGGATGAATTGGTTCTCATTCTACAGGCTGTTCTACGTACTGATCCACTGGTTCTAGCAGAACGCTTCATGAGACACTTTGCGACAGCGTCAGCATCCTCTTCCTATACTGCTACCTTTCCCAGGCAGAAACGCAGAATTGAACAAACCCTCTCTGTTTCAACCCCTACCAAAATGAATCCTATAGTGAACACATTATTGATTGGGAATTTTTGCAGGCTCTTACCTCTTCACATGACACAGCCCTAGGCCCAGATTCCATCCACAACAAAATGAACCAGCACTTAGACGTTACCCAGAGGCTACATCTCCTCAGGCTCTTCAACCGCATTTGGCTCACAGGTGCCTTCCATCTCAATGGCGAGATATCATAGTTATCCCCATCCTTAAGCCTGGGAAGAACCCAGCGTCTCTCGACAGCTACCTCTCGATTAGCATGACAAATGTACTTTGTAAACTGCTCGAGGTGATGGTTAGCTTCCAATTATATTGGGTGCTCGAATCTTGGAGCCTTTTGTCCCCATATCAGTTTGGCTTCTGAGAGGGACGCACTACAATTGACCATTTACTCAGATTGTAAATAGCAGTCTGACAGGCTTTTACTAACCGCTGGCACCTTATCGCAGTCTTCCTTGACCTACATAAGGCAAACGACATGGATTGGAACCGTCACATTTTAGTTATCCTCCATGACATTGCTGCCCCCCTTTCGACTTTTATTTGCGAGTTTTTATCCCAACGGCTCTTCTGGGTTCAAGTTAGCACTTCAGACAGCACCTCTCGGATCTAGGAGAATGGTATCCCACAGGGTTCTGTGTTAAGTGTCACACTCTTCCTCATTGCTATCAATGGGCCTACAACCTCTGTTGGGCATCTGGTTACCCCAGCGTTGCATGCCGACGATTTTTGCATCTGGTGTAGCTCCCACTTAGTAGCATCTGCTGAATGCCAGCTCAAAGATGCCATCCAACAGGCCTCTGCATGAGCCCTCTCACAAGGCTTCCAGTTTTCTCCCTCCAAAACGCGGGTTATGCATTTTTGCTGTCGACCACAGAACACCCTATCCAGAACTTTATTTAGGCGACCAGTGCCTAGATGTTGTAGCACAGTCCCGTTGTTGGGCCTTATTTTTGATGAAAGCTGATGTGGCTGATGTGGCTGCCCCTGAAGATTACCTACAAGCAGAAGCTAAATGCTCTCCGCCTCCTGGCACACACATCTTAGGGTGCAGACCATGCTACACGTCTCCAGATTTATTGCACTCTGGTTTTCTCTAGATTAGATTATAGTTGTCAGGTTTATAGCTCAGTGTTTCCTTCCATTCTGAAGCTACTTGACCCTGTTCATCATTATAGGGTGTGTCAGGCTGTCAGTGCCTTTCGCACTAGTCCTGTCGACAGTCTCTTTGCGGAAGCAAGTATTCCCCCTCTACAGGTGACGGAGCTAACTTCTGGTTTCTTAAGCAATCGCCATTCGACGATTCCCTGACCATCCTGTGTACCCCGTCCTCTTTGCAACTGAGGGCCGTCTCTCTCATGAAAGCTGCCCTTGGATGGGATTGCCGGTTGGAATGCATCTCACTTCCCTCTGTTGAAATCTCCATCTCCAGTTACTGGGAAGTGCCTCATGTGTTTCCTCCCCCCCCCTCCCCCCACTTGGATTGTGCTTGGACCTCAGATTAGGACCAACCTATTTCAGGGTCCTAAGGTCTGGTTCAAATGGCTCTGAGCAGTATGGGACTTAACATCTGAGATCATCAGTCCCCTAGAACTTAGAACTAATTAAACCTAACTAACCTAAGGACGACACACACATCCATGCCCGAGGCAGGATTCGAACCTGTGACCGTTGCAGTCACGCGGTTCCAGACTGAAGCGCCTAGAACCGCACGGTCACTCCGGACGGCCCTAAGGGCTCTGTCGCCCCCTACAATATACCGTCGCCTTGTACATTCCATCCTTGAGGAGTTCCAGGGTGCTATGATCTTTTACACTGATGGTTCTAAAATGATAGATAAGGCGGGATACAATTTTACATCTCCTACTGACATGGAACACCATTTACTGCCGGGATCATGTAGTGTGTTCACAACAGAGCTGCTAGCCATTAACAGGGTCCTCCATTGTGTTTTCAGACCTCTCTCTACAGTGTTTCAATATGTACTGACTCAATAAGTAGCCTGCAGGCTATAGACCGATGTCGAGTAATCTAGGGTCCAACCGATATGGTTACGAGCCCAGGCGAGGCTCTGCAGGCAATGTGCTGTTAGCAAAAGCACTCGTGTTGGTCGTCTGCTGTCATAATCTGTTAACGCGAAATTTCGCCGCACGCTCTAACGGATACTTTCGTCGTAAGTCCCATATTGATTTATGCGGTTATTTCACGCAGTGTTGCTTGTTTCTAGCACTGGCAGCTATGCAAACGCCGCTGCCCTTGATCGTTACGTGGAGGCCGTCGGCCATTGCGTTTTCGGTGGTGACAGGTTATGCCTGAAATTTGGCATTCTCGGGACACTCTTGACACTACATCTCGGAATACTGAATTCCCTAACGATTTCCGAAATTGAATATCCCACGTGTCTAGCTCCACTTACCATTCCGCGTTCAAAATGGTTAATTCTGTAGTGCGGCCATAATCATGTCGGAAACCTTTTCACACGAATCACATGAGTTCCACGATCTGTACTGTTTGGCTGCGATGACTTGACGATTTCGCTAGTGTTACCAGAAGCGGGCGCTACTTGAATGATATTCTTTTGTCTCCGAGCGCTGCTTTAAGGTCAAGCTGCATCTAGACGCGAAGTATTACGAATGGCCTATGTCCACTTACAAGTAACGTGGGTAAGCTGCTGAGGTGCTTACATTAGAACGAAAACTTAGTCAAGTTTACTTCTTCAAGTCACTGGCGCCAGTTTATTTCAGAAACTTGCTGCAAGTACTGATTACGGAAGTGCAGTTAGTCTTAAAAATCAGAGCCGTCGCCACAGTTTTGTTATTATTAATGAATGAAAATCATGACGAGGCGCAAAACAAAACAAAAAATGGAAAAAAATATTACAGGTGTACATATTGATGTTACAAAGAAACACTGTTCAGTTAACTAAAATCTAGAGAACTTCACTTAGATTAAAAACTTTGAGAATGTCGTACGCAAATTTCGAAAATCTCTTGTCTTCTGTTTAAGCGAATATTCGACAACGGAAAACAGAAACGTATCGCGTTATCTCACCAACAGACTGCGTTTTAATTGCTCTTCGGTTTTTGCAAGCAATATTTACTACTTTTATCACAAATGTAATGCATTTATTTTTACGATAACATTAAGAAATCAGCTAAAATGTAAAGATGTCTACACTACCATTCTGCTTTCCCTTCTGGTGAAACAAATTTATTGGTAAACTCATTTCGCACTTCCTTGACTTATTGGCTCCAACGGACATTTGTTTCGGCCACATGTCTTTGTGCAATTTTCCTTTCTACATTGATTTTTTTTTCGCACCGGTAGTGAACACAAACGACTTCTGGAAGTCCCTGCAGTGGCCGGCTGCGGTGGCCTAGCGGTTCTAGGCGCTCAGTCCGGAATCCCGCAGCTGCTACGGTCGCTGGTTCGAATCCTGCCTCGGGCTTGGATGTAAGTGATGTCCTTAGGTTAGTTAGGTTTAAGTAGTTCTAAGTCTAGGGGACTGATGACCTCAGATGTTAAGTCCCGTAGTGCTCGGAGCCATTTGAACCACCCTGCAGTGGAGTGTGCGCTGTTTTGCAACTTCCTGACAAATTAAAACTGTGTCCCGGGCTGGTGGTACTCGAATCTGGGAATACGGTCTGGCACACAGTTTTAATTTGGCTAGAAGTATCATGCAAGAAATTGTTCACACAAACTTGCGAACTTCTCGAAGTTCACGAAACTAGCTAACGGCGACGGGAGGGGGCGGGGGGGGGGGGGGGAGGTTGCGGATACTGTGGTTCATAATATTTCACCTAATTTTGTGATTGTGTGGGTAATGCGCCACACCACAGGAAGAAATGCGACAGAATACCTAATAAATATGATTTCAGGATGGCGATGTTAGAGTGGTTGCGAGATAGGCAAATAAACTGCAATGACTCGGTGAGGAAGGCTGAACGGTTATCGAAAATAAAGGAAAACAAATCAGGCGTGAAAGTGTACGTCGTGGATAAAATCGGTGACAGCAGAGGCCGCAAAGTAAGCAGAGGCCACAAAGTAGTCCGTTTACTGCCCTACATCTGCGTTCTAAATCCGACAGAATTGGCAGGGGCCAAAATAAAACACAATTTCAGGGAGAACAATGTCAGTGGTGGCGTGTCGAAGGAAAGATTGCAGAATCTTGCTAATGCTGCTTGCCTTCCCGTTGCTGCACAGGACTGGCAAGGTTACGGCGGAAAAGTGCAGCAGCTAAAGTAAGAGTATTGGACACGAGATCGAATACTGGAAACGGCCATCGAAGAAGTTATCTTAAAAACCATACCCTCAAGGGATTATGACGGTGATGATGATGATCCTGAATTGAACACAGATGACAGTGACCTTTTGTGAACATCATTTTGACAATGTCTTCAGGCACAATTAATTACACTTAGTAAACATTAGTGCTATGCTGTGTGTAATCAACGCAATGTGCAGACATATTCCAAAAATCAGTTTTTGAGTTTAGGTTCTTAGTTCCGTAAGTTGTACATTCGCCTAATTTCGTTGTCCATTACTATAGATAAATCAATAAGCTCTCGAGGTGAAGCTCTCGAGGATGGTTCAAAATGGCTATGAGCACTATGGGACTTAACATCTGTGGTCATCAGTCCCCTAGAACTTAGAACTACTTAAACCTAACTAACCTAACGACATCACACACATCCATGCTCGAGGCAGGATTCGACCTGCGACCGTAGCGGTCGCGCGGTTCCAGACTGAAGCGCCTAGAACCGCTCGGCCACAGCGGCCGGCGCTCTCGAGCATCGCTATGTCAACAAATTAGGTGATTTCCTATCTGAAGGAAGTGTCACTTCAGCAGGCAAATATTTCTGCGAGTGCCGCCTCCTATTTCGCGTTATGCACAAAACGCGGTTAGCCATGCCAGCACTGTTACGAGCACCTGACGTGGCCTTCCCCCTCACCGCTCTTGTAGTCTCGACAGCCTTAATGTGCGGACACGCCGTTCCCGACAGCCACCACGCCAATCGTCAACTTATCGTGGTCGAACCATATATTTGCATATCGTTATCTCATGACTTGTCACCTCAGTCTACTACTCGCCCTTTTAAAAGAAAAAACTGGTCACTGGAGCGCTTGTAGATAGTGTAGAACTGGTGCCAGGCGGTTATCTGGTTCTCGCTGACGCAAGTCATAGCACCTGAAGTGATCGACTGTATAGAATCAGCGCAGCGGGATGCGTTGTTGTGGATACGTGGTACGATGGAAGAAATGGCTTATAGTCTTCTAGACATGAGACTACGTGGTGCTCACAGAGAATGGTGTACCACTGTCAACCATGGAATACGTTGTACGAATAGTGGCCGTAAAAAGTTTCTAACCGACAGGGACCAGAGGCAGATATCGCACATAGCTAACATCTACATTTACATCTACGTGATTACTCTGCTATTCACAATAAAGTGCCTGGCAGATGGGTCAATGAACCACCTTCAAGCTGTCTCTCTACCGTCCCACTCTCGAATGGCGCGCGGGAAAAACGAGCACTTAAATTTTTCTGTGCGAGCCCTGACTTCTCGCATTTTATCGTGATAATCATTTCTCCCTGTGTAGGTGGGTGCCAACAGAATGTTTTCGCAATCGGAGGAGAAAACTGGTGATTGAAATTTCATGAAAAGATCCCGTCGCAACGAAAAGCGCCACTCCAATTCACGTATCATGTCTGTGGCACTATCTCCCATACTTCGCGATAATACGAACCGAGCTGCCCTTCTTTGCACCCTTTCGATTTCATCCGTCAGTCCCATCTGATGCGGATCCCACACCGCACAGCAATACTCCAGAATAGGGCGGACAAGCGTGGTGTAAGCAGTCTCTTTAGTAGACCTGTTGCACCTTCTAAGTGTTCCGCCAATGAATCGCTGACTTTGGTTGGCTCTACCCACATTATCTATGTGATCGTTCCAATGTAGGGTATTTGTAATTGTAATCCCTAAGTATTTAGTTGAATTTACAGCCTTCAGATTTGTGTGACTTATCGCGTAATCGAAATTTAGCGGATTTCTTTTAGTACTCATGTGAATAACATCACACTTTTCTTTATTCAGGGTCAATTGTCACTTTTCGCACCATACAGATATCTTATCTAAGTCATTTTGTAATTCGTTTTGGTCATCTGATGACTTTACAAGACGGTAAATGGCAGCATCATCTGAAAACAATCTGAGACGGCTACTGAGATTGTCTCCTATGCCGTTAATATAGATCAGAAACAATAGAGGGCCTATAACACTTCATTGGGGAACGGCGGATAATATTTATTTTTTACTCGATTACTACGAACTGTGACCTTTCTGGCAGGAAATCACGAATCCAGTCGCACAACTGACACAATATTCCATAGGCACACAGTTTGGTCAGAAGATGCTTGTGAGTGACGATGCCGAAAGCCTCCTGGAAATCTAAAAACATGGAATCAATTTGACATCCCCTGTCGATAGCACTCATTACTTCATGAGTATAAAGAGCTAGTTGTGTTTCGCAAGAACGATATATTCTGAATCCGTGCTGACTACGTGTCAATAAACCGTTTTCTTCGATGTACTTCTTAATGTTCGAATGCAATATATGTTCCAAAACCCTACTGCAAATCGACGTTAGTGATATGGGCCTGTAATTCAACGGATTACACCTACTTCCCATTTTGGGTATTGCTATGACTTGAGCAATTTTCTAATCTTTATGTACGGATCTTTCTGTGAGCGAGCGGTTGTATACAGGGTCTTACAAAAAGGTACGGCCAAACTTTCAGGAAACATTCCTCACACACAAAGAAAGAAAATATGTTATGTGGGCATGTGTCCGGAAACGTTTACTTTCCACGTTAGAGCTCATTTTATTACTTCTCTTCAAATCACATTAATCATGGAATGGAAACACACAGCAACAGACCGTACCAGCATGACTTCAAACACTTTGTTACAGGAAATGTTCAAAATGTCCTCCGTTAGCGAGGATACATGCATCCACCTTCCGTCGCATGGAATCCCTGATGCGCTGATGCAGCCCTGGAGAATGGCGTATTGTACCACAGCCGTCCACAATACGAGCACGAAGAGTCTCTACATTTGGTACCAGGGTTGCGTAGACAAGAGCTTTCAAATGCCCCCATAAATGAAAGTCAAGAGGGTTGAGGTCAGGAGAGCGTGGAGGCCATGGAATTGGTCCGCCTCTACCAATCCATCGGTCACCGAATCTGTTGTTGACAAGCGTACGAACACTTCGACTGAAATGTACAGGAGCTCCATCGTGCATGAACCACATGTTGTGTCGTACTTGTAAAGGCACATGTTCTAGCAGCACAGGTCGAGTATCCCGTATGAAATCATGATAACGTGCTCCATTGAGCGTAGGTGGAAGAACATGGGGCCCAATCAAGACATCACCAACAATGCCTGCCCAAAAGTTCACAGAAAATCTGTGTTTATGATGTGATTGCACAATTGCGTGCGGATTCTCGTCAGCCCACACATGTTGATTGTGAAAATTTACAATTTGATCACGTTGGAATGAAGCCTCATCCGTAAAGAGAACATTTGCACTGAAATGAGGATTGACACATTGTTGGATGAACCATTCGCAGAAGTGTACCCGTGGAGGCCAATCAGCTGCTGATAGTGCCTGCACACGCTGTACATGATACGGAAACAACTGGTTCTCCCGTAGCACTCTCCATACAGTGACGTGGTCAACGTTACCTTGTACAACAGCAACTTCTCTGACGCTGACATTAGGGTTATCGTCAACTGCACGAAGAATTGCCTCGTCCATCGCAGGTGTCCTCGTTGTTCTAGGTCTTCCCCAGTCGCGAGTCATAGGCTGGAATGTTCCGTGCTCCCTAAGACGCCGATCAATTGCTTCGAACGTCTTCCTGTCGGGACACCTTCGTTCTGGAAATCTGTCTCGATACAAACGTACTGCGCCACGGCTATTGCCCCGTGCTAATCCATACATCAAATGGGCATCTGCCAACTCCGCATTTGTAAACATTGCACTGACTGCAAAACCACTTTCGTGATGAACACTAACCTGTTGATGCTACGTACTGATGTGCTTGATGCTAGTACTGTAGAGCAATGAATCGCATGTCAACACAAGCACCGAAGTCAACATTACCTTCCTTCAATTGGGCCAACTGGCGGTGAAACGAGGAAGTACAGTACATACTGACGAAACTAAAATGAGCTCTGACATGGAAATTAAGCGTTTCCGGACACATGTCCACATAACACCTTTTCTTTATTTGTGTGTGAGGAATGTTTCCTGAAAGTTTGGCCGTACCTTTTTGTAACACCCTGTATAATTGCTAAATATGGAGCTATTGTATCAGCATACTCTGAGAGGATCCTGACTGCTATACAATCTGGACCGGAAGCCTTGCTTTTATTAAGTGATTTAAGCTGCTTTGCGACAACGAGGATATCCATTTCTGTGTTTCTCATCTTGGCAGTTGTTCTTGATTGGAATTCAGGAATATTTACTTCGTCTTCTTAGGTGAAGGAGTTTCGGAAAATCGTGTTTAATAACTCTGCTTTAGCTAATGATAGTCAGGTTCAAAACCGACAGGGATTGCTGATGTCACTGAATGCAGGTCTATCTAAACGGTTCACCGAACGAACGTAGCGAAGGGAACTGCATAGAATGACAATTGGAGTCTGGCATCTCGCAATAGGCCATTACTCACAGCGGCACGTTTAATTCCATGTCTTCAGTAGACACAAAACTGGACAGCAGCGCCGGCCGCGGTGGCCGACCGGTTCGCCGGCCGCGGTGGCCGAGCGGTTCTAGGCGCTTCAGTCCGGAACCGCGCGACTGCTACGGTCGCAGGTTCTAATCCTGCCTCGGGCATGGATGTGTGTGATGCCCGTAGGTTAGTTAGGTTTAAGTAGTGCCAAGTTCTAGGGGACTGATGACCTCAAATGTTAAGTTCAGAACGGTTCAAATGGCTCTGAGCACTATGGGACTTAACTTCTGAGGTCATCAGTCCCCTAGAACTTAAAACTACTTAAACCTAACTAACCTAAGGACATCACACACATCCATGCCCGAGGCAGGATTCGAACCTGCGACCGCAGCGGTCGCGCGGTTCCAAACAGTAGCGCCTAGAACCGCTCGGCCACTCCGGCCGGCACATGTTAAGTCCCATAGTGTTCAGAGCCATTTCAACCATTTGGACAGTAGCTGACAGCGGGCTTTTAATGTGGTCCGACGAGTCGCGATACTGTCTCTTTTTTAAAATGAAGCAAGGCGTCGAGTACACGACGACCCAGCGGTACGTTTAACCCGTATTGTGTGGAGGGTGTAGTTCACGCAGCAGATGATGTTTTGGGGTGGTTATCGTACCACGACCTGGGCCGCCAACTGATTCAGGCTGCCCTGAGCATGAACCACGATGTCTATTTCAGTATTCTCGGTGACCAAGCATTGTTATTTTTTTTTCTTTTATACCATCTTCATGATGAGTACGCTGCGTACACTCACGCCTTCCAAGATAGGAACAGCCGTTTTCACAGAGCTGCACACGTAACCTTCTTCGTTTTGCTAACACTCAGGGATGCTATCGCACCTCGACTGACCTGGAACTTAGCTGATCTTAATATCATGGAAAATGTCAGACTATGTGGAACAGGGACACTTCAAGGTTGGAGCAGGAACACATTGCTAAACGGAGCTGTGGTGTTTGCCCATTCTTGGAGAAGAATGTGTGAAGAAGCCTCCGTATCTGTTAGAGGAACCGCCCAGGCACACGCCTGTACTGGAGCCAAGGAAAACAGATACTGATCGCCGAATGATAATTTGAGCCCTCATGAACACGAGTCCAGTGTCGCCGACCTGGAGTGTCATCGTTCTCACCGATTTCAGGTCGCTGAAGTAAAGCGCGTCCACACGTGCCTCCTCCTGTTCAGCTGTGCGCAGGCGCGTGGCGATTTCGACGGCATAACATGGGAATGCATCTCGCGCGTGCGTGTTAAGTCGAAAATTGATGACACCAGTCGAAGCTGATAGGCTCCCGTCCTCGGTGAGAATCTCGTACGGTATTTGACGGACAACAACAGCCAAAGCGTGATCAGCCTGTTTACGAAGTCCGCGCGCGTTTCGTAATATTCTGTTGTGTGTTTCCGTCTGCGACGTCCATCACCAATAAAGTAAGCACATTGGGAGATCACAGATGACTGCAAGCTTAAACTGGAAGAAGTTTATCTTAATAAATATTGGAGAGCGGAAAAAATTGAAGTACAATCAATGTATAAAGAATTTGTAAGTTGAAAATTAAAAGAAATCTTTGACATGCAAATGCGTGACAGTGATAACGAATTCGTTGTCCATTTGACGGAGATGCTGAGTCGCAGATAGACGCAACAAAAAGACTGTCACAAGTAAAGCTTTCGGCCAGTAAGGCCTTCGTCAAAAATAGACGACAAACACGCACACGCTCACGCAAACGCTACTCACACACACGACTGCAGTCTCAGACAATGGCAGCGTGGTTTCAGTTACCTGAGACTGCAGTCGTGTGTGTGAGTAGCGTTTGCGTGTGTGCGTGTTTGTCGTCTATTTTTGACGAAGGCCTTACTGGCCGAAAGCTTTACTTGTGACAGTCTTTTTGTTGCGTCTATCTGCGATTCAGCATCTCCGCTATATGGTGAGTAGCAACTTTCCTTTTCGTAATATTGTTACATTCTATCCTGGATTTTCCATTATTTGATCGTTGTCCATTTGTAAAGAGCCATTTTTCTAGGAAACGCCAGAAATTTTATAATTTCAGAACAAATCCGTATGGAATATTAATCAGTAATATTATTATTATTGTTGTTGTGGTTGTGATCTTCAGTTCGAAGACTGTTGCAGTTCTCCATGCTAATCTATCCTGTACAAGCCTCTTCGTCTTTGCGTAACTACCGCAGCCTACTTCAATTTGAACCGGCTTACTGTATTCAAGTCTTGGTGTCCCTCTACAGTTTTTACCCTCCACGCTTCCTTCCATTTTCAAGTTGACATTCCCATCAACCGCTCCCATCTTTTAGTCAAGTTGTGCTATAATTTTTTTCTCGTCAGTTCGATTCAGTACCTCCTCATTGTCCGCCTCCTTAGCTGAACGCGACGGACTCTCATACGGGGGACCCCGGTTCTGCCCGGGATTTTTTTCTTGGTGGGGGGACTGGAGAGGGATACCCCCAGCCCCGTGATGGCAACATGATTAAGAGTTAGCGGTTCCGATGTCGACAACAGGCGACTGTGGGGTGTGTTAACCCCATGCCCCTCCATACCGCATCCGATGATGAATGACAGAATGACAATGCGATCGGTCAAGTATCGCTTGGTATTCAGGGCTTGATATCGACGTTCCCTGACTGCCTCATTAGTTACGCGCTCTACGCGTCTAATCTTCAACATTCTCCTATTGCGCCAAATTGCGAAAGTTTCTTTTCTCTCATAGCCCGAAATGCTTATCGTCCATGTTTCACTTCTATACAAGGCTACACTCTATACAGATACCTTCAGAAAATACTCGTAACAAATTGATATTAGATTTCAACAAACTGCTCTTTTTCAGAAATGCTTTTGTTGCTATTGCCAGTTTGTATTTTATATCCTCTCTACTTCGGCCATCAACAGTTCTTTTACTGCCCAAATAGCAAAACTCATCTACAGCTTTTACTACGTCATTTAATAATCTACGTTCCTCAGCATCACCTGATTTACTTCGATTACGCTCCATTATCCTTGTTGTACTTTTCTTGACATTCATCTCATAATCTCTTTTTAACATACTACACATTCCGTTCACCTGTTCTTCCAAATCCTTTGCTGTCTCTGACAACTTTACAGAGACGAAGGCAAACCTTAAAATTATTATTTGTTTTCCAGGAACTAATTGCGTATCCAAATTTCTGATTCATTTGCTTTATTTATTAATAACGAATATTTTTAAGCATCTGAAAAGATGGTCGTTAATATCTGAAAAGATGGTCGTCAATATAGCACACGAGAATGTTGTTGAAGAGCTTTACTCGCGTATTTTGCGATTTCTGCAACAGTCACACGAGTGTTTTATTTTTGCTACTTTGTTCCCGCGTATCTAGAACAGCGCACGAGAAAAGTACAGAGTGCAGTGGTTAACACACAGCACTGGCATTCGGGAGGACGGCAGTTGAAATCCCTGTCCGCCAATCCAGACCTAGGCAAATCCTGTAATGGTACCTTTGAAACAGAGATGCACTATTTCCGCCCCCATTTTTTTCCAGTTAGACCTTGTGCTCCTTGTGAACTGCCACGTCGCCGACGAGACGTTAAAGCCTAATTTTCAATCTTCCTTTTCTCCCTTCGGGAATGGGAATAGAGGCGTAGTATTGTATGTTATGGCGAACGGTTTTGTAATTTATTTATTGATCTTCACTAATGTTCCATTGTAGAGTAACTAATACAGATCGTATGTTTGCATAATGTGTTTTGAAACTTGTTGAACAGAATTATTGTAAAGCTTTGTTCTCATTTTTTAATTACCCGCTGAATCGTCGTGATCTCATACCCTGGTTGGTTGGTTCATTTGGGGGAGGGGACCAAACGACGAGCTCATCGGCCCCATTGGATTAGGGAAGAATGGGGAAGGAAGTCGGCCGTGCTCTTTCAAAGGAACCATCCCGGCATTTGCCTGAAGCAATTTAAGGAAATCACGGAAAACCTAAATCAGTATGGCCGGACGCGGGTTTGAACTGTCGTCTTCCCGAATGCGAGTCCAGTGTGCTAACCAATGCGCCACCTCGCTCGGCCGTATCCTGTCGGCAATTGAATCTATGACACTTGCGTATTATTATTTAATCCCTCAAAATTGCCATTTACTTAAAATTACGAAATAAAAATTGAATAACAATACTGATAAAAGACAAGACAGAGAGGAAATATTTAAAAAAGAAAGAAAAGAAAAAAAAGGAAGACTTCTGCCTATTACTTAAATACGTGGTGGGGGCTACAATTACTATTAGAGTTTTTAAGTAAACTCTACGTAAGAGTTTCTTTTCCACACTATCTTCGGGAACCTTATGGATCCAAAGGCAAATCGACGCTGTACTGGAATATTTCCCATTTCACCACCTGAGTATTAGGTTACATAATGGAGATCTAACTTACGTTTTAGAATCGGTCTGCGATGTGAGAAGACGTGCTGACGGTGTACTGGGCACACTTCCTTCGTTCTTATCCTCACATGGAGCCGGTCATTTTCTCCAAGATATGTCGCATCCTTCTGCTCTGTGAGCGCATTAGTTGGTCAGAACGCTCTCTTTTTGCGAGCAAATTACAGCTATTGTATTCATCAATTCAAGTTCAACTCATTACGCGATGACTCCTAGATAGGAGTGTTCTGAAGCTGATTTCTCTATTCTGTCATCAAGGACTCGCAAATTGGACATTTTTGTAGAACCTATTCAGATGTATCGGCTGCCCCATAATCGCATCAGGGTTTCTGCTTTCATTTCTTTCTTGAACTAAAATAATATTCACCGTGCCTGCATCAACAATAGAACTCACCTCCGTAGCAGAGACCGTAACGCACCCCTGTAAGGTGGCGCTCGATACGGAGGTAACCGGTTCCTGGTGGAAGAAAATCTCATTTCTAGTATTTGACTTCCGGAGGAAAAGAGGGGGTGGCGTACTGTTCCTGGTCTCCAGGCTTTGCACCAATGTTACTGGATAAAATTTCAAAACTCACCTCCTTTCCCCATCGGGTGGATGATATGGGGCACTGTTGACTGTGCTCCATCCGTCGCATGGGGACATTGTGCTCGGTGGTCCCATCGGTGTTATTCGACAGCAGCAGCACCTGGCTTAACACTATTCCTTTCTTTCATTTAGAATAAACAAAACAAGCTGTAATTACCCTGTTATGTAAAAGACATAGATATACACTCGAGATTTCATAACAGGCCGCAAGAAAGGCAATGGCAAAGCACTTTCACCAGACCTTGGCCCAGAACGGCAATGTGGGATTCCCTCATCTGATTCCAACGCTCTTTCTGTGAGTGTGACATTGACTTAGACTTTCCGCAGGAGGGAAACATGCTAATGATGATAAGGACAACAAGATAGACTATGGCAACCCAGCTGACCATTGTATTACGGTTATGCAGAGACCAACATGTCTGCAAACTAAGACTTCAATAAAATATGACACACCTTGACGGTGGTATAAAAGCGTCATTGCATGTGTGGAAAATAAGTTTTCAGGTGTGCATAATCAGGCAAAACCAAACTCCCATAATTTGGCAATACGTCTCCTTCCAGCCACAAAGGAGTTTAGTCTCTCTTGGCGGGCGACGAAAAAAAAATCGCAACCCCAAAAAATAATTAACGTACAGTAATGAAATTTCGGGAAACATCTCTAAGTAACATATTTAAGTGATTAACATTGCAAAATTACTGGTTAATGTAGGCACGAGATAAGCCATTGCAAATGTGAAATGTTGGTACATTAATAACCGGTGTAACCGCCGGAATGTAGAATGGAAGGTGCAGTTGCGCATGCATTGTGTTGTACAGGTGCCGGATGTGATGATGTCCCATATGTGCTCGACTGGAGTCATATCTGGTGATCGAGCAGACCAATGCAACATGTCGATACACATAGAGCAAGTTGGATTACAACATTGATATGTGGGCGAGCGTTATCCAGTTGGAAAACACTCTCTGGATGCTGTTAATGTATGACAGCAGAGCAGGTCGAATAACCAGATTGACGCACAAATTTGCAGTGGGATAACCACGAGAGTGCTCCTGCTGTCATGCAAAATCGCACCCCAGACCATAACTTCAGGTGTAGGTCCAGTGTTTCTAGCAACAGACAGGTTGATTGCACGCCCTCAACTAGCCTCTTCCTAATCAACACACGACCATCACTGCCACCGAGGCAGAACCAGCTTTCATCAGAAAACACAACAAACCTCCGCCCTGCCCTCCAGTGATCTCTCGCTTGACACTACTGAAATGGCAAATGAGGGTGCTTTTGTGTCAGTGTGAAGCACGTTACAGGGCCTCTGGCTGGGAGGTGTCCTTGAAATAACCAATCTGTAACAGTTCGTTGTATGACCGTGGGGCCAACTGCTGCTCAAATTGCTGCTGCAGATGCAGTACGATGCGCGTCAGAGCCATACGCCGAACACGAAGCATTTCTCTCCCGGTAGTTCCACCTGGCCGTCCGGAAACCGATCTTCTTGCGACCGTACATTCTCGTGACCACCACTGCAAGTAATCATATACAATGGCTATTGTCCTGCAAAGTCTTTGTGCAGTATCGGAGAAGGAACATCCAGCTTCTCATAGCCCTATTACACGACTTCGTTCAAACTCATTGGGCTGTTGACAATGGCGTCTTTGTCGCCTTAGTTATTCTTGACTAACATCAACTCATCAAGTCCACTCTCAAAAGTACTAACGCTAACAACCATTACAGCGTTTATATATGTCATCCTCACAGTGACGCAACTAGCTCCAATTTTATGCAACTGGCGCGAAACTTTAATACATATCATCTTTCAGATGTAGAAACACGCCTACCAATTTTCGTTTATGTCGGACAACTCCTTCTTGGGGTTGCTGTTTTTTTCCGTCAGCCTATTTGATTTGCTTTACGAGACCCGCATGTTATAGTCCTGCAGATAGATGTTCTTTATCTGACTCGAAGGGGGAAGAATGCAAAACACAAGTTTTCAAGCCATCGTCGGGAGAAAGCGAAAACTGTAGCTTCGGGTTACACATTTAAGATGAGCACACGATACAATTAGCCACCCTCAGGAGCCATCGTGCTAATACTATGTAACACCGCCCGTGGTCGTGTTAATGGGCTCAGTTCGGCGGGGAAGAAGGCCTTCAAGTATCCCACACCCAACTGAACCTAAGCATTGACGATGAAATCCCGTAGAGCTACCAAATAGCGGAGTTGTTGATTGCTACGTTTCACTCGCTGTTGCAAATAGTCCCAGACATTTAATATGAGATTAAGGTCGTGTGATTTAGAGGACCAGGGGAGGAGCAGTACGTTACCTTAGTGTTTGTCATACCAAGAACGTGTGTGTGTAACCCTATAAACATGGATGTTGTCATCATGGAAGACGGAGCGTCCACAGCACACACATGATGCAGCTGTATCAGAAACTGAAACGCTCGGTCAGCGTGAATTTTGGAATGAACATCCTGTTTCACCTTCTCCGTAACGTGAATCAGTGGGCCCAAATAATGGTACGGAAAAAAACCCAAAGCATCATAGAACCACTTGAAATACACCCTTCACACACTGTCCGTGGGTGCATTCGATGCCTTGCATCATTTGGATAGAGGCAAAGTCGTGACTCGCCGTGCCAAACGACACGCCTGTAGTCAGCCATTATTGTATTTCTGTGTTGTTCGTTCGTTGAAGCCATGCAGGTTATGTGCCGCTGTGAGAAGTGGCCTTTTGCCCTACTCGATATTTCTATTGGATGCAGTTACCTTCGCAGGTTCGATCGGAAACTGTTTGAGAGGGACCTTACAGAACAAACTCTGTCAGGTTTGAAACGGATTGTCATTGGCAAGGCGTCGACTGCGATGCCTGTCAATTATTAGGTTGTTACGTCCACTGTTCTTATTCCGCGTTACGTGGCCGCGATTTTTACCCTATTCCTAGTCTTGGACTACCTGCAGCTTGATACACCCAGAAATCGGTTACCTTCATTCACGGAATGGGCAAGACCCCGGCCAAACACGATAATTCCTTTTATCATCTTACTACGCTGCTTTCATACAGCCGATTGGCACATACACTTCACATCACATCACATCGCGGCGGAGGGTCATTGACAGCTATATACCAAGTCCACACCATCCACACCAGTCTTCTCGTTGACGGGCATAACTAGTAGTCTACCAGCGGAAAAATGCACCTATCAGAGCACAAAAATGCGAATATGTTCTGTTTATTTAGTAAAAACTCTGACTGAAATGGAGGTACCAGGTGCCTCACCATACCTCCCTCAGCACCTTTAACAGCTTTCCCAAAAATTTTGGCACGCGAACATATATATATATATATTTTTTTACATGCAGCTCACCTCAAACTCCCACACGCTCCCTCTAATTGTAACTCGCCCACAGCCACTAGTCCATGGCTGTAAGTCGCTCATACCCATCCACTCCCATTCGTCTTTTCCCACTCATTCATTCAGCTCAACTCATTGTCATTATCTCTTTGTGTCTCTCTGTCATTGTATCCCGTGTCACAGCCACAGCCCCTTCGTTCTGTCCTGCTATTGCTACAGTCTCCTCTCACTGTCACTGCCTCCCTCTTTCTTTCTCTTACTGCTACTATCTCATTCATTCATTCCTACTGCTGCTGTCTCTTCTCATAGTCAGTATCTGTCGTTGTCATTGTCATATACCATGTGTCTCGTTACCGGTGGCTGTCACCCACTTCCGCTTTCTTTTCATTCCTCCCCCCCTAGCAATGTCTCATTCACTCCCTTGCAAGCTCTGTTCTCTCTCATTCTGCTCTGTTCCACTGTCACTGTGTCCCTCTCTTTCTCTCACACTGCCATAGTCTTCTTTGCTCTTTCTATACTGCAACCACTGTCTACTGTCTGCAAGTATGTATTACTTCTCCATCTCTTTCCCACTGCCACTGTCTCCTTTCTCAGCAAAAAAAGCACGAATATGTTCACATGCCAAAATTTTTGGAAAAAATTTTGAAGGTACTGATGAAGGTAGAATGAGGCAGCTGGTAACCCACTTTTCAGTCAGTGTCTTTTAATAGAGAGGATCATATTCACCTGTTTTGAGCTCCGATAGGAGCATTTTTCCGCTGGTTCCTTACTTTTCCGTGCTGCAGCAGGGCATGTAACTCATATGAAAAGACATTTATTGGTCAGCGAAATGTAGATAGTTTACTTATGTGAAACTGAAATAACGCAAAACTCATTTTACACCTCACACGGATTTTACGTGCAAAAAAATTTGCATGTGCTTCAGTGCTACAACATGGTGCTCCCACATGGATAACGGAGACATTTTACAGCTTATTCCTCCGTGCTATCGCACTTTATAACCTACGTTTTCGCCTCACACCGGATTTAACGTGCGTATTTTGCGTGTACAAGCAGGGCAACTTTGAACCTTTGTATCCCGGTAACGGATGAAAATACGATAAATTTTCAAGGTTGTTCGAGAATGGCATCTTAGGAATACATCGGCCGGCCAGTGTGGCCAAGTGGTTCTAGGCGCTTCACTCTAGAACAGCGCGACCGCTACGATCGCAGGTTCGAATCCTGCCTCGGGCACGGATGTGTGTGATGTCCTTAGATTAGTTAGGTTTAAGTAGTTCTAAGTTCTAGGGGAATACATCGTAAAAATTTCCGCCATTTGCTGTACGTAGCCGTCTTGGAATCCTCGGCTGGGATTTGGTCCGTAGGTGACGGCGAAAATATAGTAAAATAAAAATGGAATAAAAATAAAAAAAACCTTTTTTTGGAGGGGAGGGAGGGGGCGGATTCCTAGAAGCTACCCATGAACTAATGGTGCTTCCATAAGTTCCAACACGCTCGTCGTAGACCACATCAAATACACGAAGATCCAACCGATTTGCTCCATTTGCCTAAGTATGAGGAAGGATGTAATTTTTATTATTTGACCCTGTACTGTATGACAATGAGATCGAGCGCAGTAGCTAGCACACTATACTCGCATTCGGGGAGGACGAGGGTTCAAAAGAGCGTCTGGCCATCCTGATTTAGGTTTTCCGTTATTTTCCTAAATTACTTAAGCCTAATATGGGAATGGGTCCCTCGAAAAGGCACAGCCGATTTCTTTCTCCATCCTTTCGTAGTTCGATTTTGTGCTCCATCTCTAATGACCTCGCTGTCGACGGACGTTAAACACCAATCTCCTCCTCCTCCTAGGATAGTTACAGTAAGCCGATCCTTCAGTTGGGTATAATAATGGTCCCTAGCCCAAGAGCCATTCAAAAGATTTCAGCGTTGTGGAACAAACAGATTTTGCCCGGTGCTCTTATACTGCGTGAGAAGAAGGGTGGAAGTGGTGAATACGTCGGAAGAAGCGCCGCGCGAATAGTTTGGCCGGGGGCAGTGCGGAGCGGGCGACGTGTGGGCGTAGCGGGGTTCCGGGCGGCGTCGGCGCCGTGCGTCAGGCGGCGGCGCGCGTGCGGGGGCGGCGGCCCACGCAGGCAGGCGCTGCCGTCCAGTAGCCCCGCAGCACGCACCTCGCTAGGGGCAGCCGTATCTGTCGGGTTTGCAGCACCTGCTGCGAGGACGCTGCTGTCTCCAAGCGTCGCTCTCGTGCGGAACTCTGGCACAGTAAACGCCTCGTGCAGCGACCTCAATCCTGTGGACTTAGGTGAGTCACAGCGACGTGTGATAGCTCGTGTATAGGCTTCTCACTGTATTACAGCCGCCTCCCGAGTGTATGGCCTGCAGCGTGTACACTACTGGCCATTAAAGTTGCTGCACCACGGAGATGACGTGCTACAGATGCGAAATTTAAGCGACAGGAAGCAGATGCTGTGATATGCAAATGATTAGCTTTTCAGAGCATTCACACAAGGTTGGCGCCGGTGGCGACACCTAAAACGTGTTGACATGAGGAAAGTTTCCAACCGATTTCTCATACACATACAGCAGTTGACCGGCGTTGCCTGGTGAAACGTTGTTGTGATGCCTCGTATGAGGAGGAGAAATGCGTACCATCACGTTTCCGACTTTGATAAAGGTCGGATTGTAGCTTATCGCGATTGCGGTTTATCGTATCACGACGTTGCTGCTCGCGTTGGTCGAGATCCAATGACTGTGAGCAGAATGTGGAATCGGTGGGTTCAGGAGGGTAATACGGAACGCCGTGCTGGATCCCAACGGCCTCGTATCACTAGCAGTAGAGATGACAGGCATCTTATCCGCATGGCTGTAACGGATCGTGCAGCCACGTCTCGATCCCCGAGTCAACAGATGGGGACGTTTGCAAGACAACAACCATCTGCACGAACAGTTCGACGACGTTTACGGCAGCATGGACTATCAGCTCGGAGATCATGGCTGCGGTTACCCTTGACGCTGCATCACAGACAGGAGCGTCTGCGATGGTGTACTCAACGACGAACGTGGGTGCACGAATGGCAAAACGTCATTTATTCAGATGTATCCAGGTTCTGTTTACAGCGTCACGATGGTCGCATCCGTGTTTGGCGACATTGTGGTGAACGCACATTGAGAGCGTGTATTCGTCATCGCCATACTGCCGTATCACCCGGCGTGATGGTATGGGGTGCCATTGGTTACACGTCTCGGTCACCTCTTGTTGGCATTGACGGCACTTTTTTTGAACAGTGGACGTTACATTTCAGATGTGTTACGACTCGTGGCTCTACCCTTCATTCGATCCCTGCGAAACCCTACATTTCAGCAGGATAATGCACGACCGCATGTTGCAGGTCCTGTACGGGCCTGTCTGGATACAGAAAATGTTCGACTGCTGCCCTGGCCAGCACATTCTCCAGATCTCTCACCAATTGAAAACGTCTGGTCAATGGTGACCGAGCAACTGGATCGACACAATACGCCAGTCACTACTCTTGATGAACTGTGGTATCGTGTTGAAGCTGCATGGGCAGCGCAGCTGTACCTGCACACGCCATCCAAGCTCTGTTTGACTCAATGGCCAGGCGTATCAAAGCCGTTATTACGGCCAGAGGTGGTTATTGTGGGTACTGATTTCTCAGGATCTATGCACCCAAATTGCGTGAAAATGTAATCACATGTCAGTTCTAGTAGAATATATTTGTCCAATGAATACCCGTTTATCATCTGCACTTCTTCTTGTTGTAGCAATTTTAATGGCCAGTAGTGTAGTTTGTCATGTACAGTTCGTTGCTGAGAAGACAAGCATGCGCCAGCTACTCTAGTGCGCATCGTGACGTGCTGTGTATTGGAATATCACGCGTCCTTCAAATAATACATGGTGTAGCAAAAAGAATAATCCAATTTTTTTAAATCATAACTATTATGATATTTGAGATATGTGCGTGAACAACACACTTTTGGAAAGAGTTTTACATGGCTCCCGTTAGGTAGCAGCAGTGTGCGCCCACTTCAGTTCTAGTGAAAATGGTGTCGGGACAACAGAAAGCGTTTTGTGTTTTACGTTTTGCGCAGTGCGGGTCTGAAATAACTATTCAGCGTGACTTTCGTACTAGGTATGGTGTGGATCCTCCTCCAGCGCAGAGCATTAGACGATGGCATGAACAGTTCCGAGAACAGGTTGTTTGTGTTAAGGCAAATCGCCAGGCCGTCCCCGAGTGCCTCACACACGTCGAACGCATCCGCCATAGTTTCACAGGGAGTCTGCAGAAATCCGTTGGCCGAGCTGCACGCTCGACAGCTCAACAGCCCCCGATGTCCGTCTGGCGTGTGTTACGTCGGCATTTACTCATGAAACCATACAAAATTCAACTACTGCAAGCTCCTCGTGAAGGTGACAAACAACAACGTGTGGAGTTCTGTAATTTCGTTCTTGGCAAGATGGAAGATGACAGTTTTCTTTCACGCGTAGTGTTTAGTTCCATTTAAATGGAATGGTGAACCGTCATAATGTGAGAATGTGCGGTACGGAAGAACCACATGAAGTTGTAAAACATGAGAGGCACTCTCCAAAATTTAATGTCTTTTGTACAGTTTCAGGGGAAAAGGTGTATGGTCAGTTTTTATTTGCCGAGAACACTGTTACAGGAAGCACGTATCTCGATGTGCTTGAATACTTTGTTTTCCCTCAGTTAGAGACTGATTAGAACGACTTCATTTACTAACAGGATGGGGCACCGCCACATTGTCATCTGGAAGTGCGGGAATTATTAAGTCAAAGGATTACTGAAAGACGGATCGGTCGCAATGGACCAAATGATTCCGGGCATGGTGTGTGTGTTATCCTTAATGTAAGTTAGTTTAAGTTAGATGAAGTAGTGTGTAAGCTTAGGGACCAATGACCTCAGCAGTTTGGTCCCATAAGACCTAACCACAAATTTCCAAATTTTACATTGCTGGCCTCCTAGGTTACCGGATGTGTCTATGTGATTATTTCTTGTGGGGGGTTGTAAAAGACTCTGTTTATGTGCCTCCGTCACCAACAACAGTGAATGAACTGAGACATCGCATAACATCAGCTGTGGAAGTTGTAACTCAAGACATGTTCCCTGCATGTGGGAACAATCTGAATACTGCATTGACATATGCCGTGCATCTCGGGGGGTGGGGGGGGGGGGGGGTGGGGGGCGTATCGAACATCTATGAAAAGGCATGAAAAAAAGCTTTTGAGTTTCCCGTTCATCAAAAAACAAAATTCATTGTATGTGTTCATTAGTTTCAGAAATCTCGACGTGCCAAATCGGATGATTCTTTTTGATGCACCCTATATTTTCACAAACAAGGTACGGAAAGCACTGTGTGACTAACGTTTTGAGATAATCAAATATAAAATTCTAAAAATTTTAAAAACTTTTATAGGTACCCCACTCATACATTTTTTATTTTTTATTTCTTTTATTTTATTTTATTTTATTTTATTTTTTTTTTCTGGTGACATCAATATGCCTTCGATATGCTGGGAAAAATACACGTTTAAAGCCGGCGGTAGGAATAAAAAGTAGACCGAATTTATACTGAATGCTTTCTCAGAAAATTATTTCGCACAGTTAGTTCCGGAGTCCACTCGAAGTGTAAATGGTTGCGAAAACAGGCTTGACCTATTAGCAACAAATCCAAACCCGCCGCCGGCCTCGGTGGCCGTGCGGTTCTGGGTGCTGCAGTCCGGAGCTGCGCGACTGCTACGGTCGCAGGTTCGAATCCTGCCTCGGGTATGGACGTGTGTGATATCCTTAGTTTAGTTAAATTTAAGTAGTTCTAAGTTCTAGGGGACTGATGACCTAAGATGTTAAGTCCCATAGTGCTCAGAGCCATTTGAACAATTTGAGCCAAACCCGCCAAAAATAAATGCAAAGTACATCTATTTAAAAAAGCGGGTAAAAATTCGCTAGATGCCTATCTAAGAGACAGTCTTCTCTCCTTCCGATCTGACTATGTGTGGCTTTGAATTGAAAGAAATTGTGTCGATGGCAATTGAGAGATATATACCACATATACCACATAAATTAATAATTAATAAAATAATAAACGAGTCAGAACACTCTTGCAGACGCAACCAAAAAAAATAAAAAAATGCCAAATTTAAAAGAACGCAAATTCCACAAGATTGGCGAAATTTTACAGATATTCGAAATTTAGCGCGAACTTCAATGCGAGATGCTTCTAATAGTTTCCACAACGAAACACTGTCTCGAAATCTGGCAGAAAACCCAAAGAGATTATTGTCATATGTAAAGTACACCAACGGAAAAACGCAGTCAGTACCTTTACTGCGTGATAAAAATGGTTATGTCACTGAAGACAGTGACACTAAAGCAGAGTTAATAATCACGGTTTTCCGAAACTCGTCCACCAAAGAGAACGAAGTAAATATTCCAAGATTCGAAACTATAACCACTGCCAACATGAGTAAATTAGAAGTAGATATCCTCGGTGTTGTGAAGCAGCTTAAATCACTTAATAAAGGCAAGGCTTCCGGTCCAGATTGCATGCCAGGCAGGTTCCTTTCAGAGTATGTTGATACAAATAGCCCGATATCTAACAATGATATACAAGCAATCGCTCATCGAACGATCTGTACCTAAAGACTGGAATGTTGCAAAAGTCACAGCAATACTCAAGAAAGGAAACAGGGGTAATCCGCTGAATTACAGACCTATGTCACTAACGTGAAATTGATGAAAGGAGAAAATATAGAAATCCAGTGAATGAAGCAGGCGAAAGGGAATACAAACGTCTCAAAAATGAGATTGACAGGAAATGGAAAATTGCTAAGCAGGAGTAGCTAGAGGACAAATATAAGGATGTAGAAGCACATATCACTAGGGGTAAGATAGATACCGCCTACAGGAATACTAAAGAGACCTTTGGAGAAATGAGAACCACCAATATGAATATCAAGAGCTCTGATTGAAAACCAGTCCTAAGCAAAGAAGGGAAAGCAGAAAGGTGAAATGAGTATGTAGAGGGTCTATACAAGGCAGATGTACTTGAGGACAATATTACGGAAATGGAAGAGGACGTAGATGGAGATGATACTGCCTGAAGATTTCGACAGAGCACTGAAAAACCTAAGTCGAAACAAGGCCGCGGGAATAGACAACATTCATTAGAACTACTGACAGCCTTGGGAGAGCCAGCCATGACAGAACTCTTCCATTTGGAAGGTGAAATACCCTCAGACTTCGGGTAGAATATAATAATACCAGTACCAAAGAAAGCAGGTGCTGACAGTTGTGAAAATTACCGAACTATCAGCTTAATAAGTCACGGTTACAAAATACTAACACGAATTCTTTACAGAAGAATGGAAAAACTGATAGAAGCCAACCTCGGGGAAGATCAGTTTGGATTTCGGAGAAATATAGGAACACGTGAGAAATATAAGAACACGTGAGGCGATATTAACCTTAAGACTTCTCATAGAAGATAGGTTAACGAAAAGCAAACCTACGTTTATAGCATTTGTAGACTTAGAGAAAGCTGTTGACAATGTGGACTGGAACGCTCTCAAATGCAAAAAGTGGCAGGGGTATAATACATGGAGCGATAGGCTACTTACAATTTGTACAGAAACCGGTTGGCAGTTATAAGCATCGAGGGGTACGAAAGGGAAGCAGTAGTTGAAAAGGGAGTGTGACAGTGTTGTGACCTATTCCCGATGTAATTCAGTCTGTATATTGAACAAGTAGTAAAGGAATTAAAGTCCAGGGAGAAGAAATAAGGACTTTGAAGTTTGCCGATGACATTGTAATTCCGTCAGAGACCGCAAAGGACTTGGATGAGCAGTCGAACGGAATGGACATTGTCTTGGAAGGAGGATATAAGACGAACATCAACAAAAGCAATACCAGGATAATGGTACGTAGTCGAATTAAATCAGTTGATGCTGAGGGAATTAGATTAGGAAATGAGACACTTAAAGTAGTAGATGGGTTTTGCTATTTGGGCAGCAAAATAACATGATGGTCGAAGTAGACAAGATATAAAATGTAGTCTGGCGAGGCAAGAAAAGCGTTTCTGAAGAAGTAAAATTTGTTAACAACGAGGATAGATTTAAGTCTTTTCTGAAAGTATTGGTATCGATTGTAGTCATGTGTGGAAGTGAAATATGGACGATAAGCAGTTTAGACAAGAAGAGAAAACAAGGTTTTGAAATGTGGTGCTACAGAAGAATGCTGAAGATTAGATATGTAGAACAAGTAACTAATTTGTGGCACAACTTGACGAGAAGAAGTGATCGGTTGGTAGGAGACATTCTGAGGTAACAAGGGATCACCAATTTTGTACTGAAGGGAAGCGTGGAGGATAAAAATCGTAGAGAGAGAACAAGAGATGAATACAGTAAGCAGATTCAGAGGGATGCAGGTTGCAGTAGATACAGGGTGTTTCAAAAATGACCGGTATATTTGAAACGGCAATAAAAACTAAACGAGCAGCGATAGAAATACATCGTTTGTTGCAATATGCTTGGGACAACAGTACATTTTCAGGCAGACAAACTTTCGAAATTACAGTAGTTACAATTTTCAACAACAGATGGCGCTGCGGTCTGGGAAACTCTATAGTACGATATTTTCCACATATCCACCATGCGTAGCAATAATATGGCGTAGTCTCTGAATGAAATTACCCGAAACCTTTGACAACGTGTCTGGCGGAATGGCTACACATGCAGATGAGATGTACTGCTTCAGCTGTTCAATTGTTTCTGGATTCTGGCGGTACACCTGGTCTTTCAAGTGTACCCACAGAAAGAAGTCACAGGGGTTCATGTCTGGCGAATAGGGAGGCCAATCCACGCCGCCTCCTGTATGTTTCGTATAGCCCAAAGCAATCACACGATCATCGAAATATTCATTCAGGAAATTAAAGACGTCGGCCGTGCGATGTGGCCGGGCACCATCTTGCATAAACCACGAGGTGTTCGCAGTGTCGTCTAAGGCAGTTTGTACCGCCACAAATTCACGAAGAATGTCCAGATAGCGTGATGCAGTAACCGTTTCGGATCTGAAAAATGGGCCAATGATTCCTTTGGAAGAAATGGCGGCCCAGACCAGTACTTTTTGAGGATGCAGGGACGATGGGACTGCAACATGGGGCTTTTCGGTTCCCCATATGCGCCAGTTCTGTTTATTGACGAAGCCGTCCAGGTAAAAATAAGCTTCGTCAGTAAACAAAATGCTGCCCACATCTATATCGCCGTCATCAATCCTGTGCACTATATCGTTAGCGAATGTCTCTCGTGCAGCAATGGTAGCGGCGCTGAGGGGTTGCCGCGTTTGAATTTTGTGTGGATAGAGGTGTAAACTCTAGCGCATGAGACGATACGTGGACGTTGGCGTCATTTGGACCGCAGCTGCAATACGGCAAACGGAAACCCGAGGCCGCTGTTGGATCACCTGCTGCACTAGCTGCGCGTTGCCCTCTGTGGTTGCCGTACGCGGTCGCCCTACCTTTCCAGCACGTTCATCCGTCACGTTCCCAGTCTGTTGAAATTTTTCAAACAGATCCTTTATTGTATCGCTTTTCGGTCCTTTGGTTACATTAAACCTCCGTTGAAAACTTCGTCTTGTTGCAACAACACTGTGTTCTAGGCGGTGGAATTCCAACACCAGAAAAATCCTCTGTTCTAAGGAATAAACCATGTTGTCTACAGCACACTTGCACGTTGTGAACAGCACACGCTTACAGCAGAAAGACGACGTACAGAATGGCGCACCCACAGACTGCGTTGTCTTCTATATCTTTCACATCACTTGCAGCGCCGTCTGTTGTTGAAAATTGTAACTACTGTAATTTCGAAAGTTTGTCCGCCTGAAAATGTACTGTTGTCCCAAGCATATTGCAACAAACGGTGTATTTCTATCGCTGTTCGTTTAGTTTTTATTGCCGTTTCAAATATACCGGCCATTTTTGAAACACCCTGTACTTGGAGATGAAGAAGCTTTCACAGGATAGAGTAGCATCGGGAGCTGCATCAAACCAGTTTCACTAAAGACGACAAAAACAACATCACTAACGCTGATTTGCTGCAGAGTTTTGGAACATATTTTGTGTTCGAACATAATTGATTATCTCGAAGAAAACAATTTATTGACTAATACTCACCACGGATTCAGGAAACATCGTTCTTGTGGGAAACAAGTAGCTCTCTCTTCCCGGGAAGTAATGAGTGCTATCGACAGGAGTTGCCAAAGTGATTTCCAGATGGCTTTCGTCACCGTTCCTAACAAGCGTCTTCTAACAAAATCGCGTGCCTGCGTTGTATCGTCTCAGTTGTGTGACTGGATTCGTGAGTTCCTGACAGGAAGGTCACATTTCGTAGTAATTGATGGAAAGTAATGGAGTAAAACAGAAGTAATATCTGGTGTTCCCCAAGGAAGTGTTATAGGCCCTTTGCTGTTCCTGATCTACATAAACGACATAGGAACAGAATGTGAGCAGGCCTCCTAGATTGTTTGCAGATGATGCTGTCATTTATCGTCTTGTAAAGTCATCAGATGATCAAAACCAACTGCAAAATGGTTAAGACTAGATATCTGTATTGTGCAAAAAGTGACAACTGACTCCAAATAATGACAAGTGTGAAGTTATCACATGAGTACTAAAAGAAATCCGCGACATTTCGGTTACACAATAAATCACACGAATCTAAAGGCCGTAAATTCAACTAAATACTTAGGGATTACAGTTACGAATAACTTCATTTGGAACGATCACATAGATAATGTTGTGGGTAAAGCAAACCAAAGACTGCGATTTATTGATAGAACACTGAGAAAATGCAGCAAATCGACTAAAGAGACTGCGTACCCAACGCTTGTCCGCCCTCTTCTGGAATATTGATGTGAGGTGTGGGATCCGCATCATACGGAACTGACGGATGACATCGACAAAGTTCAAAGAAGGTCAGCTCGTTTTGTATTATCGCAAAATAGGGGAGACAGTGCCACAGACATGATACGTGAATTAGGGTGTCAGTTATTAAGACAAAGGCGTTTTTCGTTGCGGCATAATCTTCTTGTGAAATTTCAGTCAGCAGCTTTCTCCTCCGAATGCGAAAATATTCTGCTAGCTCCCACCTACACAGCGAGAAATGATCGTAACAATAAAATTAGAGAAATCAGATCTCGCACAGAGAGATTTAAGTGCTCGTTTTTCCCGCGAGTGGTTAGTGGAACCGTAGAAAAACAGCTTGAAGGTGGTTCGATGAATACTCTGCCACACACTTAATTGTGAATTGCAGAGTTATCATGTAGATGTAGGAGTGTCATGTTTGTTGCAGCAAATCGGGCGTGACTTGTGCAACGTCACGTAGATTCGGGTTTCCAGATCGGCTAAATTGTTTGGTAGGTCAGGAATGTGCACATGGTCATTAAAGACCAGGAACCCCAGAGAAAGAAATTCAGTGGGGTCAAGTCTGGGAAGCGAGGTGGCCACGCAATTGGTCTTCCACGCCCAAAACAATGACTTGGGAAGCGATTAACGAGGAAACACTGAACATCTGTGAAGATGTGCACCGCCTTGCTGGCAGTAAACCATTCCATCTCGGCCATCTTCTTGAATTTGTTTGCTACAAAAGACACATCTACCGATTCTGTAAGTTATATTAAGAAATATCCGTATCATTCCAAAGTTGTAAAGTCCTATTTGACTCATCCTGTATATCCTGTATTACCTCAATCGCATTTAACATGAATTTTTTTTTTCGAAGTAATGCCCAGTTTCTGTACCTTAACTACCATCTTCGGTCACATATAGTGTTATAAATGCACTAGCAGTGTACAACAACGTTGCATCGTCTATAACATTCTTATTTGAAATCTTCGGGTAAAATCTGTTATCTAGGAAGACAGCAACAGAACAAAGCTTCTACAGCGTCATAAAAATTTTACACATTGCCACCTCCATATTACACAAATAAAAAAAAAAATTGCATCAGACCGGTTCCCAGAACTGAAGATAGACGTTGATTGCGGGTATTGTATCACTGACAAAGTCCCTATTACGGTTCAGAGATGTCACTAAGCTCGCCCACAGACGTAAACAACCATGCGTGAGCAGCGTCTGTTAGACGGAGGGGATCCTACAGCCGATCAGTTCCAGTCATTCCACCAGGAAGGAGGTACACGGCTCGTGTTGTCCGTAGTTCATCCATGCCTAGACTGTCAATACCGCGGTTCGATCGCGTCCGCATTGTTACTTTGTGCCAGGAAACATGCTCTGCTCAGGCCGCCCAAGGGCTACTACTGCAATCGATGACCGCTACCTACGGATTATGCCTCGGAGGAACCCTGACAGCAACGCCACCATGTTGAATAATGCTTTTCGTGCAGCCACAGGACGTCGTGTTACGACTCAAACTGTGCGCAGTTGGCTGCATGATGCGCAACTTCACCCCCGACGTCCATGGCGAGGTCCATCTTTGCAACCACGACACCATGCACTACAACATGCCGAATGGACCGCTCAGGACTGGCATCACTTTCTCTTCACCGATGAGTGTCGCATATGCCACCAGACAGACAATCGTCGGAGACGTGTTTGGAGGCAACCCGGTCAGGCTGAATACCTTGGACAGATTGTCCAGCGAGTGCAGCAAGTTGGAGGTTCCCTGCTGTTTTAGGGTGGCCTTATGTGGGGCTGACGTACGCTGCTGGTGGTCATGGAAGGCGGCGTAACGGCTGTACGATACGTGAATGCCATCCTCCGACCGATAGTGCAACCATATCGGCAGCATATTGGCGAGGCATTCGTCTTAATGGAGAATTCGCGCCCCCATGGTGCACATCTTGTGAATGACTTCCTTCAAGATAACGACATCACATCGCTCTACTAGAGTGGCCAGCATGTTCTCCAGGCGTGAACCGTATCGAACATGCCTGGGATAGATTGAACAGGGCTGTTTATGGACGACGTGACCCACCAACCACTCTGAGGTATCTACGCCCAATCGCGGTTGAGGAGTGAGACAATTTGGACCAACAGTGCATTGATGAACTTGTGGATAGTATGCTATGACGAATACAGGCATGCATCAATGCAAGAGGACGTGCTAATGGGTATGCAATCTGGACCACCACCTCTGAAGGTCTCGCTGTATGGTGGTACATCATGCAATGTGTGGTTTTCATGAGCAATAAAAAGGGCGGAAATGGTGTTTATGTTGATCTCTATTCCAATTTTTTGTACAGTTTCCGGAACTCGCCGAACCGAGTTGAAGCAAAACTTTTTTGATGTGTGTATAATTTTCATTGCAATTAGTAAGTGCAAGCAGAGATTGCTTGAAGTACAGCTTACATGGCAAATCTCTGCTTGCAGTTACTGACTGTAACAAAAATAATTATATGGAGATATCAAGGTATAAAAGTTTTACGACGCTGAACAGGCCTTTTATTTCAGTTGCTGCCACAGATAACGTGGCTGTATATAACATATTTTACCTGAAGATTTAAAATAATGTTGTGGGCGATGCAGCTGTGTACCTATAATACTATATCTGAAGGTGGTAGTTATCTACTAAAACTTGTCATCACTTAGCAAAAAAAAAAATTAATGTTAAATGCGATTGAGACAATTTTGAAAATTTAAAATGTTTTATACAATTTTTTAAAAATTTTTATAATTTTACATTTGATTATCTGCTCCGATAGCTTTGTCCTATTCTGACGATGTCAGATATATTCATTAACTTTTTGAGATTCGAGCAATGGTGTCCACAAGGGAGGATAGGGGGCACCTGTACAAACTTAAAGTCATTGCACATGCTTACAATGATTGTCTGTTGTTTTTCTAAACAGTACATTTATTAAACAGTACATTTAGTGTTTCTGCGACGAGAAATAATATGGCTTCAGCAGCCGCTACCTAACTTAATTTTATTTGGTTGGCACAATCCTAACGGGAAATGATGCGGATTCCCCTTGTCTGCGGCGACGGTGTCGGATATTTCCTTACTTCTACTTTTTCGTGTCCGAGCGAGTTTTCAGCCATGGTCTCAGATCCTGGGTATCTCTTCTGAAATTTTCCGCTGAGTATTAGGCATCGTCAGTAGCTGCATTCTTCCCATATTTTTGGGTAACAGTAATGTAATAATGTTTGAATGATATTTCCGCCATTTGATTGTATTGACCTCTTTATTTTATATTGCTATAACGGTTCCGGCCTTAAGCCACTATGAAGTACAACATGTTGGGTATGATTAGACTTAAAGTGAAGCCATCGTCAAGATCTGGCGACCAGTAACTCCAGTAGTACGAGTATATTTTCAGACCATGTTCACTGCACGTGTAACGACTTTATTTATCTCTCTTCTGTTGCTCAATTGTACCATGGTTTTGTTTGTTGCCCGTCTGTAATATATTTTTGTGATTTTGTCTACGCGCAGGGACATCCAGTTTAATACATATTGACGATGACTGCATTTAACTATGTCTAAGTATACCCAACATTGTTGTACTTTCTAATGGCTTAACGGCGAAATCATTATAGTAATATAAAATAAAGATGTTTGTGTAGTCAAATGGCGGAAATATCATTCAAGCAATAACTGCATTCCAGAATGAGATTTTCACTCTGCAGCGGAGTGTGCGCTGATATGAAACTTCCTGGCAGATTAAAACTGTGTGCCCGACCGAGACTCGAACTCGGGACCTTTGCCTTTCGCGGGCAAGTGCTCAAGTTTGGAAGGTAGGAGACGAGGTACTGGCAGAAGTAAAGCTGTGAGTACCGGGCGTGAGTCGTGCTTCGATAGCTCAGTTGGTAGAGCACTTGCCCGCGAAAGGCAAAGGTCCCGAGTTCGAGTCTCGGTCGGGCACACAGTTTTAATCTGCCAGGAAGTTTCAATAACTGCATTGTTTCCCAGCCACAAATCTTGGAGGGTGCAGGACTTGTAGGACAATCTAATTTGTCCATGTCCTGCAGTCCACCTCAGTCACGGAAAATGTCACTGCCGTCTTGTAGCCCTACATACATAAGTTTGTCTTTACTGGCGCAACACCTGTTGATAGTCTGTAAGTGTGTCCTCGCACTCCGTTGTGATACCAGTGACTCAGTTTCTTGTGGTGGGTACTGTTCGGAAGGTTCTACGAAGGTTGCCCAGAAAGTAATGCACCGCATTTTTTTTTCTTGGTCGAAAAAAATGCTACGAATGCGAAACGTTACGTATGTATCACTTGAAGTCTCCTTAGTTAGCGCACCAAGTTTCCATCATTTCCGACAAATAGCGCAGCTGCAGGGCAGTTTCAAAAGGCGTCTATAAGTGATGTACGTTACAAGCAACGTGCCGTCATTGAATTTCTCACTGCAGAGAAAAAAGCTGTGAGGAATATTCACAAACGCTTGTGCAAAGTCTATGGAGCATCTGGTGTCGACAGAAGTGCTGTTAGTCGCTGGGCACGGAGGGTGAGGTAATCAGAAGGCGGTTCGGCGGAGCTCCACGATTTGCAGCGATCAGGGAAACCATCCACGGCTGTCACACCACACATGCTGCAGTGAGCTGATGTTTTCATTCGCGAGGACAGAAGCATTACGACTCGGCGGTTGGGGCTGCATCTGTCAATCAGCAAAGGAAGTGTGGATGCAATTATCTTCAGTCTTGGATGTTCAAAAGTATTTGCAAGATGTGTCCTGGTGTGTAAAGGTGGATCACAAGTCGTACAGAAAAAACACTTTTCTTGATTTGTTGCAACGTTTTGAAGCTGAGGGAGAAGCCTTCCTGTCCCGTATTGTGACAGGTGATGAAACCTAGGTTCACCATTTTGAGGCCGAAACAAAACGACAGTCGATGGAATAGCGCCATTCCCACTCCCCACAGAAGAGAAAATTCAAAGCAACTGCTTCCGCCGGTAAGGTCATGATCACCGTGGTCTGGGGCTGTGAAGGTGTGGTTCTCATTGACGTGATGCCAAGAGAAGCATATATCAACACATTAACAAAACTCAAGACGCGCTTCCGGTGTCTTCGGCGCCACAGCAGCCCAGGAGATGCTTTGCTGCAACACAATAACGCTCGGCCCCACACAAGTCTGAGGACTGCTGAACACATCGCAAAAAAGGGTTGGGCAGTGTTACCCCATCCACCCTACAGTCCAGACCTAGCCCCCTCGGACTTCCACATGTTTGGGCCATTAAAGGATGACATTTTGAGGACGATGAGGAGGTGATTCACACAGTGAAGCACTGGTTCCGCCACCAGGACAAGGATTGGTACTGACAGGGCATATAAGCCCTTGTTTCGCACTGGAGGAATGCCATAGAACGGGATGGAGATCACGTGGAACAATAGGGTGCGTAGGTAAAACACCATTCTTTAGTGTCTGTAATTCTCATTATTTTCAATAAAGAATTGTTGGAGAAAAAATGCGGTGCATTACTTTGTGGACAACCCTCGTATGTCCGCACGGTTCGTGAAGCTGCTTCTGGATTTGATTCCTATTGGAAACTTGCTCTCCGCGCGGTACATTACATACCTTTTTTCGTCGAAGGAGTATTTGAACCTTCCCGCGTGTTCTATTGCTGATCGTCGAATACATTGAGCAGCAGAACTAGATGTTGTATACAGTTACCCAGCGCTGTAGCCTTTCTACTGCCAGTTGTTAAATGGCATGTTTCATTCAGGATAACATCCACTTTACCCATATCGGCAGATCTATTCCAGACTTGGCTGGCATACTACGCAGTGGAAAAGCACAGGGCCTTACCGTTTGTTGTGAGGGCAGTAGGATTTGCTCTCCACTTCTGCAAGTAAGTTTCTTCAGAATCGTGTGCGTCGTTAGTCCTTTCTTAGCAATTTGGATGCAGTGATTTTCATAGGTGAAGGACCTGGCAAGAAGTACTTCTAGATATTAAGGAGTTTTTTATGTATATAGACTGAAGCGGCAAGTGAAAATTTCTACCGAAGCCGGGAATCGAACTCGGGTCTCCTACTTACTAGGCTTGTGCGTTAGTCACTAAGCCACCTTGGCACAGCATTTCACACAACTGCACGGATAACCCTGGCACGCCTGCCTCCTCGGTCCAAATTCTTATTGCCGCCACCCATCTACTTTAAATTCCTCTTTACACACGAACAGAATTGCCGGGGCTCTCCGTATTCTGGAATAACACCTCAGCATCGAATGTAAATAGCGCATTCAGCATGAAACCCAGGTGCAGGTACTTGTACAAATGAAATGACACAATATCCGAGATTTTATTGGTCTCATACAGATATGAATTTATGTATATAGATTGAATCAGCGAGTGAAGATTTGTACCAAGGCCGGGAGTCGAACCGGGTCTCGTGCTTACTAGACAGGTGCGTTAGCTACTAGTACACATCTTAAGTGAACTGCCATGTCTTGCAATCACGACCCATGCTAACCTATACAGAACATTGCCAGAATGTGGTCTCCAAACTTGTCCCTGTCGCTGCATCGTACAGCTCGTCAGCCCCTCTATCGAAGGTTGCGGCTCGGCAGAACATACACTTATAGAATTAATTGTGCGGTCTAGTTCGCACGCCTGCACAATATGTGTCAAAATAAGGAGACAAGGATTATATTCATTTAGTCCGTTTTCCCACATCCACTGCGCACTGGTAGGAGCATACCATGTCGGTATGGAGCAGAAGAAAGTGTAACAGATGTACTCGGCTATTTATCTTAACTGCTAAACTTTGGATAAACGATGTTTTTCTAAGGAAATAGTGCTGGGTAAATTTAGAGAACCGGTATTCCATGTAAGAATGTAACATCTTTGCCGCCTTCACTATGCATCCCCCGCAGACAAGGAAGATAAGGTAACAGAGCTTAAGGGTGGTAAGAAGGTATACGAGGGCTATTCAGAAAGTAAGTCCGCTCGGTCGCGAAATGGAAGCCACTGTGAAAATCCGTTGAAGCTTTGCACAGGCGTGTTGGACAGTGTCTCTACCGCGCCCGTCGATCGCGTCACGTGGCTCTTTCCAGATCAGAGTGCACAATGAGCACGTACAGATGGCTAGAAAATAACACCTCCCGCCAGATATGAGGAGCTGGTGAGAGATTTCGCCTGATGTCATGCAACTCATAAACACAAGTATCATGCAGTTCCTTCTCGGCCGCACTCTGCAGGGGCAATGAAGATGCTCCTGCAGCGTTTTCGATGGGAAGCGTTTTTATCACCCACAGTAACTGGATTCCCCAGAGTTTCATTTATGTTCACATGAAGCGCTGGCTTTGAAAACAACATTTTGGCACAGTCAGTGAGCTGTAAAAAAGCGTAGAGTATTGACGGAAAGCACAGGCGGCTGCCTGCTATGACGAGAGTACTGTAAAGTTGGCACAACTCTATGACTTTTAAGTCGGAGCGGTGACTACGTTGAGAAATAGCTGGAAGGTGTAGCTAACTGTTGCAAATAAAACATTTTTGATTTTATTTTTGGTGCCCTGGAGAAAGACATTCGTGAGCGTCGTTCGCTTCAAACGAAGAAGTGAACGCCTGGGTACAATTAAGGCTCCCTAGGCAACCGGAAACATTTTTCCATGAAGAAACTGACTGCCCTGCTCCACAGTGGGGTAAATTTATTAACAACTATGGTGATTACTCTTGAAAAAATAAACAGCTGAATTGCTTTCTTCTCTCTGTCTTGTTTTCATTTGACTGCCCCTTATACATATAATGATCGACCAGAACATTATGACCACCTACCTATTAGCCGGCATGTCCACCTTTGACATGGAGAACAGCGGCAGCGTGTCGTGCGTGAAAGCAATGGGAACTTGGTAGGTTGCTGGAGGGAGTTAGCACCATATCTGCACACACAAGTCGCCTAATTCCCGATTGCGGGGAGGGGAGGGGGGGGGGGGGCGATGAGCTCTGACGCCACGTTCAATCACATCCCATGTGTGTTTTTTATCTAGCTCAGATCTGGTGAGTTGGGGAACCAGCACATCAATTGGAATTCGCCACTGTGTTCTTTCAACAACTCCATCACACTCATGGCCTTTTGACTTGGCGCATTACCTTGTTGAAAAAAGCCACTGCTGTCGGGAAACATGACCGTCATGAAGGGCGTGCAGCCGTTTACGTGGATGGCAACCAGTGTAGAATACTCCTTGGCTGTCATGGTGCCTTGTACGAGCTCCACTGGACCCATGGATGCCCACATGAATGTTCGCCAGTGCATAATGGAGCCGCCGTCAGCTTTTCCTGCAGCACGGGTGTCAAGGAGCTGTTCCACGGGAAGGCGACAGATTTGCACCCTTCCATCGGCATGATGAAGAAAGTGCCGGGATTCATCAGACCATTAAACACTCTGCGCACTGCGCCAACGTCCAATGCCGATGGTCACGTGCCCATTTCAGTCGTAGTTGCCGATGTCGTGGTGTTAACATTGGCACATGCATGGGTGGTCGGCTTTGGAGGCCCATAGTTAGGAGTATTCGGTGCACTGTGTGTTCATACGTATTTGTACTCTGCCCAGCATTAAAGTCTGGTGTTAGTTCCGCGACAGTTCACCAACTGTCTTCTTTTACCAGTTTGCCCAGCCTACGACGTCCGACATCTGTAATGAGGAGTGTCCGCCCAACCCCACAAGACCTGGACAAGGTTTCACAACGTGTTGAAGACACCTCGAACACCGAACAAATCGTGCAGTTTCCGAATTGCTCGTGCCGAGTATGCCATCACCGTCTGCCCTCGGTCAAGGGAACCTCCCCATCGCACCCCCCTCAGATTTAGTTATAAGTCGGCACAGTGGATAGGCCTTGAAAAACTGAACACAGATCAATCGAGAAAACAGGAAGAAGTTGTGTGGAACTATGAAAAAAATAAGCAAATATACAAACTGAGTAGTCCATGCGCAAGATAGCCAACATCAAGGAGGGTGCGAGCTCAGGAGCGCCGTGTTCTCGTGGTTAGCGTGAGCAGCTGCGGAGCGAGAGGTCCTTGGTTCAAGTCTTCCCTTGAGTGAAAAGTTTAATTTTTTATTTTCAGACAATTATCAAAGTTCAGGCACTCACCCATAATCAATTTCGCTCTCCAAAATTTCAGGACATGTTCAGATGTACTTGGACATATGCAGGATTTGACGGTCTACACACGGAAAAATTTGAAAACGTTAAAAACATATGTTTTGACAGGGCACAGGGAAAACTGTGAAACTGTTGCATTCATTTGTTGCAGTTTATGTGACAAACTCTGATGTTTGCATCACTTTTTTGGGAGTGATTATCACATCCACAAGAAAACCTAAATCGGGCAAGGTAGAAGAATCTTTTTACCCATTCGCCAAGTGTACAAGTTAGGTGGGTCGACAACATATTCCTGTCATGTGACGCACATGCCGTCACCAGTGTCGTATAGAATATATCAGACGTGCTTTCCTGTGGAGGAATCGGTTGACCTATGACCTTGCGATCAAATGTTTTCGGTTCCCATTGGAGAGGCACGCCCTTCGTCTACTAATCGTACGCTTTTGCGGTGCGGTCGTAAAATGCAGACACTTAACTTCTTACAGTGAACAGAGACGTCAGTGAATGAACGGACAGATCATAACTTTGCGAAAATAAAAAAAGTAAACTTTTCACTCGAGGGAAGACTTGAACCAAGGACCTGTCACTCCGTAGCTGCTCACGCTAACCACGGGACCACGGCGCTCCTTAGCTCACACTGTCTTTGATGTTGCCTATCGTGCGCGTGGACTACTCAGGTTGTATATTTTGCTTATTTTTTCCATAGTTCCACACAACTTCTTCCTGTTTTCTCAATTAATCTGTGTTCAGTTTTTCAAGGCCTATCCACTGTGCCAACTTATAACTAAATCTGAGGGGGTGCGATGGGGAGGTTCCCTTGTCAGATAGGTCGTGCACCTTCCCCATTATACCTACACACGGACAGCACTGTTACTGATGCGAGTACTACGTGCGCCGTGCGTGTGTCTGACTAACAATCATTTCTTGCCAGGTGACGCTGCTATCGCCTGAACGGGTTTATATCGATAAAGGTCAGTGGTCGTAATGTTCCGTCTGATCAGAGTAAATATGTCATATCAGAATACTGGTATGTGTTTGATTCACATAAATGTATATGTTCAAATGTTAGTTTTAATCATTTGTGATAAACAACCACCAACTGTAGCCCTTCTGTATCGCCGCCACCTTTTTCTCTCTCAATTTCTGTGTGTGTAACGATGTTAACCGTCTCGAATTTTAACAGCATAGATCTTCTGATCAGAGGATTCAGGGATATCACGCTTCGCGTGGCAAATCATAGGTTACTTCGCGTCTGTCTAGTCTGTGCTCTATGGAGAGGCCCGGTGCTGAACTAAGGCACTCACTTGCGAGCAGCGTGAAGGTTTTCGCCTGAATCAACTGTCACTGCGTGTTTTCTTACACGCTGTGAATATGTTTTCGTTATTAATGGCTTTCTACGGCAATTTCTCACTACCTTTCATGTATGAGTGAATCACAGTCGTCTTTCATCCGGGACTGCTGCAGAAGAGGTACACTTTCTTACCAGAACTCACAATAGGAAATGCTGTTATGTGAAAACTATGTTTCGCTTCTTTCTAACAGGTGAAATAACTCGAATTGTTCCTAAAACGAACTGATCGCTACGTTGTACTAACGTTGCGTTGTTGCTTTTTTGGCTCCACCTGTGCGGCTAATTTTAATTTCAGTTTATTATAATGAAGTAATTGTTTATTCTAGTTTCTTCTAGATAAATACTGTGTACATGACATCTTGGTCATTTGCTATGGTCTTTGTTGGGATGCCTGCGCCCTTTTCCTTGCTCTGTCGTGGCTTGGTGATACCGCAGCAGTAACTAAAGTTTTACTGCAGATTTATAAGGCTGTCGGCACAGAAATATGTCGCAATTAAAAAATTTACGATAGCGCTAACGTAGATAAGTGAGAGAGAAAGAGCATTCAGTCACCCGTGTAGGTGAGCTATTGGTTGGATCAAAAACGTCGGAAGACAGTAAGTGTGACCCTCGTTTACATTGATGGGTTTGAGGGAAGCCGTGTAATTATGAGATTGCAAACGGCGTCCTGAAACAATAGTTTCTCCCGTAGAATGCCATGTCGAAACCGCTTCTTAATGTTGACCCTGACGTCTATGGCCGACTAATTTTTATATTCTTCACGAGCTGAACTGTTTCATCATTGTCATATACAAAAATTATTCATTATGGTTTGGAGGTATTAAAAGTCTAGCGATATGCCCCACTCAGTCTGCCTTCTTCACGGAAGAGTGTAACCCTGCAGTGTGGAAACTGTGGAAGACGACCTATGTGTGCCAGCGGCAGTCAGAATACCTTGTAGGGTTTTATGCATCTGTAATCTATGCAATCCTCCACGACCATGTGAAATTTGAAACAACAGTCTTCTTTGCGGATACTAACCTCCACAATTTATTATTAGCTGGCAAATTAATTATTATGGTGTAAAGAACACTCAGTATAGTTTAGGAAGAGGCGCATGTCTATCTGTGAATGACGTCATTACATCCAGTGAAAGCCAGGTTATTACTCGTTCCAGCCGATTCGGCAAAGAAAGAAGTAAGTTCTTGTCGCAGTCCGAAAATCCTGGCTTTTGAAAGAGAAGATAATGAATCTTCTTTGCTGGTTGCTAAAACGAAAGGTGCTCTATCTTTAGAACACCTTCTCTGCCAAGTATGGTGTGGAGAAATTCGCGTTGGTCGCGGAGGCGTTTAAAACCATCTGACAGCTGCCACTCTAAGACGTCCGTCTTTTATCACAGCTGGAGACGCGGCTGAAAGAACGAGAATTGCTAATGTTGGAAAGCTCTGCGTTCAGCCACTAGAAAACACTTTTACTTAAAAAATAGTCTTGTACGTGGATTGGAGCAGTAATGAGATGATGCATGACGGCATTGAAAAACTTTTGATGTAATGAAATAATTTGAACACTTTTTGTAGATCGAACGTTGTGCCTATCTCTACTCATTGATTAACACACTACTGGCCATTAAAATTGCTACACCACGAAGATGTGCTACAGACGCGAAATTTCACCTACAGGAAGAAGATGCTGTGATATGCAAATGATTAGCTTTTCAGAGCATTCACACAAGGTTGGCGCCGATTGCGACACCTACAACGTGCTGACATGAGGAAAGTTTCCAATCGATTTGTCATACACAAACAGCAGTTAACCGGCGCTGCCTGGTGACGTTGTTGTGATGCCTCGTGTAAGGAGGAGAAAGGCGTAGCATCACGTTTCCGACTTTGATAAAGGTCGGATTGTAGCCTATCGCGATTGCGGTTTATCGTATCGCGACATTGCTGCTCGCGTTGGTCAGGATCCAGTGACTGTTAGCAGAATATGGAATCGGTGGGTTCAGGATCCCAACGGCCTCGTATCACTAGCAGTCGAGATGACAGGCATCTTATCCGCATGGCTGTAACGGATCGTGCAGCCACGTCTCGATCCCTGAGTCAACAGATAGGGACGTTTGCAAGAGAATAACCGTCTGCGCGAAAAGTTCGACGATGTTAGCAGCAGCATGGACTATCAGCTCGGAGACCATGGCTGCAGTTACCCTTGACGCTGCATCACAGATAGGAGAGCCTGCGATGGTGTACTCGACTACGAACCTGGGTGACGAATGGCAAAACGTCGTTTTTTCGGATGAATCCAGGTTCTGTTTACAGCATCATGATGGTCGCATCTGTGTTTGGCGACATCGCAGTGAACGCACATTGGAAGCGTGTATTCGTCGTCGCCCTACTGGCGTATCACCCGGCGTGATGGTATGGGGTGCCATTGGTTACACGTCTCGGTCACCTCTTGTTCGCATTGACGGCACTTTTTTTGAACAGTGGACGTTACATTTCATATGTGTTACGACCCGTGGCTCTACCCTTCATTCGATCCCTGCAAAACCATACATTTCAGCAGGATAATGCACGACCGCATGTTGCAGGTCCTGTACGGGCCTTTCTCGATACAGAAAATGTTCGACTGCTGCCCTGGCCAGCACATTCTCCAGATCTCTAACCAATTGAAAACGTCTGGTCAATGGTGGCAGAGCAACTGGCTCGTCACAATACGCCAGTCACTACTCTTGATGAACTGTGGTATCGTGTTGAAGCTGCATGTGCAGCTGTACCTGTACACGCCATCCAAGCTCTGTTTGACTCAATGCCCAGGCGTATCAAGGCCGTTATTAGGCCAGAGGTGGTTGTTCTGGGCACTGATTTCTCTGGATCTATGCCCCCAAATTGCCTGAAAATGTAATCACATGTCAGTTCTAGTATAATATATTTGTCCAATGAATACTCGTCTATCATCTGCATTTGTTCTTGGTGTAGCAATTGTAATGGCCAGTAGTGTAGTTTCAGTGAGCACAACCCTGAAAGTGAGACAAAAGAGTATCTGACGAACTGATACTGTGAAGGATGTCGTAGAATCCCACAGAGAAGAAAGTATTAGGTCAGCTTCTTTCTAATATAATATTGTTCATCAGTTTCAAAGATAACTTAGTGTCAGTTTTCTCAGGTTATTTATCAATGGAAAAAATTATCTTGTGATATTGATGACTGGAAGAAATTCTTCATTTTGATCTGCCCCGCTTGCCTCTTGTGAGTGACGTGTGTTTAATGTTCAATAATGGTACAATGTAGTAATCAGAAACTAAGCGCCACCGTCTTCTCCCGACTCTCTGGCAAGAAAATGTCTCCCATATCCAGGATTGTCATCCTACTTTCATGCAGCTACTACCTCAAACATAGAGGGTTGTGCGTGATTACCTGAGAGTCTTTAGAAGTCAAAAGAAGCGGCTTACAAAACAATTGTTCAACTGTTTCTTGATTATCGGTTACCAGATAGGATTAATCGAAGAATAACAAAGAGAAGATCCAATGAAGGGCAGCGCGTTTCGTCACGGAATCTTTTAGTCGGCGTTAGCGATCAAGATCTGCAGTAGTAGACGCTACATGTGAGCCGCTGACAATTACGAAGATATTTGCTACTGAAATTCCGAGAGAGTATTTTCCAGGAAGACCCGGGAAACAAATTACGTCCTCCTACATTCTTCACGTGAAATTACCACAACGAGAAAATGGGGAGGTTTGCCGACATACCCACGCGCCATTCGCGAATGGAACAGGGAAGGCAGGAGATGAAAGTGGTACCAGAAGTACTCTCTAGCACGCGCTTCAAGGAGATTATAGATGTAGGGTGTAAAAATATTCCGATTCTTGCTTATTAGACTTCTTTAATGTCGTTCTGTTTTGAAAGTGCACAATACACGACTCGGCTAGCTTTAACCAAATAAACAGAGGGAGTCTCACATTGTGCCTAATCAATGCGCCGTTGATGGAACATTTAATCGAAATAATGTTAGAAGACTGTTAGCCTATCTTGTCCGACCTTCTTCATCCTACTCATCTCCGACAATATTCATGCTATTGAATCTGCTTACTGTAGTCATCAAACCTTGGTCTCCCTCCGCAGTTTTACCCCCCCCCCCTTCCTGCTCACACGCACAAGCATATACTTCCCTCAATTTCCGAACTAACTATTCCTTGATTACTCAGGATGTATGCTATCCCCTCCTTTAGCCAACTTGTGGCACAAATTTCTTTTCTCGTAGACTCGATTCAGTACTTTTTCATTTATCTTCCGAACTATACATCTAAGTTTTATTACTCTGCTGTTGCAGTGAGTTCAAAAGCGAGTCCTCTTGAATGAGCTGAATCGTTCACGTATCACTTCTATAAACTCCAGAAAATTCCTCCTAACACTTAAATTTATACCAGATGTTAAAAAATTTCTCTTTTTCCGTAGAATTGCCGATCTGCGAGTTATACACTAAGGTGAAAAAAGTTATGGGATACCTCGTAATATCGTGTCGGACCTCCTTTCGCCCGCCGTAGTTCAGCAACATGACGTGGCATGGACTCAACAAGTCGTTGGAAGTGTCCCAGCAGAAATATTGAGCCATGGGCCTCTATAGCCGTCCATAATTACAAAAGTGTTGCCGTTGAAATTTTTTTTGCACGAACTGACCTCTCGATTATGTCCCATGTCGGGCGATCTTGATGGCCAAATCATTTGCTCAAATTGTCCAAAATGTTCTTCAAAGTAATCGCGAACAGTTGTGAGCCAGTGACAGCGCTTCACGGCTTGGGTACATGAATTCCATGAATGACTGCAAACAGCCTCCATGTAGCCGAACATAATCAGTTCCTATCAATGATCGGTTGATTTGGACCAGAGGATCTGGTCTATTCTTTGTAAACACATCTCGTACCATTACGGAGGCACCACCAGCTTGCACAGTGCGTTGTTGACAATTTGGGTTCATGACTTCGTGGAGTCTGCGCCACACTCAAACCCTACCATTACCTCTTGCCAAGTGAAATCGGGACTCATCTGACAAGGCCGTGGTATTCCAGTCGTCTAGGATTCAGCCGATACGGTCGCGATCGCAGAAGAGGGGCTGAAGGCGATGTGCTGTTAGCAAAGGCATTCGCATTGGCAGTCTGCTGCCGTAGTCCATTAACGCCAAATTTCGCTGCATTGTCCTATGGGTTATGTTCGTTGTTCGCCCCACTTTGTCTTTTGCAGTTATTGCACGTAATGTTGCTTATCTGTGAGCATGGGTTGCTCGCGGTTGTTACGTGAAGGCTGTCGACAACTGCGTTGTCCGTGCTGAGAGGCAATGCCTGAAATTTGTTATTCTCAGCACATTCTCGGAATATTGATTGCCAAGATGATTTCTGAAACTGAATGTCCCATGTGTCTAGCTCCAACTACCATTCCGCGTTCAAAGTCTGTTACTTCCCATCGTGCTGCCATAATCACGTCGGACACCTTATCACATGAATCATCTGAGTACATATGACAGCTCCACCAATGCACTGCCCTTTTATACGTTGGTACGCGATATTACCGCCATCTGTAAACGTGCATCTCAGTGTAACTTTGTCAGTCCTGGTAGTCTAAAGTTCAAAAATGGTTCAAATTGCTCTGAGCACTATAGGACTTAACTTCTGTGGTTATCAGTCCCCTAGAACTTAGAACAACTTAAACTTAACTAACCGAAGGACATCACACACATCCATGCCCGAGGCAGGATTCGAGCCTGCGATCGTAGCGTCGCGCGGTTCCAGACTCTAGCGCCTAGAACCGCTCGGCCACCTCGGCCGGCGAAGCCTAAAGGTAAAGCACGTGCCGCACTATGGAAATTTTCAGTCTGCATTGTCTAGCCTTCACCTCTTCATCATTGTGAGGGGTCACTTTGAACGACACGTGCTTCTCATTCCACGTTAAACAGTAGGTCCACTTTCCCCGGTAGACTATGGATATTCAAATCGCCAAAGTGGCAACTAATTCAAAGAATTGCACCTGGACATTGACCCGCGTAGTTTTTATTATATCTTCTCAACTTCGGCATTTATATTTTTCTGTCCAGATAGCAAAACTATTCGACTACTTTAGTTCTGTTTCCTAATTTAATTTCCTCACCACCGCCTGATTTATTTCCACTACACTCGGTTACCCCCGTGTATTATGTACGATGATGTTCCCGTGTATTATGTACGATGATGTTAAGCACCTTCAAAATTTCAGAGAGTGTTCTTCAGTCAACATTGTCAGAAGCTGAAAATTGTTCGTGGTTCCCGTCGCCTGTCACAAGTACTCTTATTCATACTGCTCTCCACGAATAACGAGAGATTCATTCGTGTATTAATTCATGATTGGTGGTCTGTATTTCATCCGAGAAAGAGAATTGGACTCATACCCCCAAGCGTCGCAAGGGCTGACTGCTCTGCACACAGACGTTTTCCTGTACGGGTTCTTTGGCGATTGCTAAACGAGAGTTGCGTGGGGCACCAGCATGGTCAAGGTCTGGAGACCATTAACGCGATCCTTGCGCACAATGGTGGAAAGTCAACCGAGGCGTGGACTTCCCTTCATCTGCAAGTGGCCTCTGATCGCGACCCACACCAATAAACAGCGTGTACAGTCGCTGACTACGATTTGTCTGAGCTACGGTGCCAGAGAAAAAGAGCTGCACAGTGATGCAGATCATGGGCTGCACGCTGTTTTTTTCTATGTCGTCCTTGTACATTCTTTCCCCCAGATATGGCACACATAGTAACAGTCTTCGACGATAGTCTGCGAAATGTTGTAAAGGACGTGGCGCTAGTGGACCGTTGTTGCCCTGACATTTATGATGTCCGAGATGTCTTCTTATCTCTCTCAAGTTTCTAAAATTACGGAACCAGTTATTTTACCAGTAAGCAACCCCTCCCTCTTCCACCTCGATTTTTTAAACAATCGAAGTCCATGTATAAAACAGCTTGTAACACATCTGATTACTTTGCAAACGAATTAATGTGCTAAATATTCGAATTCAAGAATTTAAAACCCGTTATGACCGGAGACGCGAAACCCCAGTTATGTCGGTTTTATTACTTTGAAATTATTTCCGTTTTAAGAAAAGCTAATTTTTCATGAATCTCAATGTGTATGACGTCCTATTTCGTGAAGTGTGTATCAAGTAAATTCAGTGGTATATGTGGATATTGTCTGCAAGGTGTGTTGCGAATATAGTTAGTAATAAAGAAGTGAGTAATTTACTCATGCCCGATGCTGAAGCTTTACTACGAAACTTTAGTAAGCGATGAATTTTTTTCTTTAATTATTTTGCGGGGGTTTCATCGAGAAAAAAATTCGAAAAGGTTTGAAATGACGTGTAAGGTTTATTGGAAGTCCCCAAGCGCTCTCATTCTCAAATAATGGCTGAAATAGTCTGCCTAATTTGCGCGCCATGAGTTCCACTGGCTCAAGATATATACTGTATATACTTTCTAACTTTAATACTTGACTTATTATGTTAATCTTTAACTTAAGATTATACCTCTTAATGTGTAGATTATGATATGTTACATTCGGCCAGGAACTATAAGAGATGAAACTTCTGGCAGATTAAAACTGTGTGTCGGACCGAGACTCGATCTCGGACCTTTGCCTTTCGCGGTCAAGTGCTCTACCATCTGAGCTAAAAGCACGATTCCAGACCCGTCCTCACCCCTCCACTTCCGCCAGTACCTCGTCTCCTACCTTCCAAACTTCACAGAAGGCCTCCTGCGAAACTTGCATAACCAGTACTCCTGGAAGAAAGGAGTTCTGCAAGTATCGCAGGAGAGGTTCTGTGGAGTTTGGAAGGTAGGAGACGAGGTACTGGCGAAGTGGAGGGATGAGGACGGGTCTTGAATCGTGTTTGGGTAGCTCAGGTGGTAGAGCACTTGACCGTGAAAGGCAATGGTGGCGAGATCGAGTCTCGGTCCGGCTCACAGTTTTAATCTGCCAGGAAGTTTCATATCAGCGCACATTCCGATGCAGAGTGAAAATTTCATTCTGAAACTAAAAGAGATACTGAAAATCAAATTTTTGTTGGTCACGGAAGCCGTTGGATAAAAAATCTTCAGATGCGATCAATCGACCGTCTTAGCCGTTTAGTAATATACGAGGGGTGTTGAATAAGTATTGCAACACTTTTTTATTTATTTTTTTGTTTACTGAAAGCGGTTTGCTTTTGTTCAGGATTCCAATACACCATATTATTTCTCCCTGTCCTGGCTACAAAGCCCTGTTTATCAATATCATCTCCGTTCAATGCGTAGCGACGGCCTTACGCCACCTTACTGGGACCGCCTGTATGCCCGAATGGTACGTCTTTAGTGGTCGACGGCGGAACCAACGTCGTGCTGCATCAATAACGTCATCATCATCATCATCGGTGTCTGCACGTTCCAGCATTGCAGGAGTCACAACTATGTGCGGCTGACCGGCACGCTGGAGATCGGACAGTTTTGCGCGGCCTTGTAGCAATAGTGAGAGACGCCTTGGACAACGACTCGCCGTGCTTTTGTTCAGTGTCTCCGTAGACGTTCACCAAGCGCCTATGAATATCTGCGATGACCTGGTTTTCTGCCGAAAGAAACTCGATAACAGCTCTGCCTGGAATGCACCTCCGCCACAGATGCCACTTTGAATGCTACGGATATCTCCGACACATATCGGAACGTCATGAAACTGTAGGGGCTAGCCAAGAAAAATATGTGTTGCATTACTTATTGAATGCCCCTCGTAGATAGGAATCCTTGTTTTGATGCTGACGAAAAGCATTGTTGTCAGTATTGTTTTGTTGGAGCGTTAAAAAAGACTTGAAAATGAAAGGATTTAGACCGATGTTTCGACATGAATTATACAAGGAGCAGTCAAATGAAAACGAGACTGGTGGAATAAAAGATAGTAAAGTGTTTGTTATTTCAAAAGTCGTAAATATTAGTACATTTATTCCAATGCCTTCTTGGAAAAATGTTTGCCGTGCCTACGTTTCCATGATTGTTGTTGGGTAAGTTCGTATAGGACCAAACTGCTGAGGTCATCGGTCCATAGGTCTACACACTACTTAACCTAACTTAAACTAACTTACGCTAAGGACAACATACACACCCACGCCCGATGGAGGACTCGAACCTCCGACGGGGTGCGCCGCGCGAACCGTGGGAAGGCGCCCTAGACCATACGGCTACCAAACGCGGCTCCATGATTGTACCTAGGCATGCTCCGCTTCGTCGGAAAAAAAAAATCAACGACTGCGAACGTCTTTTTTCAGGGCTCCAAAAATATAGGAATTACATGGTGAGAGAATGCCACAATTAACGCACGGCGGTACGTGAACACTGCAAAAATTGGAGCGCACCATCAAGTCCGAACAGTCCGAACGCCCGGGACTGTTGACGGTTGGCATCAGTCAGTTGCAGTATGATGCCTGCCCACACTTTGGCAACATTATTTCCACTACGCTAAAGAAGTTTTGCTGGGAAGCCTTTGCACATCCTCCATACAGTCCCGATCTTTCCCCCCTGCGATTTCGATATTTTTGGAGCGCGAAAGGAAAACGTTCGTGGCCGTCGATTTGCATCGCATGAAGTTAGTTCCGTAGGCAACCACAAACATTTTTCCATGAAGGCATCGACCATTTTCTCTTACAATGAGATAAATGTATTAACAGTTATGGCGATTACTTTAGAAGTAATAAAACACTTACTGTTTTTCCATCTCCCTCGTTTTCAACTGACTGTCCCTTATATTTGCGAAGATAGTCCGTAAGATTCTTGTCTACGAGAAATAGTTATACAGTTGTAATTATCACCTCAAAAAATCAAGTTATGTAATTATTTTCATGCATGGTTGCAGGTACCTGTATGCAGTCCTGTAACACTGAAACTCCCTCCCCAAACTGTCGGAACACGACTTTCTAGTAGCCAAAATAAACCGGAGCCAAAATTAACCGGCGAAGCCCATTCATTACGGCAATCCCCGTTCTGTATTTGCAGAGGAACAACACTGCAACAGTCTATGGTGACGAGTTAGAAGTTCAGGCGACATTGTACCATCATATGACACAGTGATTAAGTGGCGCAAATGCTTGCAACTATGATCGGGCAAGTCTGAATGACGAAGAACGAAATGGCTGACCATCTCTCCATGAAGAGCCGGAACTCACATTCAAGGCGATAGTCAACAAAGTGAAAACCAGTCGCAGATAAACTTTTAACATCCTGTACGATATTTTAGACATAAAAAAGGTCACTGCTATTTGGGTACCGCAACTTCTCACACCCATTCAAGAAACCTGCCGAGTCGAGGCAGAAGCGGGAAAGTTGTAGGTGTGCCAGGCCACTACAGATGACTTCCTTAGCCACTTAATCAACCTAACTTGGAGAAAAATAAGCGGAGCAAGTATTGAAAACATGTGGATTCATCACCAGCGAAAAAGGTGAAGATCTAACATCGGGCAGAGTGATTCTGGGTGTTCTTTTTTATGGGATCTGCCCAAGGGTGTGTTTTAGCTACAAGATAACGCCCCAACCCATTCTGCGCAGGACAGTCAAACATGGTGCTTCTTTAAGTAATCACATTTTACACCCCCGCCTCCTTACCTCTGATATCGTAATAAAGATCTAATGACTTCTTCCTCTTTCCTCGAATGGAGAAACAATTGCATAAGAGGTATTTCGTAGACTACTATGAGGTTATTTTCGAGGTGGAAGGTTTCCTAAACAGCCAAAGTCGCAAGCTTCATGACCCAGGACTTCTCAGATGGTCCATAGTTAGGAATAAGTGTGTCGCAGGTGAAGATGTAGGGGAGGACTAACAGCATCATCAGCTTTCATGGATGCAGCTGACAAACCCCTCTTAGCTCTTAAGCGTTGTCGCGGGTCCAGTGAACCCACGTTCAGTCTTTGAGTGCAGGAAAAAAAAAAAAAAAAAAAAAAAAAAAAAAAAAAAAAAAAAAAAAAAAAAAAAACTTGTAACGGACGTGCTTCGATCGCTACCCTTAAAGCTCGCCATCTTCTTAACTGCATGCTTCGTAAGCACAGATGAGTAAGCGTGCTATCCCAAGCGTAATTGAGTGCTGGGAGATAAATTTGTACAAATATCATGACTGTCGAGCAGCTTGATGCTCAATCGGATTTCGATTACGCATTTTTGTGCAAGCGTCTACATGCTTGAGCGTGTTTGCCAAGAATAGGAAGAACTGTGTAAGCTGTTGTCGGTGATTTTATTTGATTTTTATTTGGTCCGGTAACATCACATTCTGTGCAAAGATATGTGGAACAAGTCAAGAACACAGTATTGTATGAAGATAGAAGAAAGACAGCACTACAGTGAGGTAGTTCACGAAGCGTGATGCTTAGACAAGCATGCTAGAGCCGCGTGAAGGCGCGAGGAATTGTGCTTGTCAAGCATCCAGTTAGTATGACGTCATCGTTAGTGGCAGCGTGCGAACTATGACAGAGTACAGTCTTCGGGTTACTGTCGGAGGACACCTAGATTAGATTATCGGTGTATGCCAGTGTCCACGGAACCCACGACTATTGACATGCGATTTATTTATTTTTGTCATTTCTTCAGTTTTTATTGTATTATTTCAGATATTTGTAACGGCAAACGTAAATAGTTTTTCTGGAAGTCGAAGTGGCATATTAGAAATATGATTGAACGATGAAATTATGCAGCTGTGAAGAAGAAATTCGCAAAAATTCAACGCGTGTGTACAATCATCTTCCGACTACAAATTTAGAAAATGAGTTTTCAGACAATGACGAAGAGCTTGTGATACCGAGTGATTATGATTTAAACTCCGAACTGTCTTGCAAAAAAGAGATTCGTCAAGATGAAGTGAGTGAAATATTTTAACGGAAGAAACAGATTCTCAGGGGGTAAAATACCACCTGCAAGAAACACCTGTGTCGGTTCAAAAATGGTTCAAATGGCTCTGAGCACTATGGGACTTAACAGCTATCGTCATCAGTCCCCCTAGAACTTAGAACTACTTAAACCTAACTAACCTAAGGACATCACACAACACCCAGTCATCACGCGGCAGAGAAAATCCCTGACCCCGCCGGGAATCGAACCCGGGCGTGGGAAGCGATAACGCTACCGCACGACCACGAGCTGCGGACCACCTGTGTCGGAAACCATGATCTTATCAGAGCTCCTTCCGCCACATTTTCAATCAAGACGTATCGAACAGTGTGATTCTAATGAAGCATACGCGATCATTGATGTGATTATCAACAGTAAAATACTATTCTGGACGAACAAAAAACTAACAGAGTGCAGATATAGGAACAAATCTACGGGTCGCACAGAAGTGAAAGAATGCACTCAGAAGGGGCCTTTCCTAGGTCTGTTGCTCTTATGTATGTCTTCAGTGCGATTTCATATACTTCTATTAATGCCATCGCATCGAGAATCCGTAAGGTAGTGAAGATGGAAAAAAAAGATCCAAGTTGCGATACGACAGAAGTTACAGATACCCTCGATCATTATCACTCAAATTCTTCAGTCGGTGCTAGTATACCTATTGATAAGATTTTTCTTCCATTTGGGGGACGCCAGCAAGGTTTGAAAATGCAGTGTCTTGCAGATTAAAAACCGCATTAGTACTCAATGGTATTTGTATAGTCGAAAAATCGACGGCCAGAAGAAGAAAAAATATATAATGCCAGTGGTTATATGTCTGCGATTATATAAGCCTATTTCAACTCCAATAGTTGCACGTTGACGACGAAGTTGTCTGTTTTATGAAATCTAAAGGTCTAAACGTTGTCGGGACCACGAACAAAAACAAAAAGGAAATTGCAGAGGAGTTCTTGACACACAGGGATACACCAACTGGATCATCACTGTTGGTTTTACAAAAGATACGACAATGGTGAGTTATGTATCGAAGAACAAGTCAGCTATTGTTTTGTCTTCCAGGGATCACGACAACGCTGTAGCTGAGTTGACTAAGGAACTGAAATCATTCGTCATTATAACAGCACAAAAGGCGACGTTGATTCTGTCGACCAGATGTCTTCAGTATATCCCGGCAGTTGCGGAAGACGCCGTTGGCCGATGACTGTTTTATATGGGTTATGTTAGACGTACACTATGTGATCAAAACTATCCGGACACCCCCACAAACATACGCTTTTCGTATTAGGTGCATTGTGCTGCCACCTACTGCCAGGTACTCCATATTAGCGGTCTCGGTAGTCATTAAACATCGTGGGAGAACAGAATGAGGCGCTCCGCGGAACTCACGGACTTCGAACCCAGTCAGGTGACTGGGTGTCACTTGTGTCATACGTCTGTGGGCGAGATTTCGACACTCCTAAACATCCCTAAGTCCACTGTTTCCGGTGTGATAGTGAAGTGGAAACGTGAAGGGACACACGTACAGCACAAAAGTGTACAGGCTGATCAAAGCTGTTGCCTGACAGAGACCGCCGACAGTTTAAGAGGCAGACATCTATCCAATCTGCATTAGGATCCACGGCAAGTACTATGACAGTTAGGCGGGAGGTGAGAAAACTTGGATTTCATGGTTGAGCGGTTACTCATAAGTCACACATCACGCCGATAAATGCCAAATGACGCCTCGCTTCGTGTAACGAGCATAAACATTGGACGATTGAACAGTGGGAAAACGTTGTGTGGAGTGACGAATTACGGTACACAATATGGCGATCCGACGGCAGGGTGTGGGTATGGCGAATGCCCGGTGAACATCATCTGTCAGCATGTGTAGTGCCAACAGTAAAATTAGGAGGCGGTGGTGTTATGGTGTGGTCGTGTTTCTCATGGAGGGGGCTTGCACCCGTTGTTGTTTTGCGTGGCACTATCACAGCACAGGCCTACATTGATGTTTTGAGCACCTTCTTTCTTCCCACTGTTGAAGACCAATTCGGCGATGGCGATTGCATCTTTCAACACGATCGAGCACCCGTTCATAATGCACGACCTGTGGCGGAGAGGTTACACGTCAATACCATCCCTGTAATGGACTGGCCTGCTCAGCGTCCTGAACTGAATCCTATAGAACAACTTTGGGATGTTTTGGAACGCCGACTTCGTGCCAGACCTCACAGACCGACATCCATACCTCTCGTCAGTGCAGCACTCCGTGAAGAATGGGCTGCCATTCCCCAAGAAACCTTCCAGCACCTGATTGAACGTATGCCTGCGAGAGGGGAAGCTGTCATCAAGGTTAAGGGTGGGTCAACACCATACTGAATTCCATCATTACCGCTGGAGGGCGCCACGAACTTGTAAGTCATTTTCAGCCAGGTGTCCAGATACTTTTGATCACATAGTATAAGCGCATTGAATGCTGGTGTCATCAAACAGAGTCGTGAAAGGACGGAGAAGTTGACAGGGCTTGCAAAGCTTTCGTGTGAATTTGATATAAAAGAGCGCCATAAAATGATCAAAACATCCTTAAAGTAGAGAGAAATAAGAGAAACAGATACTCTCTCTGACCGCGAAATGAAAGAGCGAAGACTACACACTCGTGCGCTAAGTGCAAGCTGTCTGTTTGCATGACTTGTTCTAAACCACTGTACGATTTGTGCATGTAAGTTGGCTCACGTTGAACATCGTCAAGTTTTTTATAGATGGGGATTTCGACTTTCTTACGCTTTTAAGAAGAACATTTTAAGATGTTAAGAAAAAAGTTTAGTTTCATGGCTTGATATTTAAATAATGACTAAATATTTGCGACAAACTTACATCGCACCCCGGAAAGAATAGGTGACCCAACTCAAAAACGAAATACTTCACAAAACTCTACTTAAAGAATTAATTCTATAATACTTACACTGAAACAGAATACGCTTCTATTAGTTTTGAAGTAAGTAAGTATTGTCGGCAGTAAATGTCGTTATATTTATTCGTGCATGTTGGAGGATTTCAGAGGTATTCTTCAGACAAACCAAAAACTTCCGTTTTTCTACTTGTGTCACTTTTGCTGTCGGAGTGCGATATGGGTACTAACAATTTGTTTTTTTATCGTTATTTAGGTAGCACTTTGTAGATATATTTTTTCGATGGCATATTTCTAGTTTAGGCTAATTTGTGAAAGTGTAAATTAGAATTAAAAATGAAAGTTCCTTGCTTTGATTTTGGTAAATACTACGTTTATGTTTAAATTCAATAAAATTTTTAAAAATTAAACGTTTTTATTTCAATTAGCAATTTGAAATAGCTTTGTCCAGCGGACCAACGACTATACAGAATGTTTATTACTGTTCACGACGACAGTTAAAGATTAGGCAGACGCTGCAGCTGTAGTGGTTCATAATAGCTGTGGAGGCGGAATGACACCTTAGTGAATGAGTCACTTCCAGCTCGTCTCAGCTGGTGCACACGGCTGTTGCTCTACAAGCAGGTGGCCATTATAGAATGTGACTCGACAGGGTAGATTGTTCATTTCGACTCGCACACAGCGCGGAGCAGAGCCTCTAATCCTGAGCGCACGAGCCTGGAGTGCTTATTCGGAGAACTGTGGACGCGAGCAACTGGTGGGGAGGAAAGGCAGACAAAGCGTCAAGGGGGGAACCAGCCGGTGCACTTTGTGCTCAGTGCAGACCAGGGAGGCGGTGGGCGACTGCAATCGGAGCGCCGCGGCGTGCTGGCCGGGGGAGCGGTGGGCACCGCTTTGTGGCGGGCAGTTGAACTGGCGACCGGCGCTGGACTTTGCCCTCGCCCGTCCGCCCTGCTCCCCCCCCCCTTCCCCCCTCCTCCTTTAAGTGACGATATCCGAGGCTTGCAGCGTTAAAACGCGGCCGGCTCGCGGCCTTCCTATGCTCTCTGACAGTAGCGCCGCGGAAACTGCGCGCTTCGCACTTCGGACCTTACATTCCGTAAGTACTTCCTCTGACTAAGCGCACTTAAAGCGATCTAGCGGTCACGGAGGTATCTGTAGCATACCCCCTAATGTTCCACAAGAATACCGTGCACGCTTCGGGAAGACATTTAAAAAATCGAAGCTCAGTTAGGAAACGATTGCTTCCAATGTAATTTTCGTGTTCTATCGTAACAATAGTGAAAACACGCACGGGAGTAAGTATACACTAGGGTCTAGCTAATCCGGTCATTCCTGCACATATGTGTGCCGGATCAGCGGAAGTGCCTGGTTATTGAGACTGACGTAAATTTAGTGTAAACACATGTGAATTATATTGTATTAAATCCAAAGGTACATTGATTTTCAAATAAAATTTAACCATTCAGTGTGTACATGTACAGTGGTATCACTCACTACTGTACATGCCCCACATTTTTAGTTGTCGCAGTGATGATACGGGACGGCTGTATGCTGTATCACACAATCGCTTTACGAGCATTGCATCGCTAGTGTGTGTTTCTGATTGTTGTGTAATGCACTGCGGGAAGACGCCCGCAGCTTCAGCACAAGCAGTAAGAGATATCTTCATGTTCTCTCCTCCTATGTCCTCGTCTTTTCCTGTTCGCTATTGATCATGTCTTCGTCTGTTAAAGTTTCCTCACAAATAATTGCTCGTCAAAGACTGGGCTCAGCATCAGTAGCTTTCTGCGAGGAATGTCCGTTCGTATTGTCTGTAATTACGAGTTTCTGCTTGGTGTCTAGCATAACATGTTTCCTTTCAAAAGCCATGACACTGAACCGTAAAGAGAGCCACAATTTCAAACATATATAGCGTTAACTTAATAATTAACTGACAACATTGTTGCATACGAGAATTCATTATTGTATGCGTAATTTCTGCTTCAGTGACTGGAGGCCGGATGTGGGCTGGATAACTGAGAGGCCGGACTACTGACAGCCGGATCAGTGAGAGTTTACTAGAGAAGTAAAAACGTTCATCAAGCACGGTGCACAAACGATCCGCTGTAGAAATATTTGCGATTGTGTCGTTACGAGGTGCATCTGACTGCAGTATCAGTGTCGTCCTAGGACGACACATGTATTTGAAACGTCAACATTCCAATGAAACTCCATCTAATTGGACTCAAATTTCATATATGGCCCATGATTGGGGAAGCGTAATGGATCACCGGCAAATGTTGCTGCTGATTTAAGACGACAACTAACGCGACAATGTTAGTCCAAGATCTATATGAGGAGCAGGGCCTGTACCTTGACGTGCAAGATCATGCGACGTAAATGCTCTGGACTTTACTGGCTAGGGGTCGTCTCAGAAGTGAAGTGTACAGTACTGTCGCTACGCTTGAAAAACTAGAAAAGCGAACTGTACAGTCTTCTTAAGATTTTACCATATGGGTATTTGAAGGAATTCGTAGCTCACTGCAGAGAAGGGTGCAGTATTGCATCCAAATGCGAGAACGATGCGTTCAGTACCTCTTAACAGGTACGAGTGTAACAAACACCTAACGTGCTGAAGTTCAGTAGTATTGTACTTCTTGTTAAGATAGGCCATGGGTGATGAGAATTTAATCTAAAACCGTATATTTCAAATAAATTTGTACAGACTAGTGCAATATTCCCTACACACATTTGCTGCAGTTATCTCCGAAACTGCTCGTGTTAGTGTCTTATACTTTCACCCGTGTCAGTATTCAGTAAGTTTTTAAATCCTGGTATCTCTATAAAATTTCAGGTGTGATGTCGAGTACTGCGTTCCTCCCATCCATCCTCTGATTTAGTCAGCGAGAAGGCGTTTAGGCTTACAGAAACTCATTCGTATGTGTCCGTAATAAGTGTCCCCTGCATAGCTTAGCAGTCTGTCTTCTCTGATCGCCACATGTAAGACTTGGGTTCGATCCCTGCCGGTGCCATGGATTCTCCCTTGATGAGAGCGTGTCAGCAGAGTCCACTTAACCTCAACGAAATCTGAGGAGTTTCTTTAAAGACAGGTAGCGGCTCCAGTTTCTAATCCGGCCGAGAGAGCGATAGATAATTACACTCCCATTCATCGAAATCTTTTGCAGAAGATTGTACAGTGGCGTCCCAGAAAGAGTTAAAGATATTTGAAGTGCGACATTCGGTTACGAAGGCCTTGCACCTGGAAATCAAATAGTCGATTTGCCCGATATAACAATCATGTTATCGATGCACGCAGCTATATGACGGTAGCTTCGTTGGAGCCAAAATTAAAAAGCTGGTCGAATTTCAGTATTTGTCGAGGCAGAGATCACAATTAAGTAACAGTGCCTAATCCCTCAGCTCCATTGATAAGAGAGCCTTACAAATAACAGTCGGAGGTCAGGCTTTTAGCATCTTTGTAATCCTTGGAATGATCGGTAGTAATGTAGCCAACAAAGTAGTATTTACTATATTGTAAAATACACATTATTTGCTTATTGCTATTAACGAGCGCCGGCGTGTGCCGATGTTAGTTTCCAATTAAATAAGGAGATAGCTGCTAGCTACACTTAAAAGTCGTGTAGATTATTCAGTGTACCTGAGAAAAAAGTTCTAATTCCATCATGAAGTAACCTCAGCATTGCTTGCACTGAGTTGAAGCATTACTATATCAATGTGATTTGTGGCACTATCACAGAAATTTGAAAATTTCTGCCCAAGACATTCACCTGCATTTGCCGTAACATGACTTGAGTACTTCGTTCCATACCAACTACGACTTAAAAAATGGTTAGTTTTTGTAATTTTGTAATATTCTATTTCGTCTTTTATAAGACAACTTCGACCAGTCATTGTGCCTCGCGATAAAAGAACTTTCCTCGCCGTGCGACTTAGCGCAATGGTTAAGACATTGTATTCGTATTGTGGGGGGCGCGCTTCAAATCTGTCTCGCCATCCGGAATTAGAATTCGCGTAGTTGTTCCAAGGTCACTTTAGGTAGATGCGGCGATAGTTAGCTCAACAAGGTCACGGCCGATTCCCTTCGCTATCCTTGCCCTACTGAGCCAGTGCGCAGATCTCTCACGGCCTAGGCGTCGCAGTACGTTAGACTAATACTTCCTTGCTGATTTATTTTGTGTTGTCTGTACTTTACTATCATCTTACCTTGACTAATTTTTCTTTCGTACGTCCCTCCATAGCGCTACTCTGTTCTGTGTTACTGCTTCATCCGTTATTTGAACAGGCGTGCTTTTAGAAAATAATATGACACTCCCCTCTTTTGGAGCTTTAAAATTACCATAGTACTTTTTTCCGGCGATAGTTTGAAAATATTGTTTTACAAACATAATTTGAGTAAACAGTATTTCTTATAAGATACATCTGCTTGATTAGTATTGAAGTCGATAACTGTTTGCAAGTTTTGACAACTGGGCGCCCGTAGCATTAAGTTCACTATGTTAAATTAATATTTTGTTGAATTTTTTCACAACGTGTAATGCTGCAATCATGATAATATTAGCGATTCTCGTGATAATATCACCGATTCTCTTTGTGGAATCGCAAATGTTTATACACGTATCTTTATGAAGGTATTTAAAAACTTAACAATCCTGGCCCTGCGTCTGGCCTAGATGCCGTAGCGACTGTGTAGGAAAACACCCAGTCTCCCCCAGTCTCCCCTGTGAAGTAGCTCACTTCTAAAACGATAACTCGTATCCAGGAGAATCGTCGTTGGATAGCAGGAGCAGTGAAAATGTTTCTCGAAGCTTTTTGTACTGCATCTCTATACGAACGGGCCGGCACTTGTCTCAGCGTACTCTCCGTCCGTCCGTCCGCAATGACCTTGTTGTCAATGACGTTATATTACCATACTCTAATGATGCAGAGGAAATATGCTAAAGGTAGTCCATACTAGCTTAACTCAAGTCTCAATCCTGCCATCCTCATTTGGCGTTCTGTCGTTTCACTGAATATGAAGGAATGGTGGCGTTGTTCTAACGAGAATGCGTAATAAAATATGCTCTTCTCAGGGCAGACAGACAACTTCACAGGACACACTTATATCCAACCTGCCTGGAGGTTGTTAATATGTGTCCATATTTACTCAAAAAACGTCCATGGTTAAAATATTCAAAATAGTCTTCTGCCCTATTGCTCGCATAAAGTTGTCACTATTACCCGGAAGAGAGAACCGGTAATTTTGCCTCTTTTTTTCTATTTGCTCGTAGAAGAACGTAGTATTCTTCTCTACTGTCGTTAGTAACTGCCGTTAAAGCCAGCCTTTGTGAAAGCCAGCCTTTGTGGCCGAGAGGTTCTAGGCGCTTCAGTCCGGAACCGCGCTGCTGCTACCGTCGCAGGTTCGAATCCTGCCTCGGGCATGGATGTGTGTGATGTCCTTAGGTTGGTTAGGTTTAAGTAGTTCTAAGTCTAGGGGTACTGATGACCTCAGATGTTAAGTCCCATAATGCTCAGAGCCATTTGAAACAAATTGAACTGTCGTTAATGACCTCATCGAAGAGACTAAAACCTAAAAAAGTCAGTTCTTTCAAAAAACAAATAACGAAACATGTTGGCCAATTTTATGTCTCAGGAAAGATCTGTTGTTACCAGGCACTGTTAAGGTTTTTATTTTATTTTCACTTACCGGTGTCAAGTGTGTCCACAACTATTACCGGAAGGTGCCCCATTTCGATTTACGCAATATACAGAAATCATAGCAGAAGTCGCTGCAAATAATTTGTACGCCTTGTAACTATGAGTGTTTCTGACGTAACAACATTTCATCATGAAGAGGAACTGGAAGTTGCAGTCAATTGCAATCTTATCGACCTACGCAAAATTCATTGATAGATCGTCTTCCATTTTTGTGTAGTATTATCTCGATCTCGTCCAATAAAGCAACAGATCTACCTCATTCTAGAACAGTCATTTCAACTAATGATTTAGTTTCAGTAGTCTGCGACAAATAACTAAGGTTTTAGTATGTACACATATAAGAAAAATGAATAAGATGCGAATAGAAAAAGCAAACATATGTGCTTTTATTAGATTTCTGTAGTAAATCTGAATGTGCACCTTCCGTAGATGGCAAAGAAAACACTCAACGCCGTTAAAGGGCAATAAAATAAATTGAAAAACTAAATAGTGACTGGTTTCTGGAATCCTTACTTCGGTAATGAACATTTAGTTACAGTCCATTAAACATAAAGATTATGTCCAATGTTTTTGGAAAGTCATGCCGGCCGGTGTGGCCGTGCGGTTCTAGGCGCTTCAGTCTGGAACCGCGTGACCGCTACGGTCGCAGGTTCGAACCCTGCCTCGGGCATGGATGTGTGTGATGTCCTTAGGTTAGTTAGGTTTAAGTAGTTCTAAGTTCTAGGGGACTGATGACCACTGATGTTAAGTCCCATAGTGCTCAGAGCAATTTTGTTTGGAAAGTCATGGGTTATTGGAAATCCATCAGGTTGATATCTTTTCGAAAAGCGCCACCTCCGTTTATTGTCGCTGTCGTATTCTAGGACGTCCATAGTATTTTTATGGAGCATGAAATTCCACTATCTGATGCCGGAAGCTCTGTTAATTACCTAGTTAACGTTCCAATAATTCAAGCATTTTCGGTCAATTTATATAGAAGAAAATTGTTGTGCTTCTACAATCTCACAATGGGTTTGCACAGTTCGTAAGAGGTGCCTACTGTTCTGCGCGGAATCCAAACCGCTTGCACATATTGGGTATATTTTGTGGCGGCGACGACTTCCAGACGGCTAACGTGTGCGAAATCAGAGAACTCGCTGAGCTTCGAAACACAGTACCTCCAGCACGATGATAATGCTTAAAAAACAGTAAGCTAACTTTAATTACTGGTAGCTACCACAGGAAAATTCAGCGAACTTGTAATCAATTTAATGAAGTTACAAAATATGAGTAATTGGCTACGGGCATACCAGACGTCATCCAGCGAAATAGTGAATTTCGCTACTGTATTGCTATACATTTTGACACTGTTAAACGTAACAGTGGTGAATTACATTTTTGTCCCTCAGACTTATAATCTTGGCGTGCATATACAGGGATAAATAAATGAAACAGAGATAGCTGCCATGTCGTTGCCACTTACTGTGCTTCCGTCTACAGACAGTGACAAACATCCGGCTGTACGAGAAATTCAAGTCAGAACTGCAGCGGGAAACCGATCGTGACGAACCAGAATAAACGTCATAGACCTTTGCTTGCTCATTCCTGTCCACAAGTTGAGCAGTTACTGAGAACGAAGAGACTTTGTGTGCCACGTGAGACTGGAAACGTATTTTATGGTCAGGCGGTTCGCTGTAGTGAGAGAGTAGAGGGTACTGTACTGACCGGAGCTCGAACCCATGACCTTTGTCCATATCCTCATGCTTTACTATCGAGCCTCACCTAGGAGTGCAATCTGGAGGAGACTTGAGGTGTTCACCGAATGTTTTAATAGTGCGGAAATGGTACTATGATTGAGGTGACACGTACCTTCAGTCAGAAAGCTTAAATCTAGAAACAGAACTACAAGATACCAGAATCATTTCAAAAGTCCTGTAATTTGTGCATGCGCGACCGTTAGGGTGGCGTGATCAAGTTGAAATTCATGTCAGTAGTGGGAGAGACTTTAAGCATGATTATCGTGTATGTGTTCACGTGGCAGTGTCGTGGGTAATTCAGTTTTAAAATGGAAGCTGAAACCGAGTCAAGTCGGATTACACGTAGTGACTAGCGTTCCTACACCAAAATCAAAGCCCTGCGTGGAAATTACCCAACGGAAATTTAAGACCCTTAGAGAGAGGCGTATGGGAATAGTGTAGTGTATCGTAGCACAGTATCACCGTGGTCTGTTTCCGCGAAGGTCGGGTAAGCAGCAAGGACAACCCAAGAAGTGTAAGGCCATCTACTGCAACAGACTTCACCTCTCAGTTCTTGTTAATGGTACTATGAGAGAGGATCAACGAAAAACGTGTGAGCAAATTGCATATGAGGCCAGAATGTCTGTCACTTCAGTTTACAGAATTATAACTGAAAATTTAAAGATGGGAGAAGTTGCTGACAGATGGGTTCCGCATGATTCTGAGTGAAAAGCAGAAAGCAAGTCGCAAAAGAATCGCAGAAGAATTGTTTCAACGTTGTCGAACAGAAGGAAAACAATGTCTGGAAATGATTGTTGCACTTGATGAAACTTGGATACGAGATTTTGGGCCTGGATTGAAGTCTCACCCGTCGCAGTGGAAAAGTTCAATCTCACCACTTCCGAAAAAATTCCACCGCCAACAATCATTTCAAAACGATGAAACTGAAGATGGGGTCAAAAACTACAGATAGAGTGCACCAGGAAACGTCTGTAACAGGCGCGGACTTCAAACTAACAGGCGCGTACTTCAAACTGCTTCTGCAAAATGTTTTGCGCCCGAAAATTCGTCACAGAAAGCCTGACATGCATGCAGCTGTTGCCCTCATTATGCACGAGAATGCAGGACGGCATGTTACCCTACCAGTCAGAGAAACGCTCGACAAATATGGATGGGAAATATTTCCCCGCCCACCATACAGTACTGGTCTGAACCCACCAGACTTTGATTTGTTTCCCAAATTGAAGGAACAATTCTGTGGAAAACGTTTTGACACAGTTGATGAATCTACCAGTGAGGTTAACCGAGCAATCAGACAGCTCAACAACGAAGTTGCTCTATCTGGAATACAGAAGTTGTTAAAAACATGGCCGGCCGGTGTGGCCGTGCGGTTCTAGGCGCTTCAGTCTGGAACCGCGTGACCGCTACGGTCGCAGGTTCGAATCCTGCCTCGGGCATGGATGTGTGTGATGTACTTAGGTTAGTTAGGATTAAGTAGTTCTAAGTTCTAGGGGACTGATGACCACAGATGTTAAGTCCCATAGTGCTCAGAGCCATTTTAAAACCTTGGGAACCTGTGGTTCAAATGGCTCTGAGCACTATGGGACTTAACATCTGAGGTCATCAGTCCCCTAGAACTTAGAACTACTTAAACCTAACTAACCTAAGGACATCACACACATCCATGCCCGAGGCAGGATTCGAACCTGCGACCGTAGCGGTCGCGCGGTTCCAGACTGAAGCGCCTAGAACCGCTCGGTCACACCGGCCGGCTGGGAACCTGTCATAAGCAAGAATGGAGATTGGATTGAAGGCCTGTAAAGATATTGTTGTTGTTGTTGTTGTTTTCGTCTTCAGTCCTGAGACTGGTTTGATGCGGCTCTCCATGGTACTCTATCCTGTGCAAGCTTCTTCATCTCCCAGTACCTACTGCAGCCTACATCCTTCTGAATCTGCTTAGTGTATTCATCTCTTGGCCTCCCTCTCCTGTAAAGATATTTTGGAAAATTATTTTCTTAATTTTTTTTAATCTGAGAGTGTGCAGAACTTTTGAAATGACCCTCGAGATTGGAATAATAGAGAATTGTGAAGGTGGTTCGATGAACCCTCTGCCAGGCTCGTAAATGTGATTTGCAGAGATGTAGATGTAGAGCCGGCCGGTGTGGCCGTGCGGTTCTAGGCACTGCAGTCTGGAACCGCGTGACCGCTACGGTCGCAGATTCGAATCCTGCCTCGGGCATGGGTGTGTGTGATGTCCTTAGGTTAGTTAGGTTTAAGTAGTTCTAAGTTCTAGGGGACTGATGACCACAGATGTTTAGTCCCATAGTGCTCAGAGCCATTTGAACCATTTCTGTAGACGTAGAGTTTTCCTGTCGATCGTCCAAAATTGGATGTATAGGGTGTCCCCCGTAAGAGTCGTCAGGTACATTTTCTCGGTGGTTTGGCGGATATATTCAGTTTAGTTTCAGTAGTGTGTAGCCGGAGTCAGCCCAGCTCGCCACGTCTTTAATGTGAAGCCCTCTGTCGACAGAAAGCGTCGGTTTTTTTCCGTTTACCTACAGAATTATTATTAAAGAGAAATTTTACGTGTCCATTCGTTACTGCCATCCAAATAAGCCTAGTGCGTTATTAGTTTTTCGATATGTATTAACAGGGACAGTAAAAGTCTACGAATAACAAGTACTCCAGCGACAACAGCACTGCCCTGGCCATGGCCCGCGCTGTCTGCTACCGCCATGATGCCAGAACTGGTTATTCTTCGTGTCTCACTGTCCGTGTTAATACATGTCGATAAAAAGTATTACTCGTCTGTCTGTGACCCTTATCAGGTTCGATTAATAGAAGAAACTAGAACATCCAATGAAGAGCGGCGCCCTTTTCTTCACTGGTTCGCTTTCAAAAACGCAAGAGCATGACGGAAATATTCAAGAAACGCCACTATCAGACGCTACAAGGTAACTGTTGTGCATACGGAGATGTTTATTGTTAAAATTCCCAGCGCGTACTACCCGACAAGGGAATATAATACTTCGTCTCACAGTCTTGCGAAATGGTGACGACAGGAAAATCGGAGAGTTGGAGCACATTCAGAAGCTTCCTGGCTGCCATTCTCCCTACACGCTACTCAGAATTGTAAGAGGGAAGGGGAAAAGGATAACGGCACTGGAGTGAGTTTCTTCTACCAACACCGTAAGATGGCACACGGAGTTTCGATGTCGACTCTGCGGCACAAACCGCCAGCTGTCAGCGAAGTTCACGAAACATGAATGACTTGCCTCGTTTGCTGTGGCAGGGATGGCTGGACATCGATGTTTCTTACGTCCGTAACGTTACTCTGCCCATTGCAACAACGATTGACAGCTGTTAATGACGATCGTCGAGGTATCTACACAGAGCAAAAGAATTAAATTATCAATTTTTTGGAACCACTTTTCTTCCATTGCGACGCAGAAATGTGAAATTTGTGCCTATAACGTTCCTCTATAATGATGCAAATGCATAACACCCTGCGACGTCAACCTAGGGCTCAGGTGGCAACACATGTGAGCTCAGAAGTTCATTTGAGATGTTAGGTGGGTAAATTTCACCACAGTTCTGCCCAACGCCATCGCGAACGTGTCACACGATGGGACGGCCATCACACCGCCTCTTACATCTCACACCCTTCTGTTGACACCTTTGCGAGGAATGTCACAACCGCAATTCCAAGGATTGAAAAAACTTTGTTTTCGTATGGGTGGCCCAAGGAAAACATTTCAGACACACTGCCGCTCAGAATCGACATGAAAATGCTTCAGGAGATGGCGCAAATGGCGTCAAAGAAGCCACCCCTTCCCATGGGCCGTTCATTTACACAAATATCGCGGTCGAAAACAGCATTTTGCAGTGCGGTGAGGAATAGAGCGGCATTCTTGACAACCTTTGACACTATTACACTACAGATACTCCCCCACATTCAGACGATTCAATCCTTCTCTGACGACGTCGTGGGGCTCCAGCCCGTTTGAACGTGATATGACCTCTTTGGAGTGTAGTGCGATCGCAGTTTGTAAAGTGATCAACGGAGGCGCTCGCGTGGCACGAAGTGTGTTGCCGAGCTAAGGGCCTTAGCGGGATCCTTAGCCCTTTTATTCATGTACGTGTCAGTGTTGCTTGCCTGCCCTCTGCCATGATCACGCCACAGGGGTGCGGAAAACAAGAGGACTGAAAAAGCAGAAGCCTTATTTGCTGCTTCGGATAACGTTCAAATTTCGTTGAATGGTTGCAACCTGTATACCAGAGCAAAAAACTGCGGTGACTCCAAAGAGGTCAGATCACTTTCAAAGGGGTTGTAATCCCGCCATGTCCTTAGAGAAGGGATGAATCGTCCCCGTGGGGGAGGGGGTTGAAAGGTTGTCAAGAATGTTGTTATGTTGCATATCGCACTGCAGACATGTTTTCGAAGTCGAAATGTGTGTAAATGCCCAAGTGGGGTGGTTTCGTTTACGTCCATTATGCCACCTCCTGAGGCCTTTTAGTGTTCATTCTGAGCGGCGGTGTGTCTGAAATATTTTGCTCGTCTAGTTATCCGGCCGTTGTGGCCGAGCGGTTCTAGGCGCTTCAGTCTGGAACCGCGTGACCGCTACGGTCGCAGGTTCGAACCCTGCCTCGGGCATGGATGTGTGTGATGTCCTTAGGTTAGTTAGGTTTAAGTAGTTCTAAGTTCTAGGGGACTGATGACCATTGACGTTAAGTCCCATAGTGCTCAGAGTAATTTTGTTTGGAAAGTCATGGGTTATTGGAAATCAATCAGGTTGATATCTTTTCGAAAAGCGCCACCTCCGTTTATTGTCGCTGTCGTATTCTAGGACGTCCATAGTATTTTTATGGAGCATGAAATTCCACTATCTGATGCCGGAAGCTCTGTTAATTACCTAGTTAACGTTCTAATAATTCAAGCATTTTCGGTCAATTTATATAGAAGAAAAAAGGCTGTTCCGAAAACTTCAGACAAAACCGGTATATTGTTGTGCTTCTACAATCTCACAATGGGTTTGCACAGTTCGTAAGAGTTGCCTACTATTCTGCGCGGAATCCAAACCGCTTGCACATATTGGGTATTTTTTGTGGCGACGACGACCTCCAGACGGCTAACGTGTGCGAAATCAGAGAACTCGCTGAGCTTTGGTGTTAATGTGACATCATTAACCCACCTTACACATCACATTAACTTCTGAGCTCTGGCCTTCTTATGCATGCACGGACACCTTGCTGTTTGGAGCGTCGCCAAGACCGAGGGTGACGTCACAGAGCGCCACGCTTTTGCACCTTTACAGAGAAAGGTTGTACGCATCATTGAGCCGAATTTCAACGTTCTGCTTAGCCGTGTGTATTACTGAACAGCTAACCCGGTTCATAGTACAAGTTGCAGGTTGCCTATCTACCGGCTTCCAGGGGCAACAAAACTTTGATTTTCACTATTTTACGTAATTACTGTCCGAATTTAAAAAAAATTAAAATGCCATTAGTTTACTCATTAAGAGGATTAAACATATGTTAAAGGTTTTAACACAGTAAGGCAAATATTACAGTTAAAAACTGTGGCAGGCCCCGCGGTCTAGGGTGCTTTGTGACAATCCGCCCCCCCCCCCCCTCCCCCCCACCCTGTCGGAGGTTCGAATCCTCCCCCGGGCATGGGTGTGTATATTGTTCTTAGCGTAAGTTATTTTAAGTTAGATTAAGTAGTGTGTAAACTGAGGGACCGATGACCTCAGCAGTTTGGTCCCATAGGTCTTACCACAAATTTCCATTTTTTCTTGAGGCAGCGTAACTCATGGCGCGTAAATTACGAAGACTATTCATCCAGCATTTGACAATGAGAGCGCTTAGTGGTTGCCAACAGATTTTAAACATAATTTCAAGCCCTTTTGAGATTTTCTCACGCTTACATGCTGAAAGTCAAATATTTAACTCGTTTTTAAAGTAGTCAGGCTTTAGAAGCAGTTTTTTACGTGGGAATGCGATTATGTAAAGAGTCGGGGGTGGTGGTGGGGTTACTGATAACACCCTTTTACGGAACGGGGATGATTTTTTTAAATGTATAATCGTCGTTCGCGCCTGCATATACAGACATAAGCAGTTCAATTAGAGATAGTTGCCTTGTTAGATATGATGCACTTCAGCAGAGCAGTACGTAAGCTCAGAAATTTACATTTCTGTCATTACATTCTACTCACTATCGGAATAACAGGCGCACATAGGATGTAACTGGCAAAGCACGTTTTATAGTGGTCATCTTCGAAGGATAGCAAATAACGAAATTTTTTTGTGCGTATAGTCGAAGTAGAGAGGATATAAAATGTAGACTGGCAATGGCAAGGAAAGCGTTTCTGAAGAAGAAAAATTTGTTAACGTGGAGGATAGATTTAAATATCACGAAATCGTTTCTTAAAGTATTTGTATGGAGTGTAGCCATGTATGGAAGTGAAACGTGGACGATAAATAGCTTAGACAAGAAGAGAATAGAAGCTTTCGAAATGTGGTGCTACAGAAGAATGCTGAAGATTAGATGAGTAGATCACATAACTAATGAGGAGGTATTGAATAGAATTGGGGAGAAGAGGAGCTTGTGGCACAACTTGACTAGAAGAAGGGATCGGTTGGTAGGACATGTTCTGAGACATCGAGGGATCACCAATTTGGTATTGGAGGGCAGCGTGGAGGGTAAAAATCGTAGAGGGAGACCAAGAGATGAATACACTAAGCAGATTCAGAATGAGGAGGGCTGCAGTAGGTACTGGGAGATGAAGAAGCTTGCACAGGATAGAGTAGCATGGAGAGCTGCATCAAACCAGTCTCAGGACTGAAGACCACAAAAACAACTTGCAATACAGTGCGAAGAATACCTGGTGAAATTTGTGAGTTCGGGTTGAGTGGCCCTCCACAACGAACGCGCCTCGCCACGCACAAACGTGCGGCTCTGAGCACCGTACAGCGGCGCAGGGTGTTGGTAGGTGCACAGAAATGTTCCCTGCGCGCGCCTATAACAATGGAAAACGAGAAACGCCGTCCAAACAGCGCCGCGCAAGAACGAACCATTTCCTTTGATGTATCGACAAAGCGCGGAACTTTAATTTGTTGCGCAGAGTAGCGCTGTTTGGCTTCCACACCGCGGCGATACCACACTGAGCCGAACTGCTTTCGTTGTCGCGCCGGTGTGGACACGGCTTTATACAGGATTCGAGATCTCGTACACAGAGCCGCCACCTCTGGGAAAAGCGTCTAGTCTAACCCGACTGGACATCGACTCGAACTGAGATAACGGATACGGGTGCGTCGTTCTAGGCTGTTTCATTAATCGTAGTAGTTAGGTGGTGAGTGCCCCATTGGAGTGTCTCAGCCGCAAAGTTACTAGATGTTTTTAAGCCTTAGTTTATCTTGCTGAAAGACCTCGAAAATAGGGCACAGCCAATGGCCTTAATATGTCCAAAAGTTAACGGCTGCTGTGCAAGTTATGGCTACGTGAACCAGGGGACGTAGCGTAATGTACTCAGTGACATACTATACCATTACACCACTGGGGCCCTTATGACTAAGGTAATCTGGTAATTTTCGTTGTCCTCGGAGATTAGAATAATATTCCGTAGTTATTTTGTTCCTTCTCTGAATAAAGTTCCTTAAGATATTTCAAAGCACCTTGGCCCACATATTTTGCCGGTGACGTCGCTTTCGCCTTCTGTGGACCTGAAGAACTGGCTTCTGTCTACTGTCTCGTTTGTTCTCTTGATTCTGCTATGTAGCGGTGAAGCCATGCTCCATCCTTTGTCCCAAACGCGCAAAGAAAATCACTTTTGTTTTTACGATATGCTACGAAACACTATTCGGAAATGTACGATTCGTTTGTGAACTGCCGTGACCAGGCGCGACGGTCTTCTAACATAAAGCTTTCTGCATGCAAAATGTGCGAAAACTTTCATGTGAAATTCATGAAACGTTGGCGCATTCGCGCATTTTCGTACGCCCATCTTCCCGGTTCATATCGTGCACTATTTCCATCATTTCTGCTCTAGCTGCACTTTTCGCGGTTCTTATCGTGGGTCGCAGTGGAGGCCTTCCCAACATCATTTTAATAAGTCAGCACATTTCTTCACGGTGGAAACTGAAGGAAAAGAGTCACCATGCACATTTATGAACCTCGGATGAATTTCAGTCTCTTACCTGGGGTCCACGCACATGGCCTTGCTCAGACAAATGCTTAAGCAAGCTGCCCGTCTCCAGTATTTTTTGACAGCACTAGTTTGTCAAACTTTCAATATATTAAAGAGATCCTCACACATGCATTAATGTCAGCTGGTAATACGATTTCACAAGGTTAACATGCCGATCATCTGAAAGGAAGCGAGTGCCGTATTTATATTGGCTGTATCTGGCAAGAAACAGCGGCAAAGAGGAAGCAGCTCCGAGAAAGGCTGAAAAAAAAGAGTAACTTGTCGCATGTTAATTTAGTGACTGAAATCGGATGGCAGTCTGTTCTTCCTCAGGAGCCTAAAGCAGGGAAGGCAGTGATGTTAGACGCTGGTTCTGTAGCGAAGTCGACGTTCTCACTCGGAAGTCGTTCCATGGACTTCAAGTCGGGTCTCTAGAGGCCAGTCCAATTTAAGAACGTTATTGTCCACAAACCATTCCCTCTTAGATGCTCCGTCTCCGAAATGGTCCTCTACTGTGCAGTAAACAGTGCCGTAAAATGTGTTAGTATCCTTCCGAATGTAACGTTTTCTTAGGCCCCATAAGGAGCCCTCACCCCTAAACACGAAGAAAGCCCTCATAGGATAACACCATCTCCTCTGTATTTCACTGTTGACGCTCCATGTAATGGCAGGTCGCATTCTCGGGCATTCACTAAACCCAAACCCTTCCATCCGATTGCCACAGGGTATAGCATGATTCGTCACTCCAAATCATTCATTTCCAGTCATCCATTGCGCAGTAGTATCGCTCTTTACACCGCCTCAAGCGCCACTTAAGCTCATGAGGAGCTGACTCGACCATCCTGACCCCATTCCTTTTATCTCCTTATGCACAGTCATTGTGCTACCTGGAATGCGGGTAGCACTTTGGAACTTACGAGTGATTCCTTCCGCTGATTCATGCGATTTGCTACATCTAGGCCTACTTTGCTACATCTAGGCCTACCCTCTGCGGTGCCCGACTATCCCTGTCACCTACGTGAGGTCTGGCTATTCGTGCTTTGGTTTACTTGTGATTGTGTCTCCGCGTTTCTACTTCACAATCACATCACCCGTAGTCTACTTCGACAGCTTTAGAAAGGTTGAAATGAAGCTATTGGATTTGTTACTCACGTGACATGGGGGGAATCACTGATGCCGCTGCTCTCGGTAGTTAAGTGAAGGTCGTCGGCCACTGCGTTGTCCATGGTGAGAGTAATGCCAGAAATGTGGTATTCTCGGCACACTCTTAACTCTGTGGATTTCAGGATATTGAATTATCTAACGATTTCGCCGGCCGCGGTGGCCGTGCGGTTCTGGCGCTGCAGTCCGGAACCGCGAGACTGCTACGGTCGCAGGTTCGAATCCTGCCTCGAGCATGGGTGTGTGTGATGTCCTTAGGTTAGTTAGGTTTAAGTAGTTCTAAGTTCTAGGGGACTTGTGACCTAAGATGTCAAGTCCCATAGTGCTCAGAGCCATTTGAACCATTTTTTTTCTAACGATTTCCGAAATGGAATGTCCCATGCGTCTAGCTCCAACTACTGTTCCACGTTAGAAGTCTGTTAATTCCCGTCGTGTGGCCTTAATCACACCGGAAACCTTTTCACTGGAATCACCTGAGCGCAAATGTCGGCTCCGCCAATCCACTGCCTTTATATATGTGTAAATCGCTATTCCATGGTTTTTGTCACCTCAATGTAAAGTACAGGCTTTCGTGTAAAAATAAAATTGCTAAGAAAAGCTTATTTGTGTTATTTTTATTTCAAAACGGAACCTACTTAAAAAAAATACACGCTTCGTAGATATGACGGGCTCTTCATAGCCAACTACAAAAATGGTTCAAATGGCTCTGAACACTATCAGACTTAACATCTGAGGTATCAGTCCCCTAGAACTTAGAACTACTTAAACCCAACCGAAGGACATCACACACATCCATGCCCGAGACAGGATTCGAACCTGCGCCTAGAACCGGCATAGCCAACTACAGGACGGATTAACTTGCATTTTGACAGGGAACCTGTTGTAAGTTAGTGTTTTTTTTTTTTTTGGGTGGAGGGAGGGGGGGAAACTGACATAGCGCGGTGGCCTATGGGCGAAATCTAAATTGAGAACTTTTTCTAGAAGGTTCGTACAGTGTTTAAATGGCCAGTGCGCGTGTAGCAGTGTGCGCGCGTGAGGATTCGGCCAGTACAGAGGGCGCTGCATGTATAAATGCGGCGCTGCGGCCCGACAGCTTAGCGCGTGGCAAACGAGGTGTCCCCCCCGCCCCTCCCCTCTCAAGCCCTACTCATCGCCGCCACGGCTGCCCTCGTTTCCAGAGAATCCTCACAACGCCGCCCGACACTTCTCATCAACATCGCGTCACTGCAAGGCTGCTAGTCGTCACTGCACACAGCGTTGAGCGCACACACCCTGCCCCCCCCCCCCCCGCCAACCCCCTCCCTCTCTCTCTCTCTCTCTCTCTTTGCAACTACGACGGAGTCCCTACCAAATCCTAGACTGCTACTGTTATTCCTTGTATCTCACTCTGAGGCAAAGCTGTCTTCCCATTCTCTCATTCCTCAAGAATGAACAATGTTGATCTGAAATGGGTTCAAACAAAATGCCAACTTTAGAATACTGAGCACGAATGATTGCCAAGTACGACCAAACAATGATCAGAACCTCTCCCAACATCCTTCATGAGTATAGCAAGTGCCGTCAATGTCAGTGTCGCTTGTGAGCGTACTTTCACGAGAATTACAGACTAATAACGCTAATGTCCGACTATTGAGGGTTATTTATCCTAACGAGGGGACCTTACCGAGTGGCCGTCTTCTGATTTCGCCGCAAGTACACGTTTTGAAAGCCATTTCCCGGCCATCAGTTTCCCAAAGCAAGACGATGCAATTAAAATAAAAATAACTTTGAAGATAAGATGATTTCTGATCGCTGTTAAGTATAAAACTCCTTTAGCTTATAAAATTATTCGTCAGTAGTAGAGTGCATAATGCGGTCTTTACTGACACATAAAGGGGAAACGTTTGCAAAAATCGCGAAAATTTCTTGACCTATTAATTTTGAAATTTTTACAAAATATTGTAATAAAAGTTCGGACGGGCATAGGCTATAAACAATTTTTAAACAAAACCGTATATACAACATGGTGCTGTTTAGTTTTCTTTTTCGCAATCCGTTTTACCAGAAAACTGAGTATTACGAATCTTGTATTTCTGAATCGTCCGAGACTTTGTAATGTTACCCGTTCGCAGGTGAAGACTATTCGAAATAATGTCATTGACACTACTGTCCCCACAGAACCAGAACCTGGAGAGGTCTATATACCATTGATGCCAACCGATTTACGCATTCATTTTAAGTGACTTCAGTTCCTAACCATGGTTTCGTTTGCGATAACAATAAACAAGGCTAAAAGTCAGGCACTCAAATGTGTTGGAATTGATTTACGATCATAGTGCTTTTCGCATATCAATATTAATGTTGCTCTTCACGAATCGGTAGCTCAGAAAACTAGTTCATTCTCTCACGACACAGTGTGCAAAAACCTAATAATGTTGTATATTCTAAAATTTTATCATTATATTGTGTACAATTTTTTAAAAAAATTACACTTGATAGAAACCCAAAACTGAAACAGAGGAGTGTTTCATTCGTATTCTATACGATTTATTATAATGTCGAAATCCACACCTTCAAAGTGAGTAGAGTCGCCACGACGAGTCGAAATTTGCGTCCTGACACAATTTCCAGGCATATGCTAATTCCAATACATATTTAGCAGTTACGAAGCATTGTGGGTTCGCTAATAGATTTATAATCGTGATGTTGCTGGTTCGAATCTCGCCAGTATCAACGTTTTTATCTTTATTTAAATGTCATATTTATCAAGAAATTGAAATGTTAATTCGCAGATACAGAAATAAAATTTTTAATACAGGTAACATCATTGTATTCGAATTGTTATAAATTAGATGTTGATACAGACCTGCGAGATGCCGTTTTGTTAAATCAAAGAAATTACATTCATCAATTATTCTGTTCAGTCTCTAGAAATTAAAAAAAGTATTTTCTTTTCTGTCTGATGTTTTACATTTATGTACCAACTTTTGTTGTGGAAACTCGCATTTTCAAGGGAATGGTAATTAAAAATTTATTATTAGTAAAAATTATGAGTTAATATTTGTTAAGTAACTTTTGCTTTCCGGTATAACGTGATATGGCTCCAAATGTTTCTTTTTATTAGCAATCACGCTACTTTGAAACGAATGACACACTGTGGCTGTTCACTTCCAAAATCACACACATAAAATCGAAATTACAGTAACTGTCGTCATACTTCCTCCTGCGTCTGTTAATGGCATGTCATGATACATTTGAAATGTCGCATTTAGTACTTACCTTTAAGACCATGCTGACCGGGAAACACAAATCACAAAAAATAAATTACAATTAAAAAAAACGAAATGCACCCGATAGACCTAACCTTCAGACTGATTGTTGCTGAATAAAAATAAATGAGTCACGTAGTAGGCTGCGATTCGGCTGCCATCTACCGCGCTGGCATAGTAGCAACACTTACTCGCCGGCCCGCTAGGTATCACTACAGTGTATTGTAAGGTGGTAGACGCTCGAGGGGTTTGCGGCGAGCTGAGGAAGCAAACCCGGCCCCCACATGTACAGCCAAGGGGTGGGGAGCCGTGCGAGGGAAGGAGGGCCGCATGCCTCTGCTTCGTGCTTCGCGGACACGGTAAGTCACGCACGGATGCAAAGAACGCTTGAATGATATTAATCAAAACTGAAATCGTTTTATCCATTGGCATGTTTAATAAATATTCTGACTGCAACAATTACCTACTGTTATTACAAGGAAAGCAAGCAGTACGAAACAGAGTGAAGTACAACGTGGCACTCACAGTACTGTCAGCTATGTAACGTTGGCTGCAACCAAAAACAAATGACTACCGGCCGAACCATTCCGACGTCTGCCGACACAGCACTAGGGAGCCGATCGGCCCACTGGAGGATACACTGCACTAGCACACACATTGTTTCTTTACTTACAAGGGGAACTCCCCATCGCACCCCTCTCAGATTTACTCGTATGATGGCTCAGTGGTTACCCCGTCAAAAACTGATCACGGATTAAGCATGAAAACAGGAAGGAGGTGTACTGGACTGTGAAAACAGAAGCAAACAGAAACAATGAACGGTTCAAGCCCAGGATGTGCAGCATCGAGCTTATGTCTGTAGCCACGGCGTCGTGGTTCTTTAGTGACGGTGTTGTACTGCGAAGGGGGAGATTCGTGTTCGAAACTCTCTAGTCCCCCAATTTATTTGTTTATTTTTTTCACAAAATTATGAACTGCGCGTCCGGTCATTGGCGTGTCTGTCCACTGTATTCAAATTTGTGTCTGTGTCATGATGTAACGTTTGTTTGCAACAACGAGGTGAGAGGAAGGGACCTCCAGCCGTACGTAGCTCCTGTTTGTTCTACACAAGTACCACCACATGCTATGACCCTTACGTTCCGTTTTTAAGTTTTGACTCTTGAATTCCTTTGCAGTAACATGGTTCACACCCGTTTATTTGTTGCTTTCATTTTGTGAGAAGTCTATACGTCATCTCGCCTGCTCTCGTTATTCATCACATTTACTTGCGACGGTAATATATTCTTACCAAATGACTCACATTCTACCAGTAATGTATGGTGTGACAGTTGCCAAGACTACAGAAGGAGAAAAGATACGTCCGCAACCGGACGAAAGTTCACAATACAGGGTGTACAAGAAAGACCGGGAACACTCTCAATTATTTATTGCACAAGAACTAAACATTGTACAGATGTCACAAATATTGCACTTTGAAGAGAAACTCTGAAAGTGTTTCAAAAATGACCAGTATATTTGAAACGGCAATAAAAACTAAACGAGCAGCGATAGAAATACACCGTTTGTTGAAATATGCTTGGGACAACAGTACATTTTCAGGCAGACAAACTTTCGAAATTACAGTAGTTACAATTTTCAACAACAGATGGCGCTGCGGTGTGGGAAACTCTATAGTACGATATTTTCCACATATCCACCATGCGTAGCAATAATATGGCGTAGTCTCTGAATGAAATTACCCGAAACCTTTGACAACGTGTCTGGCGGAATGGCTTCACATGCAAATGAGATGTACTGCTTCAGCTGTTCAATTGTTTCTGGATTCTGGCGTTACACCAGGTCTTTCAAGTGTCCCCACAGAAAGAAGTCACAGGGGTTCATGACTGGCGAATAGGGAGGCCAATCCACGCCGCCTCCTGTATGTTTCGTATAGCCCAAAGCAATCACACGATCATCGAAATATTCATTCAGGAAATTAAAGACGTCGGCCGTGCGATGTGGCCGGGCACCATCTTGCATAAACCACGAGGTGTTCGCAGTGTCGTCTAAGGCAGTTTGTACCGCCACAAATTCACGAAGAATGTCCAGATAGCGTGATGCAGTAATCGTTTCGGATCTGAAAAATGGGCCAATGATTCCTTTGGAAGAAATGGCGGCCCAGACCAGTGCTTTTTGAGGATGCAGGGACGATGGGACTGCAACATGGGGCTTTTCGGTTCCCCATATGCGCCAGTTCTGTTTATTGACGAAGCCGTCCAGGTAAAAATAAGCTTCGTCAGTAAACCAAATGCTGCCCACATCTATATCGCCGTCATCAATCCTGTGCACTATATCGTTAGCGAATGTCTCTCGTGCAGCAATGGTAGCGGCGCTGAGGGGTTGCCGCGTTTGAATTTTGTGTGGATAGAGGTGTAAACTCTGGCGCATGAGACGATACGTGGACGTTGGCGTCATTTGGACCGCAGCTGCAACACGGCGAACGGAAACCCGAGGCCGCTGTTGGATCACCTGCTGCACTAGCTGCGCGTTGCCCTCTGTGGTTGCCGTACGCGGTCGCCCTACCTTTCCAGCACGTTCATCCGTCACGTTCCCAGTCCGTTGAAATTTTTCAAACAGATCCTTTATTGTATCGCTTTTCGGTCCTTTGGTTACATTAAACTTCCGTTGAAAACTTTGTCTTGTTGCAACAACACTGTGTTCTAGGCGGTGGAATTCCAACACCAGAAAAATCCTCTGTTCTAAGGAATAAACCATGTTGTCTACAGCACACTTGCACGTTGTGAACAGCACACGCTTACAGCAGAAAGACGACGTACAGAATGGCGCACCCACAGACTGCGTTGTCTTCTATATCTTTCACATCACTTGCAGCGCCATCTGTTGTTGGAAATTGTAACTCCTGTAATTTCGAAAGTTTGTCCGGCTGAAAATGTACTGTTGTCCCAAGCATATTGCAACAAACGGTGTATTTCTATCGCTGCTCGTTTAGTTTTTATTGCCGTTTCAAATATACCGGTCATTTTTGAAACACCCTGTATATAAACAGTCGCTTCCCGTATTCTCTCCCGGAGTTCTGATACATCACGTGGTAGAGGCGGTACATACACCATATCTTTAATGTGTCCCCAGAGAAAAAAGTCACACGGAGTGAGATCTGGTGATTGGGGAGGCCATTTCATGAAACAGCTGTCCCCTTCTGTAGCACGGCCGATCCATCGATGCGGCAGCTCCGCGTTCAGTTACCCACGAACTTCACGATGAAAATTGGGTGGAGCCCCATTCTACTGAAAGATGAACGGAGAGTCCCATTGCATTTGAGGCATCAGCCATTGCTGCAACATATCCAAGTAGGATTATTCAGTGACAGTGCTGTCGGCGAAGAAGAATGGCCCGTACAGTTTTCGACGTGACAAGGCGCGAAAGCATTTACCTTTGGGGAATCACGTTCAAATTCAATGCACTTGTGTGGATGCTTCCCAGATTGGACAATTATGCCTGTAATAAGTGTGAAAAGTGGCTTCGTCGCTAAAAATTAAGCGATCAACAATGCCATCCCCATCCTCATCCAATTATTGCAACTGTGAACAAAACTCAAAACGCTTGTCTTTGTCGTCATTGAGCTTCTGCACTAGCTCCAGTTTGAATGGTTTCATAGACAGCTTCTGTCGCAGGATTTTCCACACTGCCATTGGAGCCATTTCGAGTTCACGGGATGCACGGCGCAGCGATTTCTTTGGACTCGTGAATGTCTCTCGAACGTGCTCCACATTCACTTCACTCACACTGGGACGTCCGCTTCTCTTTGCCGGGCACAAGCAACCCGTCGTAATGAATTTGTTGTGCCAGTGGTAAATGGCCTTCCTTGTTGGTGGCTTCTTACAGTACTTGGTTCTAAACACCCGTTGAACAGCTGTAGCACACTCGTTTTTCTCGAACTCCAACACACAGAAAGCTTGCTCTGCACCTGAACTCACCATGTTTGTGACTAGCGCTGACAATCGGAAAATTACCAAACTTTGCTGTGGTGGTATACATGAAAAAAAACTTTCAGGGTTTCTCTTCAAAATGACATATATATGATATTTGTACAATGTTTGGTTCTTGTGCAATAAATAATTGAAAGTGTTCAAATGTTCAAATGTGTGTGAAATCTTATGGGACTTAACTGCTAAGGTCATCAGTCCCTAAGCTTACACACTACTTAACCTAAATTATCCTAAGGACAAACACACACACCCATGTCCGAGGGAGGATTCGAACCTCCGCCCGGGGCCAGCCGCACAGTCCATGACTGCAGTGCCTTAGACTGCGCGGCTAATTGCAAGTGTTCCCGGAATTTATGTACACCCTGTATATGGGGCACGAAAGAGATTCGAACACGAAATCCAACACCGTGAGCACACAATCACGACGCCGTGATCCTTGCAATTTGCGCGATATTGCACATCTTAAGCATGGACCGTTGACAGTTTCTATTTTGCTTCTTTTTTTTCATTGTTCAGTATACATTCTTTCTCTTTTCACGTTTGATCTGTGTTCAAAATTTGATGTGCTATCCACTGGGCCATTTTCCCATTAAATCTGATGAGGTGCAATGGGGGGTTTCCCTTGTTAGAATGCAAATAAACCAAACTGTTATTTTTATGACACCACCTCGATGCCCCTGGGTGCTGCGACGCATAGTCTGAAAATCTGACTTACACAGCGTTTCTACATTGCGTGATCTCGAACGCTCAGACCCGCACGGAAATGTTGTTTTAGAATATAAATCACTCAACTCAAAAACAGTGGTATGAGCCATTCGCATGCAAAAGTACGTGTCTCACCACTAGAGACGTTTGAATGATTAACTGTTCTAAGTCTAAGAGTGGAACTTCGGCAGCGCGAAGAAACAAAATACCGATACAACATGACCAAAAACACACACATTGCAATGTTGTGATTTATTGCTGTATTTCCCTGTGCGTAAAGTAATTACCCTGTACAAGCAATAATCACTTTCTCCAGAGCTGATAGTGTTGCACAGCTACTCAAAGTGCAGGAGTGGGATTTCAATAAAGTGATCGAGTGTGGCGGGGCAGCATGCATTCCTGGCTAAAGCCAGTTTTTCACATTCGACATCATTTCTGTATTCAAGCAGCGCAGTATCAAAACGCCAGCAGTAATTACATTTTCAAACGTGGCATATGGCAATGGACTGGTTGAAAGCATAAATGATGTTGAATGTGAAAATTTAGCTTTGGTTAGATGTGGATATTGTTCGGTTCCACTTTGCTTCGACCTATTCGTTGAAATGCCCCACCCGCCCTTCGAAGATTGAAAAGCTGTCAACACTATCAGATCAGTAGAAAAGATTTGTTTTTCACACAGCATAATTATTTAAGTAGAGGGAAATATAATAAAAAGTCACGACTTTGAAATGCTGTATATATTAAGTATTCGCATTTGCGAGTGTGTATAACCATCAGCAGTAGATTGGAATGACGACAGTGAAAATTTGTGCCGGAACCGGGACTCGAACCCGGATTTTCCGCTTCCAGCGATCGGTCGCCTTACCATTTGGGTATCCGTGCACGAACCATGGTCAGACGCAGACTTCCATATGTCGTCAACCGTGCGTCTACAACCTACACTCATACATCCATTATGTGTATTCCCGTATGATGGAGACGTTTTGCTTGAAATTCGCTTGCCAGGTGTCGCGGGTACATACGATATTGCGGTGCCTCTGTTATTCCGAATTACGATTCAAAGTTGCTTCTTTGGACATGCATTCCTTTGGACATGCATATATGTCCAAAGGAACTTTGCATCGTAATTCAGAATAACACAGGCACTGCAATATCGTGTTGAAATATTGTGTTTTTGGTCTTATTGTATTGATATTTTTATTCTTCGCGTTACGAAAGTACCTGTCTTAGACCCCGAATAGATGGTCGTTCAGATGTCTCATATGATAAGGCGCGCAGTTTTGCATGCGAACGACTCAGACCACTGTTTTCGGGATAAGCGACTTGTACTCTAAGCACATTTTCGTGCGGGTCTTAGCATTCGGGGTTACACGCTATTAGTGTACTGAATGGCAGATGTTTTTAAATATGGCCGACCGGAGTGGCCGAGCGGTTCTAGGTGCTACAGTCTGGAACCGCGCGACCGCTGCGGTCGCAGGTTCGAATCCTGCCTCGGGCGTGGATGTGTGTCCTTAGGTTAGTTAGGTTTAAGTAGTTCTAAGTTCTAGGGGACTGATGACCTCAGAACTTAAGTCCGATAGTGCTCAGAGCCATTTGAACCTTTTTTTTTTTTAAATATGGATCAATGCAATTAGTTCCCCAAACAAAAAGAAAGAACCCAATAGAATCTGATTATAATATCTGTATTAAATGTCTCCGCCTGCTATATTACGTGAATACTGGAGAATAGGAATGTGGAGCTATATGAAATGCAAAAAAAAAAAAAAAAAAAAAAAAAAAAACAAAACTAGTGAAACCGGTGTTCGAGAAGGCAAATGAATTTTGTTAGCAGTATTCTGGGAAAGTGCTGTGCATCTGTAGAAGAAAAGGCGTATAATACGCTTGTACCATCTCTTGCTCCAGTGTGTGGTGTCGTAGTCAAGTTGACGTAATAAGAAGGGAATTCCGAGAAGTGCTACCATTATCATGACAGGTTTATACACAAAATTGCAACAGAGATGTGCAGTGAACTTTAAATGGCGAGGCGTTGTGCATCACGGTGTGATTTAGTGTTAGAAATCTGATAACGTATGTTGCTAGAAGGCAACCAAGAGTCGAGTTCGCTTGAAGACTTTAACAATCGTTCTTCCCCGCACAATTCGCTACAGGAAAGGGTGGAATTGACTGTCGTACATAACGTACCATGTGCCACACATCATAAGGTGTCTTATGCAGAATAAATGTGGATGTAGTTCGAAACGACAATTAACGGTAGCTTCTCAACGCTGTTGGTGTTTCGTGCACTCCATGACACGCTACTTCACCTCCTTTAGGGCAAAAGGAGGTACTACGTACTCGTAGGTAGATGGCTATCATTCAGTTATTGTTGAGTCTGTTTAGATGCAGGAGGCCGATTGGAGCTGCCCACCTTACATGACCATACAGCGCCCAATTGCAATACTGATGGTGGTAATCTGCTAAGTTAGTACCAATTTCTGCTAGAACGTTCCGCTCGTTTGCTTTTTATTTTGTTATTTTTTATGCAATCTAGTTCGCATTTTAATCAAAAATACACTTAGAACATATTTGTTATATATTGTTTAAAGTAGAATCTTGCAATCTACTTCAGGTACCTGGAGAGCAGGCCTAATATCGATAAAAAATTTAAAATGATGATGATGATGACATTAATAGTAATAATCAGACTGAAACACCTTTTACATTTACTTCTACAGCGATATAGGAAATTGTCGTGTTTACTGATCCAGTAGCTGATAAACAAAGGAACAGTGCGGCAGTACAGCTGTTGACACGAAGTGCTCCATGAAGTAATTTACAGCCCCTGTGTGTCACATCGTATATCTGTTTTCCTGTGTAAACTGATGAAAAACTGCTACACTGCAATGCAGCGAGGCAAACTCGACCTGAAACGAGGCCTCCAACATACGCCAGTGCCGTGACACCGGTTGATCTTAAGCTGCAATGCTCATTCCTTAATCTGAAATGGAGCAACATTATGGCTTACGTCTGGAAATTAATCGTTGAGTATGAGGTAACAGTTCAAACCATCGTCGATTGTTTACGTTTCATTTATATAGTGTCTGTTATCGTTCTAACAGGTACGTTGTTTTACGCGATAGGACAGGAGCACTTTAACTTTTTAATTGAAGAGTTTGATTTAGTCTTCATCAAGGGGTGTTGAAATCGAAAGAAGGTGATGAACTTTTTTCCTCTTTCTTGTGTCTGTGTCCTGCATCGGCTTAGAGTCGGCATGGTTATTGACGGCTTTGGCACGGATAATGTAAGAGCTGTGAGCTGTCACCGATCCTCTTTAAGCTGTATCTAGGAGCAGTCCTTCAGACTTGGCATAGAAAATGCCAGGTTATGGGAGTGACAGTAGAAGACAGCAAGATATTGAGCCTGTACTTTGCAAATGACTAGATTTTTACTACTAGAAGATAAAAGTTATCTGAGCTATATGATAAGACCGAATAAGGCTGGCCTGAAGATGAGTGAGTGCTTGGCCGCTGGAAATCGAAATGTAAATAATTTGGATGTAGATCGAGAAGTAATTGTAAGTGTGGAAAGTCAAAATATGTTGGGGTATTATTTAACAAAAACGGCCCACGTAATGCTGAAATCACAAGTAGAATTAATAAAGGACGACCTGTAACAAGGGCAATGAACACTGTTCTGTGGAACAAACAGATAAGAACAACAACGATGGAGAGAATCCATGTTACTGTAATACCGGATGTAGTTTTGTACGAAGCAGAAGCCTGGGACATTAGCAGCAATAATAATAATTTATTATTATAATGATTGTTGCCCTTTAGGAGAGCAATTGAACTTGAAATCATAATTTAATCTCCGGATGTTTTTCTACTTTTCTTCCCAAAAACTCTTCATCCTCTCAGAATGCTCCTTCTTCCGTTCTTCTGTCCATTTTTTACCAGGCTGGCGCGATGTTCTTTCCTCAAGCTTCACACTTGTAATTTTATTCCGTTAATCAGTGCGGTCTTCGAGATTTTTTATGTTGATCTGCTGCAGATCCCTCTGGACTTATTTCAGCCATTAATAATAATAATAATAATAAACTGTTTGTCACTGAGATAGGTAAAGCTCAAGTTATACTAGGATGGATAGGATAGCAAATCACGTAATCCGACAAAGAATGAAAATGTATAGGGATATCTGTGACGATATCCAACAAAAACAGGTCATGTGGCTTGGCCATGTGAATAAGATGAATGAAGACAGGATACCAAATAGGATACTGTGGTGGATACCATCCCAGCGGAAGAAAATGGGTCGCCCCCGACGCAGCTGGCAAAATCATATGGAGGAGGGATACCCTGTACCCCAGCCTGTAGTGTTATTGATGTGAAAGTGAGCGAACGTTTTCTAAATGTTTGCGAATCGTGTAACTGAGGCGGGACTAGGGTACCACCCGGGCATTCACCTAGTTAGATGTGGGAAACCGCCTAAAAATCCACATCCAGGCTGGCCGGCACACTGACCCTCGTTGGTAATCCGCTGGGAGGATTCGATGAGGGGCCGGCGCGCGTACCTGTCCCGGAAGCGGTGCTTCGATGTGCACAGTTATCGGAGCGGATCGGAAGAAAATGATTAACAACCTTCGAAATTCAGCGCAGTCATGATGCAAATTTCAAACTCGCAGTTATTCGTTAGACGACTTCTAATGGAGAAGCTAGTAAAACGTGTGGTTGGACGAACCCAGTGTGGCGTTGTATCGCATAAAGAATAATCTGCAAATTACTGTTCCATGAAGAAAATCCCACATACGGCCAAAAACTGAAAAACATCCGGAACTTGAGCTAGGTTTCTTCCTTTGTACTACATAAAAGAAAAGATTCGCAGGTTCACGGGCAGAAAAGGCCGCTCTATCCGATGAAGTACTTCACTAATACAGACTGCCAGAAGGGGTTACCGTGAAACTCGTCAAGTATCAGAGGCACGTAAACCAAAAGCGGCAGTGGCACTCACGCGGCCGGCCGCGGTGGTCTAGCGGTTCAGGCTCTCAGTCCGGAACCGCGGGACTGCTACGGTCGCAGGTTCGAATCCTGCCTCGGGCATGGATGTGTGTGATGTCCTTAGGTTAGTTACGTTTAAGTAGTTCTAAGTTCTAGGGGACTGATGACCACAGATGTTAAGTCCCATAGTGCTCAGAGCCATTTGGCACTCTCGCTTTACACTGAATCGACAACGCCGACGAGCTGCCCGTCTTTTCAAGACTTGCCAAGCAATACGACAGTGGACTACACACATCAACAAACCTTTTCCATCATCCCTATATGTCGTGCAGGTGTGTTGTTGTTATGACTGTTCCTGTGCCGCTGTGAAGGTCACCACTCAGTTGTTTGTAAACATACACACAGTTACCGTGAGCGCTACGTATGGGTAGAACGCAGCACTCGAATGTATTACACAGCATTTCAGTTGAAAGTAAAACACCATGTCTGTGGAACTGTAGAGTGAACCTCCATCATGCCACGAAGGACAGTCGCCACCAATGATTAGCTCCGCGCCATCACGCTAGGCACAGGCTTCTCAACCTTGGAAGTTTCTAGATGTATGCACCGGAGTTAAAGTAATATGGTGCGGACACGGAATCGTTTCCATTTGACAGATGGTGTTGGAGGCTTACACCGCACAGGCCGTCCACATTCGACATGTGCACATAATGATCGCTATCTTCGACCTCTGAGGCAAAAGAACGATGGGCTAAGTGTTCCAGAACTGAATTCGGCGTTCGAAAAGGCTACAGGACGTCATTCGTCACGTCAAACAGTTAAGAGACGATTACATGATCCAGATCTCCATTCTCAACGACCATGACGAGCACTGCTTCGTACACTACAACACCATGGACTCAAATATGGCCAAGAAAGAATGCAGAATGGACGCCGCAGGATTGTCGTCAGGTTTTGTTTACGGACGAAACTCGGATCTATTTTTTCCCTGATAATCGCGGACATTGTGTTTGGAGAGAACCCGGTAATATCGAACGCCTCCAACACTATGTCCCACATGTGCAACAAGGTGGTCGTGGAGAGATGTACTGGAGTAGCACATTACATGGGACCACCGTACACCTCTCGCGGTTGTTGAGGGCAATCTGTTTGCGCTGCGGTACAGGGACGAGATTCAGGAACCAATAATGTCACTGTATCGCCAACTTTTTGTTCACAGTTTGATCTTGATGGACCTTGACTCACGGGCTCGTCGTGCTGTTCTCGTGAAAATGTGTCGGATCGATTGAAATGAGCTGTGTTTGGATGTCGACAACGGCCACGTGCTCTGCGCACGTTACTCCGAATCGCCACTGAAGAATGGGACGATTTGCTGATCTCATCTATGATATTCCACGATGGATGCCAGCCTGCATCCGAGCAAGAGGACGTTTCATCACATAATGACGCTGCTCAGTAGTGCTGTGAAAATCCCCCCGTGGGAAACAGGCAGTTTTATCGTTACAAAATGGTTCAAATGGCTCTGAGAACTAAGGGACTTAACATCTTAGGTCATCAGTCCCCTAGATCTAAGAACTACTTAAACCTAACTAAGCTAAGGACATTACACACATCCATGCCCGAGGCAGGATTCGAACCTGCGACCGTAGCAGTCCCGCGGTTCCGGACTGAAGCGCCTAAAACCGCACGGCCTTATCGTTACACTTTTTTTTTATTTGGTCATCTGGATACACTGCACATGAATATGTACGCATGTTTCAGAGCCAATTTTTGTTTTCTTTGTTGTGTATTTCACAATAAAGAGGTAATGCAAAACTTTTATTGGTTTATGTGTAAAGAGGTGAAAAAATCTCACTAAGAAAAACTGGAAGAGTAAATCTAAGAATTACCATCTTGTTTGCAATTGTCGTAGGAGGAGGAAAGCTTTGCTCCAATATTATTCTGAACTGTAACTTTGTCCAAGGAAAATTCGATTAACTGAAGCTTTCGATACCGCTTCGCCAACTCAGCGCAAACTGTGACCTTTCAGCTTAACCTAGACGTAAGACTGCACTACAGATCAGTATGTCATGACAACCTACATTCCTAAAAATAATATAGACGCAAAAAATATTGAAGTGTTCTCTTCCTGCTTAAGCATGTATGACGTCACACTCTTCATCTTCATTGCGTCAAACGGCGAAGCTGACATCCGTTATCGGTAGGTTCACTTGACCCGGAGAATATGCCTTCACAGTTAGTGATTCGTTGCCAAGAAAATGCTAAATGACAAAAACATCAATGATGAACTGGCTAGCTACTGTTTGGAGTCGATGACCTTGTGCGCTGCTCGGGAAGAGAGCTTTGCCAGTGTTGAATGCCTTTAAAGGTCGCTTCAGACCTGAAATAAAGATTTTTCTGAACAGTCGAACTGCACATATTGGCCATATGTAGTAATAAAATGTAGAATAATAAATTTAAAACAAAATTGCGGACTGAATTATGATTACAGTGCCTGTCCAGTCTTTGATATAAATTGTCATAAAGAAGGAACGAGCTACGAGACAGCAGTAGTCGTCTGTTATGTCACAGGTGAAATATATGTTATCTGTTCGCTATCTCCTGTCTTGGTTGAAGATTATCGACCAGAACTTGAGACAGTGATGTTTATCGACCAACAGTGACCTTCAGAGATATTCGTCACGTAGCATTCAAAGTACAGTCGGTTCTCTGTATCTTTAATGCACATTATCTGCAGAGAAATCTTGTTAACATATCTTCAAGAAATGCTTCTGGTTAATAGCTAACAATCAAGGTCACAGTTGTCCCCCCCCCCCCCAGGAACTGCCCACTTTCCTGCTGCCTGACCCAGTATACTCGTATGTAGCGTCTGCTTATTGTCCCAAATTTAGCATTTCATTTATTCTTGTGGCTGGAAGCTGTTCTTGCCACCACATCGACAGCTAAGCTGGTCGGAACCAAGTTTTTACGAGTATCTGGTTGGACAAGGACGGATGAACATAGCCGATTTTTTTCTTCCAAATTTAATTGTCTATTTCGGACGCTGACAACAATCTCAAGTCTTGTTGTTGTTGTTGTTGTTGTTGTTGTGGTCTTCAGTCCTGAGACTGGTTTGATGCAGCTCTCCATGCTAATCTATCCTGTGCAAGCTCCTTCATCTCCCAGTACCTACTGCAACCTACATACTTCTGAATCTGTTTAGTGTATTCATCTCTTGGTCTCCCTCTACGATTTTTAGCCTCCACGCTGCCCTCCAATGCTAAATTTGTGATCCCTTGATGCCTCAGGACAAGTCCTACCAACCGATCCCTTCTTCTAATCAAGTTGTACCACAAACTTCTCTTCTCCCCAATCATATTCAACACCTCCTCATTAGTTACGTGATCTACCCACCTAATCTTCAACATTCTTCTGTAGCACCGCATTTCGAAAGCTTCTATTCTCTTCTTGTCCAAACTATTTATTGTCCATGTTTCACTTCCATACGTGGCTACACTCCATACAAATACTTTCAGAACGACTTCCTGACACTTAAATCTATACTCGATGTTAACAAATTTCTCTTCTTCAGAAAAGCTTTCCTTGCCACTGCCAGTCTACATTTTATATCCTCTCTACTTCGACCATCATCAGTTATTTTGTTCCCCAAATAGCAAAACTCCTTTACTACTTTAAGCGTCTCATTTCCTAATCTAATTCCCGCAGCATCACCCGACTTAATTCGACTACATTCCATTATCCTCGTTTTACTTTTGTTGATGTTCATCTTATATCCTCCTTTCAAGGCACTGTCCATTCCGTTCAACTGCTCTTCCAAGTCCTTTGCTGTCTCTGACAGAATTACAATGTCATCGGCGAACCTCAAAGTTTTTATTTCTTCTCCCTGGATTTTAATACCTACTCCAAATTTTTCTTTTGTTTCCTTTACTGCTTGCTCAATATACAGATAGAATAACATCGGAGGAAGGCTAAAACCCTGTCTCGCTCCCTTCCCAACCACTGCTTCCCTTTCATGCCCCTCGACTCTTATAACTGCCATCTGGTTTCTGTACAAATTGTAAATAGCCTTTCGCTCCCTGTATTTTACCCCTGCCGCCTTTAGAATTTGAAAGAGAGTATTCCAGTCAACATTGTCAAAAGCTTTCTGTAAGTCTACAAATGCTAGAAACGTAGGTTTGCCTTTCCTTAATCTTTCTTCTAAGGTAAGTCGTAAGGTCAGTACTGCCTCACCTGTTCCAGCATTTCTACGGAATCCAAGCTGATCTTCCCCGAGGTCGGCTTCTACCAGTTTTTCCATTCGTCTGTAAATAATTCGCGTTAGTATTTTGCAGCTGTGGCTTATTAAACTGATAGTTCGGTAATTTTCACATCTGTCAACACCTGCTTTCTTTGGGATTGGAATTATTATATTCTTCTTGAAGTCTGAGGGTATTTCGCCTGTCTCATACATCTTGCTCACCAGATGGTAGGGTTTTGTCAGAACTGGCTCTCCCAAGGCCGTCAGTAGTTCCAATGGAATGTTGTCTACTCCCCGGGCCTTGTTTCGACTCAGGTCTTTCAGTGCTCTGTCAAACTCTTCACGCAGTATCGTATCTCCCAATTCATCTTCATCTACATCCTCTTCCATTTCCATAATATTGTCCTCAGGTACATTGCCCTTGTATAGACCCTCTATATACTCCTTCCACCTTTCCGCTTTCCCCTCTTTGCTTGGAACTGGGTTTCCATCTGAACTCTTGATATTCATACAAGTGGCTCTCTTTTCTCCAAAGGTCTCTTTAATTTTCCTGTAGGCTGTATCTATCTTACCCGTAGTGAGATAAGCCTCTACATGCTTACATTTGTCCTCTATCCATGCCTGCTTAACCATTTTGCACTTCCTGTCGATCTCATTTTTGAGACGTTTGTATTCCTTTTTGCCTGCGTTATTTACTTCATTTTTATATTTTCTCCTTTCATCAATTAAATTCAATATTTCTTCTGTTACCCAAGGATTTCTACTAGCCCTCGTCTTTTTACCTACTTGATCCTCTGCTGCCTTCACTACGTCATCCCTCAGAGCTACCCATTCTTCTTCTACTGTATTTCTTTCCCCCATTCCTGTCAATTGTTCCCTTATGCTGTCCCTGAAACTCTGTACAACCTACGGTTTAGTCAGTTTATCCAGGTCCCATCTCCTTAAATTCCCACCTTTTTGCAATTTCTTCAGTTTTAATCTACAGTTCATAACCAATAGATTGTGGTCAGAGTCCACATCTGCTCCTGGAAATGTCATAAAATTTAAAACCTGGTTCCTAAATCTCTGTCTTACCACTATATAATCTATCTGATACCTTTTAGTATCTCCAGGATTCTTCCACGTATACAACCTTCTTTTATGATTCTTGAACCAAGTGTTAGCTGTGATTAAGTTATGCTCTGTGCAAAATTCTACCAGACGGCTTCCTTTTTGATTTCTTAGCCCCAATCCATATTCACCTACTATGTTTCCTTCTCTCCCTTTTCCAACACTCGAATTCCAGTCACCCATGACTATTAAATTTTCGTCTCCCTTCACAAGCTGAATAATTTCTTTTATTTCATCATACATTTCTTCAATTTCTTCGTCATCTGCAGAGCTAGTTGGCATATGAACTTGTACGACTGTAGTAGGTGTGGGCTTCGTATCTATCTTGGCCACAATAATGCGTTCACAATGCTGTTTGTAGTAGCTATCCATTTCCCTTTTTAAATTTTCTAACCTACCTACCCGATTGAGGGATCTGATATTCCACGCTCCGATCCGTAGAATGCCAGTTTTCTTTCTCCTGATAACGGCGTCCTCTTGAGTAGTCCCCGCCCGGAAATCCAAATGGGGGACTATTTTACCTCCGGAATATTTTACCCAAGAGGACGCCATCATCATTTAACCATACAGTAAAGCTGCATGCCCTCGGGAAAAATTACGGCTGTAGTTTCCCCTTGCTTTCAGCCGTTCGCAGTACCAGCACAGCAAGGCCGTTTTGGTTGGTGTTACAAGGCCAGATCAGTCAATCATCCAGACTGTTGCCCCTGCAACTACTGAAAAGGCTGCTGCCCCTTTTCAGGAACCACACGTTTGCCTGGCCTCTCAACAGATACCCCTCCGTTGTGGTTGCACCTACGGTACGGCTATCTGTATCGTTGAGGCACGCAAGCCTCCCCACCAACGGCAAGGTCCATGGTTCATGGGGGGAGTAAGTCTTGGAAGTGAGAAAACGCAGTTGTAGGATGCACGATACAAGAGGTTTCAGACCGCCTCCATGTTCTAATGAGAGTGGCTACTGCCGACCGCCTTATATTTTTCTGTAATGGAAAAGGTCTGTTCCGTCGTACACACTGCCTCGCGAGAGCAATTGAGAAACTGGCTGAGCAGATAGACAGCGAAATTTATACTCAAGCCTCTGAAGTGGCGTCACATCAAAAGGCGTCCACCAGGTAGAGACCCCACACTAAGTATACACTAACGGAAAATAATTGCAACACCAAGAAGTTGTGCGACACAAACAAAACTTTATAGGCACGTTTCTACACCTGAAAGATGAGGTCTATTCGGATTTCGCCCGAGTCGCATAAGAGTGACGGTAATAGCGAAACTCAAGGCTGCTTTAAAGACACGAGGTAACGGTTGTGAGCTTTTGTTACCCTTGATATTCGACGTGGTGAGTTGATGTTAGTCAAGAATGCATTTAAGGTGACAAAGACGCCATTATCAACACCTCACTGAGTTTGAACGAGGTCGTGTAACATGGTTACGAGAAGCTGGATGTTCCTTCTACGATATTGCAGAAAGACTTGGCAGGAATGTAGCCACGATACAAAATTACTTGCAGTGGCGATCACGAGACTGTACGGTCACAAGAATACCGCGCTCTGGACGCCCTCGTGGAACTGCCAAGAGGGAATACCATCGTGTTCGGCGTATGACTCTCAGGCATCGTGCTGAATCTTCAGCAACAATTGGCCCCACAGTGATCAACTAGTTCCTACAGATCGGTCACTTCAAGGACCGCTCCTAACTAGACGCCGTGTGGTGTGCATTTCACTAATCCCAAAACCACCGCCGCCTTTTGCGACTTCGGTTGTGTCAAGCGAGAGCTCATTGAAGTGTAGGGTTGAGGACTGTTGTGTTTACTGATGAAATCTGGTTCTGCCTCGATGCCAGTGATGCCCTCGTATTGGTTAGGAGAAGACTAGGTAAGGCCCACAACCAACCTGTCTGTGTGCTAGACTAACTGGAGCTACCCATGGAGTTACGGTCCAGGGTGCGATTTCGTATGACAGAAGGGGCAGTCCTGTGATTATCCCGCACCCTAACTGCAAAATTGCACGCCAGTCACGTGATTCGACATGTCATGCTGTCACTCATCAACAGTATTTCAGGGAGTGTTTTCCAACAGGATAACGCGCGCACACATAGCGCTTTTGTAACCCGACAATCTCCACAGCGTGAGAGCCGGCCGCCGTGGACGATCGGTTCTAGGCGCTTCAGTCTGGAACCACGCGACCGCTGCGGTCGCAGGTTCGATCCTGCTCGGGCATGGATGTGTGTGATGTCCTTAGGTTGGTTAGGTTTAAGTATTTCTAAGTTCTAGGGGACTGATGACCTCAGATGTTAAGTCCCATAGTGCTCAGAGACATTTGAACAACAGCGTGTCGACATGTTGCCTTGTCCTGCTCGTTCACAAGGTCTGTCTCCAGTCGAGTACATACGAGACATCATAGGAAGAAAACTCTAGCATCATCCACAAGCAGCATTAATTGCTCTGTGTTGACCGACAAGTGTCACAGGCGTGAAACACTATCCCACAAACTGACATCCGGCAAGTATACAACGCAATGCATGAACTTTTGCATGATTGCATTCAACATTCTGCCGGTTATACTATTTATTAATGTACTAGCATCTCACATCTGCAATTGGCTTATCTCGAACATACATTAACCTGTGATATTGCAATGTTAATCACTTAAATATGTTCAAAAATGGTTCAAATGGCTCTGAGCGCTATGGGACTTAACATCTGTGGTCATCAGTCCCCTAGAACTTAGAACTACTTAAACCTAACTAAGCTAAGGACATCACACACATCCATGCCCGAGGCAGGATTCGAACCTGCGACCGTAGCGGTCACGCGGTTCCAGACTGAAGCGCCTAGAACCGCTCGGCCACACCGACCGGCTTTAAATATGTTACCCAGACGAACGTATTCCGCAATTTCATTACTCTACATTAATTATTTTTTGGTGCTGTGATTTTTGTCCGTCAGTATATTTATCGCTGCGAATTTTATTTTATTTATTTCTGATAGTTTACAGAAAATTGGAAGTCAAAATTTTAAAAAAGCGCTTTTTTTTATAAAATCTTGCCAAAGTGTAGTGGTACTCTTGACGCCATTCGCATCACTGGGGATACACCCTTTTTGCCTATTTCCAGTAACCTTTTCGTTTATGTCAAATATTTTCATTCCATCTTAATATCTGTATTTACTTCATAACCTAACTTTGTGTATCCTGCTACGTTCCTGACGAATTTCATTTCGTCTGCCTGTTATCTTGTTTTCTCTCGCTCTCTTTCCTTTTTTCCATTACTCAATATTCATTCCCATACACCAATTTTCCCACTGCTCTTTATATATACATTGATGGAATTGTACGGCTATGTAAAATGGAACTACAGAATTATACGTAAGACTTATTTAGCAAAATGTTGTAAGTGGTAATAAAAAGTTTTCGTTTGAGGGCGTTGCTGCAGCTTATATCAAGTAGTGCGTCTCCGATGGGTGTATATAAGCACCGAAGGGCGTTGCTGCAGCTTATATCAAGTAGTGCGTCTCCGATGGGTGTATATAAGCACCGAAATGTAGGCAAGGGACTAGCGTAGCAATCGTGTCATTCCGATATGTGTGCGGTCAGTACGGAAACTTGACCTATGGCGACATTATTACCAAATGCGTTCAAACAGGACTAACATGCTTTCCTTTCGTGGCTGCCGAAGGACAAACGCCGGTAGACACCCATCGGAAAATGAAGAATGTGTATGGGGCAGCATGTCTGCTGAAAGCCCCTGTCCCAAGAATGTCAAGAACCAGCCACCTCCAGAATGAGATTTTCACTCTGCAACGGAGTGTGCCCTGATATGAAATTTCCTGGCAGATTAAAACTGTGTGCCGGACCGAGACTCGAACTCGGGACCTTTGCCTTTCGCGGGCAAGTGCTCTACCAACTGAGCTACCCAAGCACGACTCGCGCCCCGTCCACACAGCTTTACAGTTTGGAGGGTAGGAGGCGACATATTGGCAGAAGTAAAGCTGTGAGGACGGGGCCCGAGTCGTGCTTGGGTAGCTCAGTTGGTAGAACACTTGCCCGCAAAAAGCAAAGGTCCCGAGTTCGAGTCTCGGTCCGGCACACAGTTTTAATCTGCCAGGAAGGTTCAAACCAGCCACCTGCTGGAAAAAGTGATGCGCACCCTCTTCTTTAATTGCGAGAGCCCATTGCTCATTTATTTCAAGGAACCTGGTGTCTCTATCCCTGGGGAACGATACTGCGCAACACTGGAAAAATTACGGCAAATTAAGGCAAAATGCCCGATAAGAAAAACAGCGACAAGAGGTGTTGCTGCTTCATTATAACACACCGCCCCATATCGCAAATGTCGTAACGCAGAACTTACGCCATCTCAAGTGGGAGAGACGTCCTCTCTGTCTTCTTCCGGTTGGCCTCCATTCAAAAATCTTTTTAGTTGTTCTTCCAGTATCCATCCTGAGGACATGCCCTAGCCAGGCTGTTCGTTTACTTTTTATAATGCTTACGATATCAGCTCATTGTATGAGGCGATCCAGCTTAGTATTCGTCGTAGATATCCAGAAACTATTATTACCCCGAACTGCCCCATAGATCTTGCGCAGCCCTCTACATTCAGATATCCTGAGCTGCTGCTCATCAACACTCGCTAGCGTCCATGCTTCGCATCCTTAGGTTACAACTGTTCTGATCATGACCTTACATAGTTGCAGCTTCGGCTGCCTTTTAATAGCATAAGAGACCAACAATTTCTTAAACGTGGGGAAGCATCTATTACTACTTAGAATGCGCAGTTTTATTTCAGTTGAGATGGAACTTGTGCTGTTAATATTAGATCCCAAATAGTCAAAGTTCTGCACATGTTGCCAGCATATAGGGATCATATCTCATAACTGAACTGTACACACTGGCCCTCTTCTATTTTCTTCAAACTTACAGGATTTGAAGGTCAGTGCCTGGACAGCAGTTTCCGAAAACAGTAGGAAGAATTTCTGCAAGACTGGAAATCGTACTTGGTGGTCGATTTAGTTCAGAAATACTTTTCTTCTGCCCTAATGAGAGGACTGTTACATAAGTAAACGTCCGAAAAAGGAGGCACGCATATATAGACTGTATTCTTTTTTTAAACAGCTGACGAATGGTTTGACATAACTCTTATTACGTATGCCTTTATGTGTGAGAACAACTTGAGCGTAATACACTGACATATGTAGCAACATATATTCTAGCGAAGCTTACAGAGATTGTACAAGCAGCCGGAGTCACTCTTTGTACTTTGATCTGCCGCGGACAAGCGTACAGAGTCCGAAAGACTAATCTCTCGGTTCTGAGCTATAAACAGAGAGAAAAAGTCACAGATAATGTTCAGACCTTTATTCCGCTCTGTGGAAAAAGTAACGGATCTCATCTTGTTTGTGAGGCAGTACGTTGCTTTGACGCTAATATCGTTGAGTGTTGGACAGAGAAGAGAATGTGATAGCAGAAAACGATTATTTGCAATCTTTCTCTGAAGGGTAACGTGATCCAGCACGGAGCATCGTCTGCGTGCTTTCGGCAATCACAGTATCACCAGATGGCTAACTGGAAAAGGAATATTTTGTGTTAAATGTCCCTTGGACGTGGAGGTTATCAGTAGAGGCTCGGTCAGGGGCACACTGGACTCTCATTCGGGAGGACGGCGGTTCACATCCTGGTTCGTCCATTCAAATTTAGATTTTCCGTTATTTCACGAAATCGTTTGAGGTAAATGCTGGGATGGTTCCTTTAAAGGGCAAGGCCGATTTCCTTCCACATCCTTTCAACATTCTGAGGTTGTGATCCGTCTCTAATGACCTCATTGTCGATGGAACGTTAAACACTGGTCTTCATTTCTTCGGACTGCAGAAAGGATAGAGGAGGAACTTGGCCAAGCCGTTTTCAAAGGAACTGACCCGGCATTTGCCTGAAGTGATTTGTAGAAATAACGGAAAATCTAAATATCTGTAGCTGGAAGAGAATTTGAACTGCTATCTTCCCAAGTGCGAGTCCGTTGTCTTAACCGGTGCATAACTTCGCTAGGTGACAGCTAACAGAACAACTAACTTGAAAGAGAAATTCTTTGGGGGTACCCCATCCGATCGATAACGAGACAGTCACCCCTAGTCATTTATTTCGTTGGTTAAGAGCTACACTCAGAGAATGTGACGAAAATGCCACACGGGAGCCATACACCACACCACCACACGGAATGACGAACGAGGCGTTTGCGGAAGAAATTTATGAACTGTGCCTTTGCGCCTACATTAATGACTTTTGCAAGCACTCTGATGACGTAATTTTTCAAGTAGAACATGTCTTCTCCTTTCCGATAGCAGGGTTGGAATGAATATTATTTAATGTTGCCCTCTTCCTACCTACTTGTCAACTACAGATTAATGTTAAGAATACCTGAAGATGTGCCGTCACACCCACCTTATAATAACCTAGCTGAGTAGCCGGGATCGCCCGGGTATGTATTTATTCCAATCTTTTAGGAGCCCATCCCCTCCTCCCCCCCCCCCCTCTCTGACCCTCTCCTCTCTTTACATAGATTATGCTCTTCCCCCTTCACTCTGTATGTCTGTTCCTCTCTCCTGTCTGTTCAACAGCTCTTCCTGCCGCCCTCTCTTTGTCCATCACCACGTTATCATTTCCACCCCTGTAGGATGCTGGTGGCTCTCACCCCCACAGTATTTCTTTCCTGACAGCAACTAACATGTATAGCAAGTTTGGTTGAAATCGATCCAGAGTCTCTTGCTTCCCGCAGCTTTGCCCGGCTTAGCACAAGTCTCATATGTTTTATCTATATTTATCATATTTTATACATATTTGTGCACGTATTTCACCTGTATCTCTAGCGAATTTCACTCTGCGTTTCGCTTTCATGCAGCTCAGTGTTTATCTCCTGAACTATGTGTCGTACAACTTGATATTTTTGCTGGTGCATTCAGCGGTATATGTGAATATTGTTTGCAAAACGTGTTGCGAATGGAATTTGTAGTGAAGAAGTAGTAAATTAAAATGTCTGGCCTGATGCGGCAATTTTACTGCGTGAACAGCGAAAAGTGAATAAGCGATAAACTGTTTTCCTTTGATAATTTTGAGGGGGTGTCAGCGAGAAAAAGTCTCTCACAGGTTTGAAATCGCGTGTAAAATTTGTTGCAGGTCACTAAGTGCTCTCATTCTCGCATACTGGATGAATATAATCTGGCTATCTGCGCGTCGTTAGCTATACTTCCCCCTCCCGCCCCTCCACATGATGCCGGGGGGGGGGGGGGGGCGGGCGAGAGGGGGAAAGGTGATATGATTTGCAGTGATGATTATCAGGAATCAAACTCGGAAATGGTAACTGAAAATCAAGCAATACAGAAAATAACTTACGCAGTTATTCAAAGTGTTAACATGTCTAAGCAGGCCAATGTAATTTGAAAATAAAAGTAATTTACAGTGTTTTTCTAGATTGCAGATTATGTTATTGTACTTCTTGACCATAAATACTTTGTCCAAGAACACGATACATTATCAAACTGGAGAATTTTTTTCCGCTGAAGCACTGCAGGAACGTTAACAGCTATTGTGACAAGCATTCGCTGTTAGTTTAGTTGCGATGATTAATCTCGAGAAAAATTCTGTCACACTATATAAGTTTTCGTGTTGGTATACTGTATAGAGTTTAACACCCCTTCGGCGCAGAAGTAATAGAAAAGGAGTGCTGATTCGTAGTGAATAAGGATGGGAAGGAAACCTTTTGCCCAAGTCGTGTATAGATACTGCAGAAAATCAAACGCCGGATGACTGGACGGGATTTTTAACACTGATCCTCCAGTGTAAGAATCCCAGGTAATGTCCGTTCTAGCACCTCTTAAAATGCATACATATTAGCGTGTCATAGTTAGCGCGTATTTCATTGACTGTCTTTGGATGTGAATCGCCGGCCGGAGTAGTCGAGCGGTTCTGGGCGCTACAGTCTGGAACCGCGCGACCGCTACGGTCGCAGGTTCGAATCCTGCCTCGGGCATGGATGTGTGTGATGTCCTTAGGTCAGTTAGGTTTAAGTAGTTCTAAGTTCTAGGGTACTGGTGACCTCAGAAGTTAAGTCCCATAGTGCTCAGAGCCATTTGAACCGTTTTTGTTTTGTTTTGTTTTTGGATGTGAATCGTTCTAGTTTATCTTTAGCGCATTATTATTCAATACGAGTGAAATATAGCTCGTTCTAATGTGGGCTGGTATGTTACAGGTTTCCTGCACCATTGAAGTGTATCCCTCCAGAAGTGAGACGGGTTTATATTTATTAAGAAACTGAAGGCACTGGAAAATACTTCAAAAAGTGAGTATTGTCATTTGTTGAACTTTAATTTTATTATATACTTATAGATTTGGTTTTGTGACTTGATAGTAATTCTCTTAAGGAAAAATTTGCTGTCAACCCTCACTGTGACTAGGTGCAAAGAGTGTAGTTACGTGTGCTGGAAAGTTCAGATGTAAAAGTTGGTACGTTGCCCGAAAAATATCTTTTGTCGCCCAGAATGTATAGTTTAGCACTTCAAAAACAACTGCAGACTGGAAGAAGACACAAAGGGTAGTAGCAATATTTCCAAATACAACTCCATTTTTCATTTTAGAAGTAATGCTCACCATACACAGTACATACCTTTTCCTCGAAACCGCTTATGAAAACATTTTCCTCCTATATTCTGGTAGGTTACCACCCTGATCTCACGATGTCTGGTGGAGTTCGTCGTCTACAGAATACCTCACATTCTTTTACCCGATTCTTCAGTTGCTCGTCCGTGACAAAAGTACATATAAGAGCGCGCACCCAGAAAGTAAGTTTCCTGGTTGTGTTCCCTTTAAACTAAGCGTATTTAGCCAGGAAAACTGCGCATGCGCAACGGATCTATGACGTGACAGTCAAATGCCGGCCGGACAGATGCCCCAGATGCCAGTACCGCGTCAGCAGTGCCCCGATTTGGCGTCTGTTATTCGTTCTCCCGCCACCTGCGGGGTTCGGTTAGTGATAATGTGCCTTAATGCACCCGTCGAAATTCATCATCAGCTCTGTCAGGTCTAAGAGCAGAACAGCATGAGCAAACAGACGGTGCGTCGCTGGCTTAGGCTTCTGTTCCGAAGATCATCAAAGTGTCCATGATGAAGGGCGCAGCGGGCAATCGTCCCTCTTCAATTATCACCTGATTTAGCTGGTGCGGCAGCGCATCCTGGAGAACCGCCGCTTCACGCTTGCGGAGCTCAGCAGCAATTTTCCGCAGATATCGCGACCTTTTTGCACGAAATTGTCACTAAGCACTTGCTGTTCAAGAAATTGTGTGCCAGGTGGGTGCCGAACATCGTGACACTCAAGCACAAAATGAAACGCTTCAGATCATCCACTGACATTTCTGCAGCGATATCGCGATGACGTCGTCGAGTTCCTCGACAGGATCGTCAAGGGCTGTGAGACGTGGATTTCTCATTTGACCCCGGAAACCGAGCAGCCGTCAATGCATTGGCGTCACAGTGGATCCCGGTCAAGACTAGGTTCAGACACGAACTCGGGACGTTTGCCTGTAGCGGGCAAGTGCTCTACCAACTGAGCTACCTAAGCCCCATCCTCACAGCTTCACTTCTGCCAGTACCTCGTCTCCTACCTTCCAAACTCAGTTGGTAGAGCACTTTCCCGTCAAAGGCAAAGGTCCCGAGTTCGAATCTCGGTCCGGCACACAGTTTTAATCTGCCAGGAAGTTTCATATCAGCACACACTCCGCTGCAGAGTGAAAATCTCATTCTGGAAACATCCCCCGGCTGTGGCTAAGCCATGTCTCCGCAGTATCCTTTCTTTCAGGAGTGCCAGTTCTGCAAGGTTCGCAGGAGAGCTTCTGTAAAGTTAGGAAGGTAGGAGACGAGGTACTGGCAGAAATGAAGCTACGAGGACGGGGCGTGAGTCGTGCTTGGGTAGCTCAGTTGGTAGAGCACTTGCCCGCGAAAGGCAAAGGTCCCGAGTTCGAGTCTCGGTTCGGCACACAGTTTTAATCTGCCAGGAAGTTTCATTTCAGCGCACACTCCGGTGCAGAGTGAAAATCTCATTCTAGGTTCGGACAGACTGTGTCGATGCAGAATGTGATGTGCACGGTGTTCTGGGACAGCAAGGGCATTCTGCTCAACGACTTCCTGCCCAGAGCTGGAACAGTGAACGCTGGCCGTTTCTGTGAAACAATGCGGGATCTTCAAGGTGCTATTCAGAACAAGAGATGTGGAATGTTTACTGCTGGTGTTGTGCTGCTCCATGACAATATGGCTGGGCACACAGCAACTGTTTTGCAGAAGTCCGGCTGGGATCTTTTTAATCATCCAGCATACAGTCCCATTCACAGATGGACTTCTGCGGCACAGGAATAAAAAATTTGATCCCGCGATATGACAAGTGTTCCAGTTTTTGTGGCGATTATGTCGAAAAATAGCTCAAACATTGCTGTACCTGCTGTCAGTAAAGCTTTCTAAGTAGCTGTGTTTTATTTGTATTAAAAAAAAAAACGGAAACTTACTTTCTGGATGCACCTCAATAGAATCAGGAGTACTCTGAGGAAATCACGGTATATTCGAAGCTTAATACAGTTCACATTTTGATTCACGGCTTTACGGAATTATCACCCGACCTGACGCAGGCATTCTTCCGTGTATTACTTCCCTATGTTGGTTAAAGACTAGCAACGTTTCTTTCTTCTCTTTTTCAGACAAGATTGTCTTACTGCAACGCATCAGCTGAACTCCTTTTTCAGGTTCAAGTTTCTTGCTTGGTGTTTCTATTTTAATGTAACAGCAATAAAGCTGGCTTTCATCAATTGCAACATTGCTAATAACTCGGCAGTTTGCCATTAGAAGTTAGAAGTTTTTGAAAGATCCCTTCTCTTTTGAGAGAGACAAGACAACAGATACAAGTGTAATGCGTGCAAGAAAAGAACTCCCACACTTTAAAGTGGTCTATGGAATGGTGAACACCCATCTGTCTTTCATCCACTAGTAAAGGTACTGCAACAAGATATGTAATTTTTCAGTGATCGATGAAGAAGGTGTAGGTGAGCGCCGTTCAGGTTTAAATTATCTTTCTCAAATACTCTGTGCCACCTCTAAAAACTGATCCATTGTCAGCCTTTGAGAAAAATAAACAAACACTTCTGTTAGTCCCCATTGTTTCATTGCAACAGTAGTACTGTGGTATGAAAAGTATTTTCCAAATGCTGCAGACAGTTCCTCGACTCAGCGATAAACAACCAGCTCTTGAGAAGACCTGCACAGCGTAACTTAACGCCACTTGCTTTTATTCCAGTACAATATCGCCCCATACGTTGCACGTAAAGACCACGAAGATAAGATACGAGAAATTAGGGCTCATAGGAGGCATACAGTCATTTTTCCCTCGTTCTGTTTGCGAGTGGAACAGAAAAGGAAATGGCAAGTACTGGTACGGGGTAGTCCCCGCCACATATCGTACTGTGGCTTGCGGAGTATCGGTGTAGATATGGATATTTCTCTCTCCGCCAGTTGTAGCTTAACTGGTGACAATAGTTGGGGCTCTTGACCATTGGATATGCATGGACAAATGTCACCGTACAAATGTAGCAGGTCATGTCTTGTCGATCAGCAGCTTGACAACGAAAAACTTACCTATTACTGTTCATACATTCATTGCTCTTCTGCCTTCGTCCGTACAAAATAATGCAACCCAGTAATTTTGCACCTGTGGTGCAATAGTGTCAGATATAAAGAGAACTCATTTCCATGCATTAAGAAATAAAAAATACTAACCTTAAGCAGCGTAATTCAGGCAGTAAGCAAACAGGTACGCTCCTTCTGTAGTGTCTAATAACAGCATGGCTGGAAATAATTGGAAACTCAGCACAGAGTAATATTTGGAATGCAGATGGTCTGACATTTGGTTTCATAGGCAAAAATATTTTTCGCTCGACCATGTGAACATTATATTTCTAAAGTCGCTGCCACCATGACAGGGTAGTGATCGCCCACGACCGTTTATTCATTGTGGCCACCGAGGGCCGAATCGAATCGTTCGCCATAGTAGACAGCGACGGTGCAACAGAAATTACATTAGTGAAGGCCAGAGTTGTAAAATTACCATAGGCTACAGTAGAGTATCGTAATCAAGCGAAGACTAGGGTAATTTTCCTGGTAGCTTTGGTCAGTTAAGGTCATACCCACATTACCTGTGCGTTAGGCGTGTTGCATACCTGTCGTGCGTTACCTCATAATGTTCGCTTCCCTTGCGTACGTGATAAGTGTTTTACCAGATTCCCCTGAAAACCGGAAGCAGTGAACAATCTAGAAGCTGAGTGAAGATATAAGGAGAGTCGGATCACCTGTGGAACTTTTTTCTCCTACAATGTTATCCTCCAGTCTGTTATTGAAAAGTAAACAGTATTCGTAGCAAAATTGAAATTGTCAATGTTTAATTTAGAATGTAGTCGAAAATTGTTGATTTTTAGTGTGAAACAGAAGGATGTTGTAGTAAAAATAGTGAAACCGCACGGTTTTATCGCTAGAAAAAGCAATTTCCTCAACAAAAAGGTAAAATAAAAGAAAACCTGCAGAACAAAAATACATAAAAAATCGCTTCAGTACTGCGTCGAACTTATATCAAACACTTTTCTGTTACTCATAAACAACTTTTGCATTTATCAGTAAACTCTTGTCTTTGATTATGATGAAGAACATTCAGTTGAGTACAAAATAACAACAGTAAAAGTGCAGAAGTTACGCAGTTAACTAATTTTTATTACTTATAAAACGCAATTTATATTCTGTAAGGATATAAAGTACAGAGTGGGCTAACACTGCAGTTCTAATTGTGTGCAAAACAAACAACAAAAGACAAAAGGGAAAAGTTGTCAGCTCCTAATTTCTCTCTTACACATTCAATTATGTTTCTTTCCCTACCAGCACTATAGATAATCCTACCATTTACTACGCTATTTATGTTGTATACCAAAACTACCAAACCGTAGTTTATGTTGAGCGCAACGCTATTGAAGACAAAGGAAGGGGAGGGTGCAGATACGTATCAGAGAATCATTATAGCTCCAATTGCAGTAGCCTGCACTTCGTTTGAGCACGAAATTACTCGAAAAATGTAATTCAGCTTGATGACTGGAGATTTCATTTTGGGATGAATTGTTTGGATACGTCGTTTGTTAGAATCTGTAACCATAATCGTATCTGTCAGTAATACTTCCTGCAGCCGTATAGTGTGTCTGAAATATAACAGAATGAGTCTTTAGGCAATGATGATGGCCTCCTGATAGCATTAAACGTTCTAAAGTTACTTTTTTCAGAGAACTGAGTTTTCGTTTCGAATCTTTGTGGGATGCGTGTACCTTACCAATGATGGTACGATTTCAGGATGCCAATGCGCAAAATTACCCGGTCTTGTCGTTTGGAGTTTGTTTGAAGAGGATTCAACGAATTATTTTTAAGATATAGCCTAATCGAAACCCTTTACGATATGATTCGTGTGCCTATTCTTGTCGATAGCAAATATCTTCACAGCCACACTATTAAAGGTTGCTGTAGATACGGAAATATTGAAAGCACATTTTCCAGAACGTAGAGAAAACTTTTGACAATGTTGACTGGAATACTCTCTTTGAAATTCAGAAAGTAGCAGAGTAAAAAACAGGGAGCGAAAGACTGTTTAAAATATGTGCAGAAGCCAGACGGCAGTGACAAAAATCGAGGGACATGAAAAGGAAATGTTATTCTATCTTTACACTGAACAAGCGGTAAAGGAAACAAAAGAAAAATTTGGAGTAGGAATTAGAGTTCTTGGAGAAGAAATAAAAACTTTGAGATTTGACGATGACATTGTAAATGACTTGGAAGAGCAGCTGAACGGAATGGACAGTGCGTTGAAAGCTGGGTATGAGATAAACTTCAACAATAGCAGAACAAGGTTAATGGAATGTAGTCGAATTAAATCAGGTGATTCTGAGAGAACTAGATTAGGAAATGAGACACAGTAGTAGATGAGTTTTGCTATTTTGGCAGCAAAATAACTAATGATGGACGAAGTGGAGGGAATATAAAATCTAGACCAGCAATAGCAAGAAAAGCTTTCCTGAACAAGAGAAATTTGCTAACATTGGATATAGATTTAAGTGTTAGGAAGTCTTTTTCTGAAAGGATTTGTATAGAGTGTAGTCAGGTATGGAAGTGAAACATGGATGATAAGCTGTTGAAATAAGCAGAGAATAGAATCTTTTGAAATGTGGTGCTACAGAAGAATGCTGAAGATTGGATGGGCAGGTCACGTGACTAATGAGGTGGTACTGGCAAGGGGTGGCCACGACGTTGACTCCACAGATTTGTTTCAAACGTTGTACACCTTTAGTAGGCCACTAAAACAACATAATGTGCAAATATTCTGGCAATTCCGAGAAAATCGCAAGAAAACATTTACGTTTCTATTACGTAACTGATGTGTCTGTGTGAAGATACCAGCAGTAAGAAGTCGTTGTGGGCAAGCGGTTAGTGTTCGAGCATAGTAAGACAGAATTGAACTAGGCGACGGTTCGAATCCCGCAAACTCTGATTTTTGTAATCTGTGTTAATCACATTATTTAATTTATATGAGATTTGAAAGGTAAAATAACGAAAAAACACGTGTATTTTCATGAAGTTTTAGTAAATTTCATACGTTATTTGACTATTTACTATTTGTTATGAAATTTTCAAGGACGAGGAACAGGCTTGGAAAGCCCAAATCAAACCTCGATAAGTAATGACACTAATGACGTTATTCACCATTAGTAGTACAGGAAGTCACAGTGTGCCACACTTCAAGAGTAATGTACAATTATTCGTCGAATGTGTTCTCGACATCACATTTTGCAGGATGGTATTTGTCATACAGACATCGAAAGCATAAGTTGAAACTACATTTAAATACCCGTGTTTTTTTATTATATTGACTCTCAGATTAAATAATATCACCAGTGATGAAAAGAAAATAGGTTTATAATTAAGTCTGAGCAGGAGTCGAACCGTCGCCTCATACATGTTCGTCTTACAAAACTCGAACGCTAATTACGTGCTCACCATGAACTCTAACGTCTGGCAACTACGCACAGATACATAGCCACATAATAGGCGAGTAAAAGTGCTCTTGCGATTTTCTCGGAATTCCCCCAGTAGTGCACCTTGCTACTTGCACATTGTTGTTGTTGTTGTTGTTGTTGTGGTGGTCTTCAGTCCTGAGACTGGTTTGATGCAGCTCTCCATGCTAAAACATACAGTAGAGCTGCATGCCCTCGGGAAAAATTACGGCTGTAGTTTCCCCTTGCTTTCAACCTTTCGCAGTACCAGCACAGCAAGGCCGTTTTGGTTAGTGTTACAAGGCCAAAACAGTAAATCATCCAGACTGTTGCCCCTGCAACTACTGAAAAGGCTGCTGCCCCTCTTCAGGAACCACACGTTTGTCTGGCCTCTCAACAGATACCCCTCCGTTGTGGTTGCACCTACGGTACGGCTATCTGTATCGCTGAGGCACGCAAGCCTCCCCACCAACGGCAAGGTCCATGGTTCATGGGGGGGGGGGGGGGGGGGGGGGACTTGCACATTATGTTGTTTTAATGGTGTAATAAAAGTGTACAAAGTTTGACGTTAATCTGAGATCCCAACGTCGTGGCCTTTCCTTATGAGTAGAACTGGGGAGAAAAAAAAATTCGTGGCACAACCTGACTAGAAGAAGGGATCGGTTGGTAGGACACAGTCTGAGGCATCAAGGGATCACCAGTTTAGTACTGCTGGAGGGAAGCGTGGAGGTGGGGATGGGGGGAGGTAAAAATTGTAGAGGGAGACCGAGAAATGAATACATTTGACAAATTAAGAAGGATATAAATTACAGTAGTTATTCGGAGATGCACAGGATAGACTAGCATGGAGGGCTGCCTAAAACCAGTCTTCGGACTGAAGGCCACCGCAACAACAACAAATTTTCCAGAAACCTTCGACGTACAGATTCACCAAAAAAAGGGTGTGTGTGTAGTTTGTGGCGTCTTGAAAATCAGCCACGCGTCTAATGAGAACGATCTAACGTTTTGATCGAATTTAATAGCTACTGTCATTTCTTAATAGCTGCAGTCAAACCTTCCGTAAACATGGCTTACAAATACATTATAGTTCTATTCTTTTATCTTGGCGGCTCGCGCATGCCCGCCCAGACGCGGGAGATTGCTGCGTTGTCAGTTGCACACGACGCATGCGCCAATAGAAGCAGCGCCATAGTATAGCATAGTTCGCAAGCTTACGTTTAGGGGGGAGCGCGCAGTTCATGAAGTAAAGCCATCACGGCCGCATTAACCCTTTCGCTGCTACAAAGTCGTGCTCCCTGCATTCCGCGCTGTGCGCGATTTTGTCACTGCACTGCTCGCCTGTGCAGACACATCGTGTTCCGACTGCTTTGACACTCTTATCAATCGATTCCACAAAAACTATTTGGCCCAAAAGTTAGATTTTTACACATCTTCTTGACTGATACCTTCCCCCCATAAATGACTTAATTTTGTTTCGATGTTCAACGCAGTTATTATGCAGCATTAAATATAGTAAACCATTGCACGAAATTTTGAAGAGTTTGCAGAGGTAAAAGTCCATAGAGTATACTTTCCGTATGGTCGATTTTAGTTGCCACAATGTTGAGAATGAAATGTGGAGAAGATACTTAAATTTCATATAAAATTTACTGTATAACAATATCTCATTTAATTTAAGTACGACATAGGTGTCGTATGTAATATTGAGAAATATTCCGTCTTTCGCGACTGTAACAAAAGTTTTATTTACACTGAGCACGTTTGGCTTTATTTTAAAGCACTTCAATCAATCAAAAGGAAGTAGACAAGATACATTAAACAAAACTGTGGACTTACAAAAACATTAGGACTTGAATATACCGTCTATCAGTGAAGTGCTCTGAGCTATGTCAAATATAATTTTTGTGTGTGGCACACACAAACATCATTTATTTGCTAAAACACTGATCTGCCAACACAAACGTTCAATATTGTGTTACCGCAGCACAAAACTACGAAAGGTAACTTGGCAATGGTGGAGACAAAATACTGTCCACTGAATATGCTTCAAAAGAGAGAAACGCGTCTGGTCTAAATAAGCCCCTTATTACAGTTGCAGAAGAGGAATATATTTCAGTACCAGTGGTAAAACTGCGGCTATGGAACAAAAACAAGAAAGAGAACATGAGTACCATTGTGTATGTGCCATACCTTTCCTTCATTGAAGTGCTTTAAAATAAAGCCAAACGCGTTCGGTGTAAACAATACTTTTATTACAGTCGCGAAAGACGGAATATTTCTCAATATTACATACGACACCTATGTCGTACTTAAATTAAATGAGAGATTGTTATACAGTAAATTTTATATGAAATTTAGGTATCGTGTCCACATTTCATTCTCAACATTGTGGCAACTAAAATCGACCATACGGAAAGTATACTGTATGGACTTTTACCTCTGCAAACTCTTCAAAATTTCGTGCAGCGGTTTACTACATTTAATGCTGCATAATAACTGCGTTGAACATCGAAACAAAATTAAGTGCCGGCCGCGGTGGTCTAGCGGTTCTAGGCGCGCAGTCCGGAACCGCGCGACTGCTACGGTCGCAGGTTCGAATCCTGCCTCGGGCATGGATGTGTGTGATGTCATTAGGTTAGTTAGGTTTAAGTAGTTCTAAGTTCTAGGGGACTGATGACCACAGATGTTAAGTCTCATAGTGCTCAGAGCCAAAATTAAGTCATTTATGGGGGGGAAGGTATCAGTCAAGAAGACGTGTAAAAATCAAATTTTTGGGCCAAATAGTTTTTGTGAAATCGAATGATAAGTGTGTCAAAGCAGTGGGAACACCATGTGTCTGCACAGGCGAGCAGTGCAGTGATGGCAAAATCGCACACAGCGCGGAATGCGGCGAGCACGTGCCTGCAGCAGCGAAAGGGTTAATGAAGAGACAAAGCACTAGAAATTTAAAAAAATTGCATTCAAACGAATATAATTCGTGAAGTAAGGCACTTCGATATTGTTTTTAAATAATGAAAATATTAAGCACCGCACAAGGTCTGAATTCATAACCTTTCGCGTAGCAGCCTAACACCTTAACCATTACTCTAATGCACCTCGTTTGACTACATAACATCATGATGACTATAACACGTCACGCAAAATACTGACAAACACTGTTGGTATGACTATGAATTACTCACGCTTCGTCGAAGTACAATAGGAAATAAACAATTACCGCTGTTCTTTATTGCGAAAAAGCGGTTCGTGAGAGTGATACAAACACCTTTTCTTGCTATCGCCTGAATTAGGAGTCTTATTGCTTGTTTGGTTTAATTAATTAATTAATAGAAAATGAAGCAATTGGTATAAAGAATGCTTTTTCCAAACTTTCTATAAAAGAATGTCTGCTATCAAGACATTACTTTTGTTCTATTACTTTATTTATGACTGAACGTTTCTAAAACTGAAGACACTCGTCCATGCTCTGCACCGCAGTCGAGATCTGGCAACGTCGTTCTCTGTTCATTGGCTGACTGTGTTTTGTGACGTCAGATGCGCAGAACGAACCTAAACTCGGCCGCCAACATAAATAACGCGCACTTTAGTACTGAAAGTCTAAATTTCCAACAAGGAAGGTTCACCTCCATTGTCACGTACACGTTAGACAATGGGGTACAACCAAGTTAAATCAGGACACTTTTTCTTCGTTTTTACCCAGTTCCCGGCACTTTTTTCGGTACGTGTCGCACGAAACGTTAAACCACGTCGTAAGTGCACCATTCCGTTGAAACTAAAAGCTTTTTTCGCATGCCGATGTAATACAACAATCGTACAGAAAAATCGTCACCGCTTATTTGAGTGCAATCACTTATCACAAACTACATTTAAATATGTACTGCTTATGAATTATTATTCTGTGCACAGCGTATAGTTTGTGATGCGTTTTCTATACGAGGGCATAAAAAAAATAAGAAGAGCTGCCATTGTTCTCTTGAAAAAAAAATTTCGACGTATTAGATTACTTCGCGGACTTTTATGATTTTTGGTTTAACATCCTTCCTAAGAATTCTTCAGTAGTAACTGCGTTTCGCGGTTTCGTATTTGCCCGCAATTATCGCAGTTTATTTTTGCACATTTATTTTAGATAACGCCTCTATATATATATCTTAGCCTGAAACACTGTTATAGATAGGAATTAATCCACCGACTGGCGCGTGCATATGAAGCATAGGATCAGCCAGCTGGCAGCGCAATAAAGCGGAGATAATATACGTCACGTATATTGAAGTTGGGAAATTCCACCTAGCTAAGTGATAAAAAATGTCGAAATCAGTCAGTCGCCTAGTTAAATATCTTGGTGTAGCGATCTGAGCACTAATTTGTTGATCTCAGATTATAATGATTTACCGTTTTAAAAAGAACCTGGTAGATCAGGGCGACGAGCAGTCCACTTTATCATTATGTTGCCTTGTTTTAAGACTCAGCGTGTTGGACACCTGGTTATCAGCTGGTGGCCAATATGTGACACGAGAACCACCCATGGCAGTCGAGTGACGCTGCACTTGCAGCACTTGGACTTGGGTCTTTGGGTCAGTTGTTTTATCGCTGTGTCTTCATCCTCTGACGTTGCGTCATTGCTTCGCGGCGCTCGTAATGATCGGCGTGTCCTGGAATGATGTTTGACACAGCCGGAAGTACAGCATCGCCCAACCAGTGGACGCTGCAGTTACTATGTAGTCGATTAGCTCATTGCTTTAGTAGTTCTTTCCACTCCACCAGAGAAACCGGTAGAAACTAAGTCAACATTTGAAAAGGTCGAGGGACAAAGCGTTCACCATGATAGCGTACAGCTTGCCGATTGACAGCAAACCACCAAACGTAGACAAACGAGAGAACTACGAATTTTGTAAATGCGATTTATCTGCGACCAGAGCTATAGGATGTAAAAAGTAATGTATACGAAGATCGCAGTCTGAAAACAAAAAAATTCAGGTGGCAAGCTGTTTCCGATGAGCTCGAAATCACACTTCGTTGAAGCATATAAAAAATTTCGACGTCCTCAAACCTATGCCAAATGCAATTCAAGAAAGCATATGTGGCTCTTGATCTACGTGGTTTGAATTTGATGTCGTGAGCTTCGTAATATCTTGATACGTACCTGAAGCAGGAATTAATAGTGTAATCAGCAGTAGTAGTAGTGAGTGAGTGTGTGTGTGTACGTGTTTTGGTGAAAAATATATATATATATATTCTTACTTAGCCTTCTCTTACTGAAATCTTTCAGTTGTACCAAAGCAATGCATACTGTTGGTACCGTGAGGCTTATTCATGAATAGTGAACTTTAATGAGGTGAATTTAAATTTCTTCGCGAATCGCCAGTGGCTAAAGGGTGATCACCACTTTGGCTGTAACTGGTATACCTTCTTTCATATTTGTATCGGTTTTAGAATTTCTCGGACCAGATGCTTGTACGAAATATTCGAAATCGTGTTTCGACATTTTGGTATAATTCCGAAACAACATCAGTTAGGCAGTAGTTAAATTTTCGGAAGCATTCCGCTTATTTAAAAAAGGCGGCGTCCACACAGCCCTATTTCTCGTGTTCTTCCTGACTTGATTCCCTGTGTGATGTAAAAGCATTAGAGGCGCACTTATTTCCACTAACTCGTGTTCGTCCATTTTGTGGTAATAGTGAGAGCCCTTGTAATTACTCCTGACCGGGAAGTGTATTGCCGCTAATATTATCGGGCAATATGTGCCGGTAATGTGGTAGTACATTACGTGGCTGCAATTCGTGTGGAAGCAGTGTCGCCGGACAACGTTGCTGGCATATTATATCGTCGGCTATATGCAATTTTTAAGGCCCATGTGGGACTTACCGGTACGTGTAGAAGGGTCCGCACGCATGCTTCAGTGCCACCGCGCCTGTACCACCTTCTAGTCGTTCGTTCGTCGTGTAAGGCGGGATGTAGACACGTCAGGCGAGTCTCCTGTTGCAAGCGTCGCAGCCAGCGCTGAGTCAAGGCCCTACACCCTTCCAAGAGGGTGTTATCTCGACACTGAACTTCTCTTTCCCAGAATTAGATGCGTTTTCGATACGGAATTCCTCTTTCTCACAGGCTTTTACGGACACTTAACTTTCTCGTGAAGTAGTATGAAAGTGTTCATTTTCCTTGGCACTGTTATCACAGCTGTAAGGAAAAATCACGTCTGTAGCCGTTGGTATGTGCCATGAGGTATGGGGGCAATACGGTTGACAACTGAGCACAGTATGATGTATGCCACAGAGCCAGTGGCGTACAAACAGACAATCTCTTAAAGTACATTCGGAACTACACTGAAGCGCCAAAGAAACTGGTACAGGCAAGCTTATTCAAATACAGAGATATGTAGACAGACAGAATACCGCACTGCGTTTGGCATCACCTATATAAGACAACAATTGTGTGGCACAGTTGTTAGATCGGTTACTGCTGCTACAATGGCAGGTTATCAAGATTTAAGTAAGTTTGGACGTGGTGTTACAGTCGGCGCACGAGCGATGGGACCCAGCATATCCGAGGCAGCGATGAAGTGGAGATTTTCCCGTACGGCCATTTCACGAGTGTACGGTGAATATCAGGAATCTGGTAAAACATCAAATCTCCGACATCGCTGCCGCAAGAACGGGACCGACGATGACTGAAGAGAATCATTCAACGTGACAAAGTGCAACCCTTATGGACAGCCTTGCAGGATTCATGGTGTCAGTTCTCTCCACCACTACTTCAGACATTAGTCAAGTCAATACCACGTCCTGTTGCGGCACTTCTGCTTACTCGCGGGCGCCGTACACAATATTAGGCAGGTGTACCAGTTTCCTTGGCTGTACAGTGTTTGTTCGTCTTAACGTCCGCAGCCTCAGTTCTAAGAATAATATCCTAACTATGGCGCCTTCTGCAACTGCCATTCGTATATAATACGACAAACTGTATTTTGCCTTATTTCAAAAAATCCAAAAAATTATTGGTGTTAGTATTATCTTTTTACATCCTCAGCTGTGTTCTTCCAGAATCTGCGTCAAGTGTTTTTGGGAACGCAGTGTTATTTGTGGCGCCACAATTTGGTGAGAATCGCCAGATTGGCACAGGAAGGAAAGTATACTGCCAGAACGTTTGAAATACAGGGTGTCCCACAAATCTTGCGACAAACTTCGGTGGGTTGTAGAGGGTGTCTTGAACAAATTGAGGTCGGGAAACCGCGCCCGGATACGTCATCCAACGTCGCTATTGAGCGTCGAAGTTATATGCGCTGGCGCCAGTGCCTGCCGCTAGACCATCGTTCGGCAGCAAACGAGACTTGGTACGCCCACGGACAGTAAGCGGAAGGTTTCGTAATGTTTGTTATTTAGTGATGGCGACTGATCGCCACGATCGCAGATGGAGAAGATGGAGCTAACAGCTGCGTACGAAGGCCTTGTCTCCTATGAATGCGATGCTCTGTTGCCCTGGTGGATGACTGTTTGGGACACGGGTTTCCATCTGCAGTTTATTTTTCTCCTGTGTACCGAAAAACCCGGATATTTTAGCATTTTAGAGGGGCCGAGGAGAAAAATAAAAGTGCGAATGAAAACTCCCAAGTCCAAAAGCGTCATCCATCAAGGGAACAGAGCATCGCATTCATAGGAGATGAGGCCTGTCTGTGCAGCCGCTAGCTCCACCTTCTCCACCGGCGATCGTGGCAACCAGTCGCCATCACTGAGTGACGAACAACATTGTGAGACGTTCCGCCTACTGTCCGTCAAAGTCACGTTTGCTGCCGGAGGGTGGCGTACTTTACAGGCGCCGGCGCCTGTAACCTCGACGCTCTGTAGCAGCGATAGACAACATTTTTCAACTACCGCCCGCTATTGTACCACTGTCAGTACTAAAATTTTCTAACCGCCCGCCAGTTTCGCGATAAAGATAATCTGTAAAGTAGGGGAATTACTTAAAAAAATTATAATACAGTGTTACATCAAGTTAAACCGTATAATAATTACATACCAAATACTTTATGTCAAAATTATACGAAAAGCTAACGAAGATTTTATTAAAATTGCTATCTTCTACTGCTAACCACAAAAACCGGAACGCCCACTAGTGGGCGGTAGAGACCAGGTTGTGTGACGTTTCCGGCCATGGGTTCCTATCTTCGATTTGTTTCTCAAGAAACCCTCTACAATCCCTCGAATACTGTCGCAACAACTGCTTGACATTCTATTTGAAACAAGACGTTTCCCCACATTAAAGGCGAATTGCAGTACCAAAAGATCCCATACCAATATTCACTGAAGAACCAAAGAAACTGGTACACCAACCTAATGTCGTGTAGGGCCGCCGCGAGCACTCGGAAGTGCCGCATCACGACGTGGCATGGACTCGACTAATGTCTGAAGTAGTGTTGGAGGGAACTGACACCATGAACCGTGCAGGGATGTCCATAAATCCGTAAGAGTACGATCGGGTGGAGATCTCTCCTGAACAGCACGTTGCGAGGCATCCCAGATATTCTCAATAATGTTTAAGCCCAGAAGAGTGTTCCCAGAGCCACTCCGTAGCAATTCTGGGCATGTGGAGTGTCGCATTGTCTTGCTGGAATTGCCCAAGTCCGTCGGAATGCACAATGGACATGAATGGATGCCGGTGATCAGGCAAGATGCCTACGTACGTGTCACCTGTCAGACTCGTATCTAGACGTATCAGGCGTCCCATATCACTCCAAGCGTACACGCCCCACACCATTACAGAGCCTCCACCAGCTTGAACAGTCCATCGCTGTTATGCAGGGTCCATGGATACATGTGTTTGTCTCCATACCTGTACACGTCCATCCGCTCGATACAATTTGAAACGACACTCGTCCGACCAGGCAACATCTTTCCAGTCATCAACAGTCCAATGTCGGTGTTGATGGACCCAGGCGAGGCGTAAAGCTTTGTGTTGTGCAGTCATCAAGGGTATACGAGTGGGCCTTCGGCTCCGAAAGCCCGTATCGATTATGTTTCGGTGAATGGTGATTCGCTGCCTCATGTTGATGGGCCAGCACTGAAATCCACAGCAGTTCATGAAATGGTCGTACGAGAAAATCCTCACTTCATGGCTACCTCGGAGATGTTGTGTCTCATCGTTCGTGCGCCGACTGTAACACAAAGTTCAAACTTACTTAAATCTTGATAACCTGCCATTGTAGCTGCAGTAACCGATCTAGCAACTGCGCCAGACACTTGCTGTCTTATATATGGTTGCCTACGGCAGCGCCGTATTCTGCCCGTTTACGTATCTCCATATTTGAATACGCATGCCTACACCAGTTTCTTTGGCGCTTCAGTGTGTTATTCGCCACGAAGAAATTGTCTACCTTCTTACATTACTGATTCAGTTGCGTGTACTTTTCACTACGTTATCTACATTCGAAAGATCGTACATATTTTAAAAACCTTTTATGATTCTGTAGCGGCCCGCACAATGAATATTCGTTATACACTAAAATGACACATAAATACAACTCAGAATAGAAAGAAATGTAGCCTAACAAGTACTAAAATGGATGTAAATACGTATTGAGCACGACAAATTAACTTGAAAACCACGGAAAATAGAAAGTATGTCAAAAGTGAAGAAGAGCGTGTGCAATCACTAATCACGGCCTCGGACATTATCGTATTGACGGTGCACAAAAATTAACAGATCTGAAAACACCGTTCATAGCGTTGCGCGTCTGTGAGCGTGAATTGAAGGATCTTCTCTGGCAAGCCTGCAGCGTGCGAAAGTGACGGATGCTGATAATTCGTGCGGTCATTACGAGTCTGCCCGATGCCAAATCAAGGTTTACAACCCTGCTACAGTATGGATTGTACTCTGCCATTACTATTTCACGTAAAGAAAAACGATTCACTTGTCGTTGTGAGTGAACAGTACCAGAGAATTTTGCAACTTCTCGGACCTTCTGTACACCGTATTTGGTAACAACCGAACTGGTGTCTTTATACGGACCAGATGATCTCTTCCGTAGGTCCAACTGGAGCGTTCGATATAGCCCGTCGACTTTTGGGCCGTGACGTAATATTTTTTGTCCGACGTGCTACTTGCTGTGAGAGATTGAGACTCATTATGTCGCTGTGATGTTAACGTATTGCTCCTTCATTTTGTTCCATGTTTTCTTAGGTACCTTTGTTGTATTGCCTTGCGCTGATTTTTGTGAAATGAATCCGTTAGTTATATGTAATAGTCGCTTGTTGTGGCGGGAGTTGGTGGGTAAGGAGTCGACCATTAAATTTTTCCGAAATTTTGCTGTAATTGGAAAACATTGTAAACTTCATGTATGTGGCGTTCATATCCGTTGTTAAAGCTTTTATTGTGTGAATTGTGATTTTTATAGCTAGTAAATGGAGTTGTTAGTGTTGGTAATTTTTAATTCTGCGTTTTATGTTTTTTGGTTGTAAGTTCAACTGCTTTCTAAGTAATTTCAAACGGAAATGATTTACGAGATTATAGTACTCTTTATTTATATTGGCCTTCCCAGTTCAGCTATAGAGGTCATGTGAATTTTGTGACCCCGCCCCTCGTTAGTTACCGCGACTTTTCGCTGTATATATTGGTATCGCCTTTTGACTTACTTTATTGGTAAAACAAACGTGAAGTAGAATTATTGTCATGAGTGACATCATTCGTTAAAGAGCTTGGACTTATAATCGTTTATTGTTGCAATAACGACCTGAACCATTGATTACGATTTACGTGAAATTTGCATTCTTTACGAATACATTTTATTTTCGAATACAAGATTCTTGTCCGGCGTGCTACTTGCTTTGAGAGATTGAGACTCATTATGTCTTAGTGATGTTAACGTAGTAATCTTTCAATTTGTTCCTTGTTTTACAAGGCACCTGTATTGTATTTCCTTACACTGATTTTTGTGAAACGGATCCGTTGTATGCTGAGCTGTAAAGGTTAAACAATGTTTTCGACTGCTGTTATAGCTGGTCCGCGCCTTTTTTACGTATTTGGAGCCAACATTTATTATCTTGTTATTCTGAATATTTCGTTTTTTTTCAGTTTACTGTTTTCCTGATTTTGGAGTTCTTATTTTAGATTTTAGTCTGTGCCCAACCGAAACTCCCAATTTCCCACGGTTATCCCGTTAGCCTCAGTAATTATTATTAAGAATTTGTCCCCATTATGTATTCGATGTTTATATTTTCACACCATGGGATCTACTGATCTCATTCCCCACCATTTTGAAATCGGATTTGTGTTGCATTTTAGGAGTAGTTATGACGTCATTGGTCCGTGGTATGGAAGGCTCTGGTTTATCCATTGCATTTACCGGTTGACATCTAATGAGTACACTCGTGCGCAGTTCGGTAGAAAGAGGTGTGCCTGGCGCCCAGTATCGCCTCCGTGTACTACTGCCGTGGAACAAAAGAACCGCCGATAACGGCCGGGGCTGATAACGTCCTACTAATACCTAATAAAGCTCACTATCTCTGTGAGAGCGAGAGGTGTTTTCAACAGCCAGCGAATCACCAGGCAACTTTAGCAACAGATAATCACTGCGGCATTATTATCGTAATCTGACAGCTCTTCAAGTACTGTTTCATCCCACGAACGTGGAAGCACTGATCGCGGTTGCTATGCGTCCTTACAGTCAGAAGCTTTCTTCTCAAGTTCGCAGTACACAGCTTTTCTGCATAATCTTCTGACAGCGAGTAATCCCAAAAGACCGCACAAGACCTTGATATATAGAAGTACAAGCAGAAGATGTGCAAGTAGTTGCTTAATAATAGCACATGGTGTTAGAGTTGATGGAGAAACCCAATAGTTGCAATGTAAGATATCAAACCGTCGCCCAGAAGCTCCCCAGCGAAAATCATTGCCAATAGCCAGTAACGGTGTGGACACATACAGGGCTGGTGAAGATCAGTGTACATTGATCACTTTCTGTGCGGGTCGTTAACCGCAAGCACTGGTATGCATATACGCCCTTAAGAAAAAAAAGACAAAAAAAGACAAAAAAAAGGAAAAAAAAGAAAATGGACGCACGACGAAGGAATTATCCGAATGGGACGGAAAAAAGACATGTGCAGACATACAAATAGTTACAATTTCAGAAAAATTGGATGATTTATTGGAGATAGAGAGCTTCGGAAACTGAGCAAGTCAGTAACGCGTAGGTCCAGCTCTGACCCTTATGCAGGCGTTATTCGGTTTTGCGTTGATTGATAGAGTTGTTGCATGTCGTCCTGAGGGTGATCGTGCAAAATTCTGTCCAGTTGGCGCGTTAGATTGTCAATATCCAGAGCTGGTTGGAAGGCCGTGCCCATAATGCTCCAAACGTGTTCACATGGGAACGGATCCGGGCAGGCAGTGTTTAGTAAGCACGAAAACCAACAACAGAAACTCTCTCCCTGTGGGAGCGGGCATTATCGTGCTGAAATGAAAGCCCAGGATGGCTTGCCATGAAGGGCAACAAAACGGGACACAGGATACCGTCGACGTATCGCTGAGCTTTAAGGATGCCGGGGTCGACTTCCAAACGGTTCGTGCTATGAAACGAAACGGCACTCCAAGCAGTCATTCCTGGTTGTCTGACAGTATGGCGGGCGATACTCAGGTTGGTGACCCACCACTGTCTGGGACGTCCCCAGACATGTCTTCAGCCCGAAATCTCATTGACTGGAGTTGGGCTGGCCACTGTGGCCGAGCGGTTCTAGGCGCTTCAGTCCGGAACCGCGCGACTGCTACGGTCGCAGGCTCGAATCCTGCCTCGGGCATGGATGTGTGCGATGTCCTTAGGTTAGTTAGGTTTAAGTAGTTCTAAGTTCTGGGGGACTGATGACCTCCGATGTTAAGTCTCATAGTGCTCAGAGCCATTTGAACCATTTTTTGACTGGTGTTGAATTGTCGTCAGCGTTTAGCCCCGCTTCAATCTGAACCACGATGACCAGCGATGACGTGTCTGGAATCGCCCCTAATAGTGATGGATACCATCCTCACTACTCGCCCGCCGTACGACCCGACAACCAGGAGCCAAGGTCTGGGGTGCCATTTATTTTCATAGCAGAACTCCTTTGGTTGTCATCCGCGACAACCATATCGCACAGCGGTACGTTGACTATATTCTACGCCCTGGGCTTACATTTCAGCAAACTTAACGCCTTTCCGCACACGATGAGAGGTTCTACTTGTTGTCTTCCTTCTTGTCAAAACCTACTTTGGCCAGAAAATCGCCGAATCTCTCTCCAATTGAGGACACTTGAACGGTTATGGGCAAGGCCCAGAGCGAACGAGTGGAGTAGAAGGTGCGTATCAGCCTTTGCCAATCCGACGCGCTCCGCCGTGCTTGCTCTTGCCTGTGTTGAGACACTGAAGTGCGAACGAGTTGCACCATGCGGTCGCTATGAGCGTGCCGCGCGTGACTGTTTGTTTTATCGGTGAGGGGACAGAGGTGGTATTTTGTTTAATGAAGAACTCTTCGTTTATTTTGACATAAGATTATCGTAGAAAGAGGACTGAGCAATTAAGAACACAGACTACTTAGTTGCTGTCGCGGTTGCAATGTAGCTTACTGTAATTCATTACTAATAATTGACTGAAAATACCTGCCTTACTGTATCTATTTCATATAGCTAGCCCCGCTTTTAGGAAAATTTTCTGATTAAATATAAAGCAGAGTCAGGTTGGCCAGGTCAAAAAATAGAAAAGCTTATCATGATCTCACTTCCTCTTTTAGCAGACTTTTCTTCTGTAAGAAATTGCAAAGAAAAAATTGAAGACATGGAAATACATCGCTTGTTTTCCATAAAAAAAAAAGACAGGATGTATGCTACTTCTGTCACATCAAATTGTCGATGAATTTAAATTTTTCAATTTTTTAAAATTTTTCTACAACGAACTATTAAAGTTCGTGCTTCCTTCAAATTTTCTCCACAATTTTTGCTCAGGAGATGTATGAATTTTACAAATACCCACTTCATACCATCGTGGAAAACACAGGTCTTAAATGCATGAACCATAAAACATGCTTTGTTTTCCACTCTGGTATATAAATTGATATTTGTATAGTTTCATGCTCAACTCAGGGGGTCATATGGTGTGGCTACGATGCTGCGACGGGCAGCGCGTGCTACAATATACAGTGTTAAAAAAAAATCATCTTATTTGAGAAGATGTTTTCTGCATGACAAGATAGAAATTTGGATTAAATTTTAACTTACACATAGGTTTACAAAGTGTTATTTTCAGAAGAACATGCAGTTCTACACGGACGCACATACAACTTACGTGTAGTTCTTACGGTTAGGGTGAAAGTTTTGATTTATCTTCACTAAAAGTCCTACGTGAGCTCCACAAAAGCCTTAAATGTATTCGCAGTTGCGAAAGTAGACAACATTCAGCTGTATAATGCAATGACGACAATGATAATTTGTGTCGGTCCGGGACTCGAACATGGATTTCTCGCATACCGCGAGCGGTCGCCTTACCATTAGGCTAATGAGCACGACTCGAGGCCAGACCCAAACTGCCATATGTCGTCAACTACGTGTTTACAGCCTGTCTGGTACGTCATTTATGTACACTACTGGCCATTAAAATTGCTACACCACGAAGATGACGTGCTACAGACGCGAAATTTAACCGACAGGAAGAAGATGCTGTGATATGGTAATGATTAGCTTTTCAGAGCATTCACACAAGGTTGGCGCCGGTGGCGACACCTACAACGTGCTGACATGAGGAAAGTTACCAACCGATTTCTCATACACAAACAGCAGTTGACCGGCGTTGCTGCTGAAACGTTGTGATGCCTCGTGTAAGGAGGAGTAATGCGTACCATCACATTTCCGACTTTGATAAAGGTCGGATTGTAGCCTATGGCGATTGCGGTTTATCGTATCGCGACATTGCTGCTCGCGTTGGTCGAGATCCAATGACTGTTAGCAGAATATGGAATCGGTGAGTTCAGGAGGGTAATACGGGACGCCGTGCTGGAATCCCCAACGGCCTCCTATCACTAGCAGTCGAGATGACAGGCATCTTATCCGCATGGCTGTAACGGATCGTGCAGCCACGTCTCGATCCCTGAGTCAACAGATGGGGACGTTTGCAAGACAACAACCATCTGCACGAACAGTTCGACGACGTTTGCAGCAGCATGGACTATCAGCTCGGAGACCATGGCTGCGGTTACCCTTGACACTGCATTACAGACAGGAGCGCCTGCGATGGTGTACTCAACGACGAACCTGTGTGACGAATGGCAAAACGTCGTTTTTTCGGATGAATCCAGGTTCTGTTTACAGCATCATGATGGTCGCATCCGTGTTTGGCGACATCGCGTAGAATGCACATTGTAAGCGTATATTCGTCATCGCCATACTGGCGTATCACTCGGCGTGATGGTATGGAGTGCCATTGGTTACACGTCTCGGTCACCTCTTGTTCGGCAGATGTGTTACGACCCATGGCTTTACCCTTCATTCGATCCCTGCGAAACCCTACATTTCAACAGGATAATGCACGACCGCGTGTTGCAGGTCCTGTACGGTCCTTTCTGGATACAGAAAATGTTCGACTGCTGCCCTGGCCAGCACATTCTCCAGATCTCTCACCAATTGAAAACGTCTGGTCAATGGTGGCCGGGCAACTGGCTCGTCACATTACGCCAGTCACTACTCTTGATGAACTGTGGTATCGTGTTGAAGCTGCATGTGCAGCTGTATCTGTACACGCCATCCAAGCTCTGTTTGACTCAATGCCCAGGCGTATCAACGCCGTTATTACGGCCAGAGGTGGTTGTTCTGGATTATTTGTCCAATGAATACCCGTTTATCATCTGCATTTCTTCTTGGTATAGCAATTTTAATGGCCAGTAGTGTATTTAAATCCAAAGCAATGGTTAAAAGCCAGAGATCGAAACGCTGATAGGTGTTATAGTTGACGCACACATAAGTATTCACACACTGGCGGTACAATGCAAACACATTGCTACAGTTCCAAGCTGAATGTCGCTGACTGAAGACAGCAGCAAGGTCAGTGTGCCGAACACGCAGATACGCCAGTGACAACAACATGGGTAGAAAAGAGAAGGAAACAACTTCAGAAGAGGTGAAGCTAATAGTAACGTTGTATGAAGAGGGTAAATCATATGACGAAATAGCAACGATCGTTAAGAGTAGCCGTTATACAGTGTGCAGTGTTGTTAACAGCCTTAAAAAAAATAATAAATGCGCATCGTGTTGGAAGACCACATTATGTTTCAGAAAGAGAACAGAGGCTCATTGTAAGGATTATTAAGAAAACACTTAAATAAGTTCATCAGAGATTGCTGCACAAATATACGAGCTTCATGGGAAACAAGGTCACCCAAAGACAGCCTGGAGGATGTTTCATCCAGCCGGCTAGAAAGCTCGAGTTCCAAGCAAGGCAAATAGGAAGAAAAGGTTGCAGTTTGCAAATCAATATGTGACCAAGGACTCAGAGTTCTGGAACAGAGTTATTTTCTCTGACGAGAGCAAGTTCAACCTTTCCCAACACGATGGATGTATTTTAGTGTGGAGAAGACGAAATACCGAATTGGAACCTTCTAATATGACCTGTACTGTAAAATATGGTGGTGGCGGTATCACGGTCTGGGGGTGCATGGCTGTGTCAGGTGTGGGGAAACTGGTATTTATTGATGGGACTGTGGATCAGTATGCGTATCTGGATATTTTAAAGGGAAATTTGAAAGTCAGTGCTGAAAAACTAGGTTTGAATACTGACTGCCACTTCCAACAGGACAACGTTTGTGGATTCTGTATAATAACCCCCACACCCTACAAACACCACCTCAGTCCCCAGACAGGAATCCTATTGAACATTTGTGGGACGAGTTAGAAAGAAGAATCAGAAAACATCATATTTCCAGTAAAACACAACTGAAGGAAATGATTATTCGAGAATGGGGGAGGAGTGACGCACCAGTAACAAGAAAGCTAGTACAATCAATGCAGGACAGGCTGAAGGCTGTTATTAGAAGCAAGGGAATGAATACACGCTATTAGATGTATGCAGCTAAATCAAACAGTGCAACATAAGTGACTGAATGCTTATGACCGTCCATTGGTTCAGATGGCTCTAAACACTATGGGACTTACCATATGAGGTCATCAGTCCCCTAGACTTAGAACTACTTAAACCTAACTAACCTAAGGACACACACACATCCATGCCTGAGGCAGGATTCGAACCTGCGACCGTAGCAGCAGCGCGGTTCCAGACTGAAGCGCCTAGAACCGCTCGGCCACATCGGCCGGCGACCGTCCATTATCACAGTACAGTTAAGACTTTAATTTTCTTTTCTGGACAGCATTAATGATTGTTTATGTTTAAGTGCAGTTAAAAGGAAATACATGGAGAATAGATGGTTTCAATTTGGTCGCTTGTATTCGCAAATGTTATAAGTAGTCTAAACTTTAAACGTACGTATGATATATCCTGATGTGTGATTACTTCTGTCCACCAGTGTATGTGGAGTCACTCATGAACACCCACAAAAATAAATCACATGACATACTGTGATGTTAGGCGACTTTGGAGGTCAGTGGTAGAAGGAGAAATCCATATCAGTGTTCATACATGCAAGATGCCTATTGAAACAGAAAACGCAATACACCTGTTGTATTGTCGCTATCTCGACTGTACGCACACTGAGTAATCAAAGAGCGAGAGGACTGCACAGGGAGGCCACATACGAAACAGCAAGTCACAACTGACGCCAAGCTAAACTTAGTTTCGATGCCTAAGTTAAAATTTACCCTAAGTTCCCATCTGCATTCGTGTAGAAGATACAGTCTTGAGAAATAATATGAATAATTTTGAAACATCTTGTACGAAGTGTCAATAAAGACAGAACATGTGAGCCTGCAGAGGCTGTGAAGATGGCTAATGGCATTGTAAAGCAACTGGTCGAGGTTTCCATATTAGTTGTCCACTCGTTCAGCCACACTCGCAGTATTCAGCGTCCGAAAGGTAACCCGAGAAACACGAGATACTCTTCTGAAAGTGAGCTGTAGGCTTGCACCCATGTACGGATGCAGATCGCAGTGCAACAGCTGAACCGTCCCAGTGCACTCAGTGGCCACTGTGCGGGAGTTCCCCGCAGGGCCACAACGCGAGGACACGCCAGAGGAAGACGTGCACGTGCGCCTCGTCACCGCAGCTGCGCGCTCGTGACAACCACCGCCGTCAGCCACCTACGTGGAAGTGGCGTGACATGGCCCAAACGGAACTGCCGGCAAGGCAGGCGCTTGGGTTTCACGGAGCGCAAGCCAAGGTTACGGTACGTTCCGCCGCGAAACGCCGCCGCCTCCGTTGTTTCCCTCCATTCGTCGACGAACAGCTTTAGCAGTGGTCTATCCACGTCTACATTAAAAACTGGCAAAGTGCAAGTAAGATTCGCGCTCTGAGGGTTCCGTAAAAACATGATAATGTTCGTGGGTCGTTCAATAAATAATGCCCACGTTTCTTTTCTCCGACATTATTTATTGTTAAGAGTCAGAATTTGGTGAAAATACAGGGTGTTACAAAAAGGTACGGTCAAACTTTCAGGAAACATTCCATACACCCAAAGAAAACATCAATATGTCTTGTCCATCTCCAATTTTTCTACGTAGTCTCCATCAAGTTCTATGACCATACGCCAACGTTGTGGAAGAGCATTTATTCCCTGCCAAAGTGTGTTCCCCGCAGAGAATATTTAAACGACCCAAAGAGATTGAATCTTGTGGTCCACTGTGAGCTTTCGTGGAACCCACCGTGAGCAACTCTTTGGATATCCGAGAGTCTCGATCATTGCAGACGCACTTCCAATGCTAACCGACAACTGTAGAGCCAATTGTCGAGTTGTGATGCGCCGGACGGCACGAATAATGCCATCTGCACGATTCAGTATGTTTGGAGCAGTGGCTGATTGTGAAGCTCTGTTCGTGCATTTCCTGAGGCTGTAACTTTTTTTACCCATCGCCCAACTGTACTCCAACGAACTGCAGCATCGCCGTATACTGCACACAAACGCATGCGGATGTTCACCGCGGTTTCTTTTTCTACACAGAAGAATTCAATAACAGCACGTTGCTTGTAACGTGAGTCGTATGTAGACGCCATTTTGACGCTGTACTACGGCTCTGCCATCTGCCAGAACGGTTCGAAACTTCACCGGCGCACAGATCAAATATCAAATGTGAAGCACCAACAAGGACGTTTGCCTATGTATATTAATTTTGAAAAAAAAAATGTGTGGCATTACTTATAGAACGACCTTCGTATGAAGGTAGTTCATCAATACTGGAAAACGAAAATCTACGATTTTTGCCTGATATCGATACATAACAGACGGACAGTCACATAAGAAATGAGAAAACAATATTTTTTCATGTTATATAATTACAAATCAATTTTCTGATGTTTTTCCTTCGCTTGTACTTTGAAACCTCGCTTCTTCCAAATTTTATTATTCTATGTTTATGGAAAGTACCCTATAGGTTTTGAAGAGTGAGTTTTCTTGTGTTAAAATACGTGACAATTGGTAGTTTCTTTTGATAGTATTCACTTCGAAGAAGCTTAACTTTTTTTCTTCCGCTAAGGGACCCTAGATGTTAGTACGTGACGAATTTGAACTTAATATACCTATATCTACCTATTCTTGAGAAAAGGAGTTCTAATTGTTCTCGATATGTCACAAATTGGGTTTGTATCATTTTCAGCGATTGAGGTACGGAACCGTAGAAATGAAATAATTGTTCTCAATATTTCACAAATTGGGTTTGTATCATTTGAAAAGTTAGTTTTTAATTATGCAAACGATGAATCCGCGTTGTGCAAGGCGTTGTTCTACTGGAAACCTATTACGAGGGGATGGACTCTGCGTAGATTAAGTATAAATGTAGCATTTAACTTAAATGTTTATTGTAAAAAATCATTCTCTGGAAACGCAAAAAATGCATCATTACTGGACAGTAATTCGGCCATATGCATTAGAACAAATAAAAGAAAATGAAAAAAATCAGGGAAATGATAAGAGTCCGAGAAAGATATTACGAAATAAAACAACAGTACAAACATTGAAATCAAGAAGTGACAACTATACAGTCTTGTAGAAAAGAAGTAATAAACGAAATTAGGAAAAGGCTAATGTTATTTGGGCTCAGCCAAAGAATGAGTCCTAGCAGACAGACTGAAATAACTGCACAGCACACTGAAAAATTAAAAGGGAAACCCAATTGGCTTAGGAAAGTCTTGAAACCAAGAAGAAATTGTCGTAAATAAGCAAGGAATTGAAGACAGAACAGAATATAGGAACAAAATTAAGAGGGGGGGGGGGGAGGGGGGACGATTTCCAACACAAAATAATTCTGTAAAGATAGGAAAGAAAGTGGATGGCAGATAGAGTACTGGAGAAAGTGTAAGGCTACCTTAGTGGTTTAAACATGGTACTTAGCTGTCCTGTATTGAAAGAAGAATAAATGGGAGGCGACGCAAAATGTTTCGAAACTAATGTACATTTGCTGTGTGGCATTAAAATTACGTCATTTTCGCCGTGACTGTTGGTACTGCTAATTTCAGACAGGAACATCTACATTGAAACTTATCATAATTACAGACGGGAAGGTATTTACTTCGATTAATAGCCAAAATCGCATTCAATACTATATATTCCTGATGACTGGTTTCCACAGTTAAGACTGTCATCAATTAATCTTTAAAAAAATTGTTATACGATCATACTGGAGTAGAACGTAAAACAAGTTTTTTTTTTTTTTTTTTTTAATGCGATCTTGACTATTCCCCTTTCTTCAGTGGAACTTCATGTGTACGAGGTAAACTGGTTAACCAGATGGAGTTTACTGTGTTGCTCAACCAGCTACATACATATGAAGAATTCCACTTCTATTGAAATTAGCAGTAAATCTGAACAATATCGCAACTGAGTTGGTAACGGTTTAGTAACGTTGCCACCTGATGAGCAATGTTTATTTCTACTGTAGCACCATCGAGATCAAAGGGGTGAGGTTTACCTTAATCGTTTTGGGATTGCTTTGGAATTTTCGACCTTCCCTGTAAGTTGACGCTTCTACAGTATCTCATCGCTAGAATATGCGTCAGAACGCTTCATGTAGATTCTTAAATATGTTTGAATCAGATTAGTACTGTTATTTGTCCCATACTATTAAAAGGCATAAGAAGCCAAGGGCTCTAATACCTGTTGCTTATCGGTAAAGGACGAGTGTTTGAAAGTTAATTTCATTAAGTGCGATGTGTGTATTATTTAATGCTCGATTCTTCATGTGGAACAATAAATGTTACAGCACATACAATTTAGAGCATTCGGTGTCGTTAGCACTGTGATTCGTGTCCATAAAAGTAGACTGGTCCGAAATATCTTAATGTCCAAATACTGCCACAGAGGAAGAGGACATTTGGTAAGTAAGGGTATTATTATGATTATCGGCGGCCTACGCAGTGATTCGGTGCTGACGATGCAGCGAATCACACGCAGAAGTGGACCGCCCGTTTGAATAGTAAGCTCGTGTTAATCTCGAACGGTGTGTTGTGTTGGTGAAACCGAGCTAGATGGACCCGAAGTACGACACTGGACTTCTGTACCGGAGAACAGCAATTCCAACCCCATCTGGCTGTATAGGTTTTTCATGGTTTCCTTAAAATAAATCTGTTAGGGCAAATGTCGGGATGATTCCTTTCCCGAGGACATGGCAGATTTCTTTCGGCGTCCGAACTTGTGCACCGTCTCTAATGACCGCGTTGACGATGGGACGTTAAACCACATTACTTTTTTTATGTAGATAAAATAGCAGAAGCTAATACTCGTCCTCTGTTGACAAAACACACAAATAGTTTGGACTTGAGAAAAATTTTGGAAATTTGTGGTAAGGTCTTATGGGACCAAACTACTGACGTCATCGGTCCCTAAGCTTACACGCTACTTAATCTAACTTTAACTTACGCTAAGGACGATACACACACACACACACACACACACACACACACACACATGCCCGAAGGAGGACCGAACCTCCGACTAGGGCAGCCGCAAGGACCGTGACAAGACGCCTTAAACCTCGCGAAAACCCCGCGCGGCTGACTTAATATGCCTCGATTGGATAATAAATGGACATCGCAACAAAAGAAACATTTATGCGAAGAACAAGTGGAAAAATTACTCTACTTGTTCGGTTTATGTGTCAACATCCACATACCTCACTGGGTCACCATTCTAGATCCGAAAGTGTAACAACTGCAGGTGCCAGACTTGTAATGGCCAAGTGGCGGACGAAATTTTCACACCAGGGTTTGGTCAACAAGACGAGTGATGTACAATTATTGATCATCAATCGTGCCCAAGGTTAAATTCCAAACTTCCAGTTTCAGTGACTCAATACACCATCTTCATCGTCGGTGAAGGCCTCAAGAAGGTGTATTGATTCACCGAAACTGGTTGCAATATAATAAAATAGTCATTTTTTAATTGTGCTGCAGGCCGTTTGTCCCTTCTTGTTTGTTTTACGTAGCTACTTCTAACAGCAGGCTAAAAGATAATTGGAGAAGCCATGACGTGTCTTCCATGGACAGAGGCCTGGGCTCCGCATGGCCAATTGCAACACAACGGTGCGCAGATGTGCCTGCGCAGACGACGTCCACCTGATAGCGCGGGGCAAAGTGCATCAGCTGTTGGGTGGGGGGAGGGGGGGGGGGGGGCGAAGGCGCGAGCGCACTGGCGCACCTGTCGGAAACGCAGCCTGCGATAAAGCTGTCTGCTAGACGCCACAGCTGCACTGCTTCCATTGTCACGGGAGATGCAGGCTTAAAGGGATGTTACTTAAAGCAGAGTTGTAACTGTACGCGTTTGTTCTCATTACGAATACGAAATGAAACGCCACGTCGAAACCTATGCCACTAAGGACGGAGCACTTGTACAATAAGACAAGGATTAAACTGAATATCGACCGCCCCTTCCCCCGTTTGAATCATCCTCAGAATACAGTATACTACAGTCTGGAACCGCGCGACCGCTACGGTCGCAGGTTCGAATCCTGCCTCGGGCATGGATGTGTGTGATGTGCTTAGGTTGGTTAGATTTAAGTAGTTCTAAGTTCTAGGGGACTGATGACCTCAGTAGTTAAGCCCCATAGTGAAAAAAAAATACAGTATACACACTTGTTCAGAAATGTGTCCTCTTATTCGTCAGTCCAAAGACTGGTTTCATGTAGCACCACACACTAGTGTATCTTGTAAAAGCATCTTCATCTCTGCATAACTGCTGCAAGCTACATTTGAACCTGCACGTTTCATCCGAGCCTTTGCGTCTCTGTTTGTCGCCTTAGAATGCGTCGTATCGACCGATCACTTCCTTTAGCCAGATTGTGCCATGTTTTTTCATCAATCCAGTTCAGTATATGTTCACTAGTTACACCAACTGCCCATCTAATCGTACGTTTTTCGTTAGTGACACATTTCAAAAGCTTGTATTCTCTTCTTGTCTGAACTGTTTATCGTCAACATTTCACTCCCGTAGAAAGCTAAACTCCGGGCAATTACCTCCAGAAAATGATTTCTTATACATATTTATTTTCCACGTTAGCATATTTCTCTTTTTCGTCGCGCTTTTCTTGCCACTCTGCATTTCATAACGTTTCTACTTCTGCCATCGCCAGTAATTTTGCTGCCCAAATAGCAAAACTGATCGATTACGGTTACTGTCTCATTTCATAATTTAATTCCTTCAGCATTACCTTATTGAATTCGACTACATTCAGTTATCCATTTCTTTTCATTTTTTCTGCCACAACTTTGATTGTCTTTTGTTTCCTAATTACTGTGTCTTACGGATTCAGTACATCGGAGGCAGGCTTCCTTTTTTCGTTCTATCTTCTGAGAAGTCGCAGAATCAGTATCGCCCCATGTATTCCTGTACAGTACCATTCTGTTTATTTAAATAGTTACTGATTTCGCAGCAACGTTATCTAAGCTGCACAAACCCTATTCTCCAGTGTACGAGACAATTCTTCAACATCCCACGCACGATAGTTCCGCTGTTGTAGCAGGTTGGGAGGCCACGCTACTGCAAAATGACAGTACTCCGGCATGCTGTCGTAACCGAAACCGGTTCCCCTCGCGGGGTATTTGACCGGAACACGAGAGACGCAAGCGGTGCGGTGGGGTTCCGTGGGCAGGCGACGCGCTACCGCTTCACAGAATTTTGTGTACAAACACACACGCGTAACACTATCGGTCTTTGGCCAACATGAGCTGGCCTCACAATACGTCACAAAGCTCGTCGGAGCATTACATATCAGACGTAACACCAACGCCACAGTTCAAGAAAAGTGATTATTGTACTAATAACACTCTTACATTCACGAAACGCTGTAAGAACAACTAGAAGATCTCCAAACGAAACAATTTGATTTTTGTAAATTGGCAAGGCAGCAAGTGAGACTCTCAGCTCCTGCAACTCACTCATGCATCTGCAATAGCACTGTATTTCTGTGCGGAAAACAGCTCTCCTGTTTGGTACGGACCATCGTTTACCAAATAGATAGCTATAGCACTCAATGAAACGTGTAGGCTGATTACAGGTTGCCTTAGTTCTACTACAACAGAAAAAGTTTATTACCTGGCTGGAATAACGCTACCCTCTGTACACAGGGAAGTTCCTGCTAATAAGGAGAGGCTTAAAGGGACGAAAACGAACAAGGTCCAGGAAGAACTTCCTACAGTCGTCTGAAGAGCTAGGGGTGCGTCGTAGGAAGGAGAAAGCCCCTGCACTTTATAGATGGATGTCAGGAGCCGCAGCAGCTACCCCCTGGAACAGTGAAAACTGGTTCTTATTGAAGTTCACAAAAAGGAAAAATCCAAGGACAGAGCCGCGCGGGGTAGCTACGCGGTCTGAGGCGCCTTGCCACAGTTCGTGCGGCTCGAGTGTGTTGTCCTTAGCGTAAGTTAGTTTAAGTTAGATTACGTAGTGTGTAAGCCTAGGGACCGATGACCTCAGCAGTTTTGTACCGCAGGTACTTACCACAAACTTCCAATTTTTCAAAGGACAGACTGAAGAAATTAGGCATTAATGTTGATGACATGTACTGATAACGCGCACCAGATCAAATTGCAAGCCATATGTTTCAGTGCCTACTGTGTCCAACATCGTGCGTAAAGGATGTTCATGCCAACCCCAAGTGCATTGGAGGTTGCGAAGTTCTGGTGATATCTGAAGGTACAAGGATAAAATACAGGGAGCCAAAGATTATTTACAACTTGTATATAAACCAGACTATAATTATAAGAGCTGAAGAACATGAAGGCAGGCACTTGTTGAGAAGGGAGTGAGACAGGATTGTAGCCTACCACGTTGTTGTTCAGTCTTCACTGAGCAATCAGTGGAGGAAACAGAGGATAAATTTGGAAATGAAATTAAAATTCAGGAAGAAGAAATCGAAACAGAGGTTTGGCGGTGACGTTTTAATTCCGAGAGAGACAAAAGAACGTGCAAGAGCAGTTGAAGGAAGTGGATTGTTCGTGAAAAGATCATCAACAAATCTAAAACAAGGTTATTTGGAATGTATTCGAATTAAGAGGCCATACTGTGGGAACAAGGTTAGGAAATGAGACGCTGAAAGCAGTTGAAGAGTTTTAGTATCTGGCAGCAAAATAACCGGTGACGGCTAAAGTATAGAGGGCAAAAACGTAGACTGGCAACAGCAATAAAAGCGTTTCTGGAAAAGTTGACTTTGTTAACATCTGAAGTAAAATTTTAGGACGTTTTTCTGCTGGTATTTGAAGTTTAGCGTTCTAGGAAAGTGATACATGGACGATAAGCAGTACGTACAAGAAGAGAAGCTTTTGACATATGGTGCAGTAACAAAATGCTGAAGATTGGATGGCTAGATCGAATTAGTGAAGAAATGTTGAACAGACTTGGGTAAAAATGTATTTATAGCGAAACTTTATTAGAGTATTTGAAGGGCTCGATTGATATGTACATAATGCATCAGGGACACGTCAATTTAGTAGTGGAGGGAAGTATTGAATACCGTAAGGTGGTTCAAGTGGTTGTAGGTTGCACTAGACATGCGGAGATAAAGATACTTGCAATGGATACACTCCCATGGAGAGCTGTATCAAAGCTTTTCTTCGCACTGGAAAAAAAGACAACATATGAATGCTGCATTTTCGTAGTCTAATTATTATATATTCTGGTTTGATTGTCATTCAGTGTATCTGTATGTTTCTAACTAAAGCATAAATAAAAATTTGTGTAGCCGCGCGGTTTACGGCGCAGTGTCGCGAATCGCGCGACCTTCCCGCCGGAGGTTCGACTCCTCCCTCGGACATGGGTGTGTGTGTTGTCCTTAGCATAAGTTGGTTTAAGTCTACAGACCGATGACCTCAGCAGTTTGGTCCCTTAGGAATTCACATGCATAAATTTATATTAAGTTTATAGTGTGACATGTGTCTAAATTTCCTGAAAACTTTCAAACGATTGTGATTTGTTTTTTTTCCGGGTGGCCTGGCATTTATACGGGCAGGTAAAACGCTACTGAAGTTTCATTATTATGAATTTTTTTTCTTTAGAAGTGCAGTTTGCGTGCCAGGTAACTACATAATATTTTGTGTGATTTTCTCAAACATAGGTGAGAGATTCAGTTTTGCACTGCGACTCATCATTCGATTTTGAGAAGGTTTAATGTTTACAAATAGTTGTATCGTGTTACCATTTTTATGCGCATTACTTTACATTTACTTGAATTTAGGTTCACGTGCCACTGCACTGTTCATTGGCTGTGCATCATGCGCTATATGCGATTGCACTGTGCATGACGATCTGTACGTACTATTGTTGTACGGCTTCCCCTTCTCCATTGCGTTTGCGTTATAGCTGTGGGAATATGCCTAATCTGTTCTATCACTGCTGTGTGAAATGTATTGTTGAAGTATTAACAGCTTGTTTATAACTTGCCATGAATACTGTTTCGCTAGATTCACCTATGTTTTTTAATATTCGAAATTCAGATGTTGAAATGTGCGTGAATTCCTAAGGGACCAAACTGCTGAGGTCATCGGTCCCTAGGCTTACACGCTATTTAATCTAACTTAAACTAACTTACGCTAAGAACAACACATACACCCATCCCCGAGGCAGGACTCGAACCTCTAGCGGGAGGGGCCGCGCGATTCGTGATCATGGCGCATAAACCACGCAGCCACTCCGCGCGGCAATTCGAAGTCCCTGGAAGTTCTTCGTCAGACTTTCTCTTAAGTTAATTTCATTGTATCTTCGTTGTTAAGGCGTTTACAATTATGGACATTACATGCGGTCGAAGTAGGGAGGATATAATATTTAGACTGGCAATGGCAAGGAAAGCGTTTCTGAAGAAGAGAAATTTGTTAACATCGAGTATAGATTTAAGTGTCAGGAAGTCGTTTCTGAAAGTATTTGTATGGAGTGTAGCCATGTATGGAAGTGAAACATGGACGATAAATAGTTTAGACAAGAAGAGAATAGAAGCTTTCGAAATGTGGTGCTACAGAAGAATGCTGAAGATTAGATGGGTAGATCACATAACTAATGAGGAAGTGTTGAACAGAATTGGGGAGAAGAGAAGTTTGTGGCACAACTTGACTAGAAGAAGGGATCGGTTGGTAGGACATGTTCTGAGGCATCAAGGGATCACCAATTTAGTATTGGAGGGCAGCGTGGAGGGTAAAAATCGTAGAGGGAGACGAAGAGATGAGTACACCAAGCAGATTCAGAAGGATGTAGGTTGCAGTAGGTACTGGGAGATGAAGAAGCTTGCACAGGATAGAGTAGCATGGAGAGCTGCATCAAACCAGTCTCAGGACTGAAGACCGCAACAACAACAATGCGTTATGAATTATTTAATTAATTACTTATTTGATCAAGCCATTACCTGGTGGCTTATTCCCGCCGAAATATAACTGTCGTCGTTTTATTTATCACATCGAAGAAATAAAGTTACTTAGTTATACTTTGTTTGTTGGCAGGTACGTCTGCAGTCTTGATACCCATTAAAGCAATATTACCGTAGCACACCGCTAGAGCAACAAAGAACGGCGCAGTCCATCTGCGCTTTGTCAATGGGCTACTTTATTTTGCTTTGGCTCTTCCAAAGGCGTTCAACGGTACTGTGGCAGAAGATTTCAATCTATACCAGGAGAGCACACATACGCTGCTGAACTTTGTATACCTCAGGCATAAGCTGTCAGAAACGTGATTTGCGTGTTAACTGGTACTGATGCTTACACTGGTTGTATTTCTGTGTTGGTCGGAAGGAGCCTTATCTAATTTTTACAACCGCATTTTCGTGCAAAATACCAAACTTTTTCCTTTTTTAAACCTAGTCTGTTCCGTCACCTATGAACCATATTTTGTAGTCTTCGCATTATGCCTAAAAATACGGTTGGTTTTTTGCCATTATTTTAGGCTTGTCAGATAAATGATTATCGAAACAGTCTCATCTTACTCGAGTTATCTTTAAAAATTTAGTGTATTGTGGCTATAACGGGCTGTGGCTTTTTTTGTTTCTTGGGAGTTGGCAACACAGTGGTAGAGGTGAAACCCCTGACCAGAGCGTGCATTGAAGGAACACGGCAGTTCGTAAACTGACGTTTGCCTCAATTAAATGAAAAATGGTAAAAAATCTCGCGAAGTGCAAGCAGCTTCCTGTGATCCACTTCCTACTCGCGAAAGGAATAACACCTACCGAAATTTTATCGAAAATCGAAACGGTTTACGGCGAAGGTGTATGAATAGAACGAGTGTGTTTAAGTGGTGTAGGAAGTGGAGTCAGAACAAATGTTCACGACCAACAGAGGAGTGGAGAACCTTCCGTTTTAACTGACGATGAAACGCTGGGATACCGGAAACTGTGCGCATGATGGGTTCCAAAACAGTTGACAGAGCAACACAACAGAAATCGGCACCTGAGAGTTTCTGCGCCGTGAACTGGAAGATGAGGATTTTGTGTGCTCTGTTGCGACTGGAAATGAAAAGTGACTCATTGCACGCCTGAGACAAAAAGACAGTCGTCACAGTGACTTCACACAAATACCCATCTGCCAAAAAATTAAAAACGATAATTACGGGCAAAAAAAAAAAAATCATGGCCTCGATATTGTGGCACCGATAATGGACCATTTTGGTCAAATTTATGTCTCAGCAGAAGACCAATGCACAACGATATTGTGAAAACTTAAAAAAAAGCTCGAAAAGAGCATTCTGAACAAAACGAGGGAAATGCTGACGAGATGAGTGTGCTGGTTGTAGGACAGCGCCCATCCTCACACAGCCTTAGTCACCAACGCGCTCTTGGACTCGAACCACCCTACCGCTCCCCTCTTTCTCCTGACTTGGCGCCTTCAGATTATCTTTTCAACTCCCTAAAGGCACACATGAGGTCAATTAAATTTTCAACCGACTAGCAGGTACAGAAAGAAGTTCTGAAGTGGGCGAAGGAGCTGGCGGGAGAGTTCTTGGAGGACAGCATAAAGAAACTCGTGCCACGGCTCACTACATGCACTGAGCTGGATGGTGATTATGTAGAAAAATATAATCAACAATCGACAATACCGTGTAATTTTTTTGAAAGGCACTTTCTAATTTCTCGACATACCTCGTACGTTCCTGCTTCCTGGTAGTAACATTCGCTGCTCTTTGATTTCGCCTCTCCCTCTCCCTCACAGAAACTCAACTGGTCCTGCAACCTTTAACCCCCCACCCCTTCACACATATTTTTTTAGATTACTATCACGCTTTCCAGTGATTTGTGCAACTCAAGAATCTTAGTAACTTCGTTCACGTTGAACTACGTCGCGCCATGGCACTGAGATGGGACGGGTGGGGGGCAATGAATACCTCAAGAAAATGCCCAGTAAATCGTTACAGTGTTGAAACAAAACAGATGGCACTAAGAACAAATGTTCACGACCAACAGAGGAGTGGAGAACCTTCCGTTTTAACTGACGATGAAACGCTGGCATACTGGAAACTGTGCGCATGATGGGTTCCAAAACAGTTGACAGAGCAGCACAACAGAAATCGGCACCTGCGAGTTTCTGCGCCGTGAACTGGAAGTCACAAACCGACGGCTGGTTAAGCAGTCTCATTCCCCCCTAGACTCCCAACTTCTGTAGTGGCGGGGTGCTGACCTTGCGACTGAACTCGCATGCTGCTGTATCGAGTAACTTTCGGTTGCGGTTATCTGCCGCTACACTTCTGCTCTGTTCCCCTGGAAGAATCACATTTCATCCATTCAGAAAGTTACTTGCGGTTTGAAGGAGTTCCGATTGGTCCCGGGGTAGTGGCGTACCTGCGAACAATAAACGCCTATGGTGATTAAACCCAAACCACTGATCTTTATATAGTAAGAACATACATACTTTAACTATTATTCTAGAACGTCTGCAGAATACTCACCTGTAGCTACCATACCTTCATCGACCTCAAAACTATTTTGAGTCAAAAATGCATTTAGTTGTAGGATTAGCTGGAAACCATCCGGTACCAAAGCTGGCGAGCAGGATGCATGTTCTAATTCATAACCCTTATCGTTCAATTTTTCTACTCCCAAAGCGTCATTCGATGATATTTTTCCTTTCCAAACGAGGCCATTTCACAACTAATTATTGTTTTCCCCGAAATATTTGCCAAGTGACTGCAAGTTATTTGTCATCGTTTTGCATGTTAATCAAATAAGAAGAACCCCTTCGCGTGCTAGTAACCACTAGCCTCAAACTTTATGCAGACGAAATACACTCCAACTTTTTGATGCTGGGACGGCGAATACCACTGACTGCTTTCGTTGCTGATTAGTATCTGGCACAGAATGGTGAACCAGCTTAACCTAAATGGTGACAAGTCTAGACAATAGAAACATTTGGATTCTCTCGAAACTGATGAAACCTTGGGCACAAACTATTCCGCATTAGCTTTAGACCAGCATTCAGTAAACGTGGCAACCACTGTAAGTGAAATTTTTTCCTAAATCTTTACATAATTTTTCGGTTGATATGCGTTACCTTGGTGGCAGCGCCATTTTACATTAGTAATAGAACCGATGACTATCGATCGTCCAGTAGCACACTGCGCACTTTTTGGATGTAGTCGATGATGGCAGTTTTTGGAACGTCCCTCATTGGATTATCTTCAACTGAAGTTTCGGCCACGCAGGTATTCAGTAGACTCGTTATAAACCTTCGAACATGAAAGAAAGTCCGTGGGCAGTAAATTGCATGAAAGGATTTTTTTTTAGTACGGTACGGTATTTCATTCATTTAAACGACAGGCAACACACAATTATCGTGCCATTTTTTTCATGGATTGTTACTGTTTCGAATTTTTCCAACTATTTTGGCATAGCAGGAAGGGCGATCCTCGGCGGCTGTTAGTCTGTAACAAGAAAAATTTGTTTTGACGAGAACTAGTATTTAATATTGTAAGATAGCATATTTGTACGTGGGCAAGTGATTTCAATATCCGCCTCCGTTCGTGTGGCAAAGGAATTTGTTCCGCCGGCCGGTGTGGCCGAGCGGTTCTAGGCGCTTTAGTCTGGAACCGCAGGTTCTAATCCTGCCTCGGGCATGGATGTGTGTGATGTCCTTATGTTAGTTAGGTTTAAGTAGTTCTAAGTTCTAGGGGACTGATAACCTCAGATGTTAAGTCCCATAGTGCTCAGAGCCATTTGAACCATTTGTCCCACACAGCCTGACTTCACCAATTAGCCTCCTATTCTTGCTTTTGTGTCCTTTGTATCCTCGGCGTATGTGTGCCGGAAGTTTCAGCAAAACCGCTTCCTTCCTGCTGATGCTTCGGTTCTGTGCTGTAGACACTCAGGGAATTGGCAAATGTCAGCAGTTGACTATGGGAACGCCACTTTAATCTGTTTCACTGAGTAGTGATTTCTGCCATAATTCGTTACCTTTTTTTACCTGTGGTAGCGAAAGTTAACGCCATGGATAAGCTCAAGCTTAGCTGCAGCGTAAGCAGTGAAACAGCCGTCTCTCTCACTCTTGACGTGGAGAAATGTTATATTACATCGTGAGAAGTACAAGTCATTGTAGCTATTTTGCTTCTAGAAGCATGCGTTGTGCTACGTTGGCTGCAACAAGAAACCGAACAGAATGATTTCTAACAGTTTTTATGGAGGTGCCAAGGAATTAATACCCTAGGCAGACCCATTTAATTGTCAGTGGCGCATCTGGAGCGGCAGCGACTGTACATCTAAGCATGTGATAAGATTTCTGTTCGATGGATTCCTGAGAAGATTTATTTTGCTCTCGGAAGCGTATCCACTGGCTGCGTTTATCTACACCGATAGTGCATATCTGAGATTCACTTTGCAGCCCATAGGTACTGTATGTAATCAGTCGGGATACATACAGAATTTAAACGTTCTTACAAGGGAAACATGCACCCAGCGGGTCACAGGCGTTTTCGAGTGTTCGACATTAAAATTTGTATCGCTCCAAGGAATCATTCTTGGAAACGAAATAATTGTAATATTAATGGTTAGCATCGTATACACTCGTGGCGGGATATAATCAAAGTAGAATAAGAGAAGGTGATTAATATTTATCGTTACATTTCTGTGCGCGTCGCAAATACAATGGGCGATATTCAAAGCCCTTTCATTACTCTATGATTTTACTGCGATACGCGCATGAATGTATCAGTAAATGAAAGTTTATTTCATCACGATTCCTTACACCACCTCGATTATACCTCTGCACGAATAAGCCACTTTGCTTAACGGTATTACTGTTCCTTTCCGAAGGAAACAAATGTTTGGTGGAAAATAAGGAAAGAAGAAAAGAAAAAATGTGACATCAACGCAATTCGGGCAGTTCTAGTATGCGGAAAAGATAACGGCCGTTTTTCATTTCGCGTAATTTTTTAGTTACGTTAAGTTTCCCCATTTGGTTTTCAAGAATATATTTGGTTAAATAATTTTTATACGTTTTAGTGTGCCGTGTCAGCGTTGCATCAACTATTTATCTCCGCAAAATTCGTAATTACCATTCCGAGATGACGCTATTTGTCATACATTGTGTACTGCATTTAAAAATCTTGCATTGATAAACTTACACCGTGCAGCTTTCCTTTCCTTTCGCTACGCCTTAGACTAAAATTACTGCGAGTAAACATAGCTGATTTTACAAGAAGACTTTCTGAGTAGTTCCTGACAATCACACCTGTCGTCTCTCACAATGGAGTGCATGTTATTCAAAGACGTTCAGTGGCGCGACCGTTAAGTCTGAGTTCCGCGTTGGCTCAGCGTAGTGACAAACACAGCAGGCTAGCAAGATGAATTATTTCCGATAGATATTAGCCTTTTTTGGTCTCTTGTTTGATTTTAACCATCCATGAGCAGAAAACTCCAAATGTATATACTAACTCTTTACTCGTTGTGAACCACAGTCATCTGCTATGGTCTTTCAGTAGCTCACACTTAACATAATCAAAAGCAGGCACTTCATTCTATGCCACGTATCACAGTGAAGTGAAATGTATAATGGACAGCAAAATAAACCGTAGAGTAAAAATGGCGACGAGTTCTTTTCGTAAACTAAACAGGGTTTTCAAAACTAAACTTCCCTCTGAAAAGGAACGTTTTCAATCAGTGTGTATTATCAGTTTTTCCTTGTAGTAGCAAGAAATGTGCTTTTTATAATGCGAAAAACCATGCAAAAGCCAATTTCTATCATTAAAAGTGAGGGACCAGAAAAATCGCCTCCATCCTTTCGCTTGCGATAATTTACGGGCATCTCAGGTACTGTCGCAGACGTTTTAACTCTTCAAAGAGAAACAGTTACAGCATCAAACGCTTTGGCCATTCGCGTATGAAACGGTGCGTGCTATTTCGTAAACCAATTACTACAATCTTCGTCGCTAGCAAATTGACACTTCTGTTATGTAGCTCATGACCTTTTAAAAACACACATCGGAGTCATAATCAACGAATTAGTTAAGACTTGAGAGCCAGTCACACATGTACTCAGCACCGTTCATAAGTCTGACACTGCCGACATTAAATATAGGTCACAGATCACTTGATCGTTTACGCTGCTGATGGGTGATACAGAGCCATTGCAAGAATAATAATAAGATTTCTTGCAGACCGTGCGCCCCATAAAGCGGAGGCAAAGCATTGTGCTCTACCTGTTGACAAGACGCTTTCCTGCAAGTCGGAGCAAATATTACTATGTGATCAAAAGTATCCGGACACCTGGCGGAAAATACTTACAAGTTTGTGGCGCCCTCTATCGGTAATGCTGGAATTCAACGTGGTGTTGGCCCACCCTTAGCCTTGATGACAGCTTCCACTCTCGCAGGCGTACGTCCAGTTTGGTGCTGGAAGGTGTCTTGGAGAATGGTAGCCATTCTTCACGGAGTGCTGCACTGAGGAGAGGTATCGATGTCGGTCGGTGAGGCTTGGTACGAAGCTGGCGTTCCAAAACACCCCAAAGATGTTCTATAGGATTCAGATCAGGACTCTGTGCAGGCCAGTCCATCACATCGATGTTATTGTCATGTAACCACTACGCCACAGGCCGTGCATTATGAACAGGTGCTCGGTCGTGTTGAAAGATGCAATCGCCAGCCTCGAATTGCTCTTCAACAGTGGGAATTAAGAAGGTGCTTAAAACATCAATGTAGGCCTGTGCTGTGATAGTGCCACGCAAAACAACAAGGGGTGCATTCCCCTTCAACGAAAAACACGACCACACCGTAACACCACCGCTTCCGAATTTTACTGTTGGCACTACACACGCTGGCAGATGATGTACACCGGGCATTCTCCATACCCACACCATCCCATCGGATCGCCACGTTGTGTATCGTGATTCGTCACTCCACACAACGTCTTTCCACTGCTCAGTCGTCCAATGTTTGCGCTCTTTATACCAAGCGAGGCGTCGTTTGGCATTTACCGGCGTGATGTGTGGCTTATGAGCAAGCCGGCCCCTGTGGCCGAGCGGTTCTAGGCGCTTCAGTCTGGAACCGCGCGACCGCTACGGTCGCAGGTTCGAATCCTTGGATGTGTGTGATGTCCTTAGGTTAGTTAGGTTTAAGTAGTTCTAAGTTCTAGGGGACTGATGACCTCAGATGTTAAGTCCCATAGTGCTCAGAGCCATCTTTTTTTTTCTTTTTTTTTGCTTCTGACCGCGTTCGAAGTCTGTGAGTTCCGCGGAGCGCCCTATTCTGCTAACTAGCATGGCCTTAATTAGCTGAAGATCTACTTAAACCATATACTTTATGGTGGAGACACAATACCTGGAACACGCGGGTCTTCTTGCCACATTATAGATTTTCTGGTCCAGTGTACTCATCCACCACACGGACGTTCATCTGTTTTCGCAAAATCTGTCACAGCCGGGCGCTCTGAGCTTCGTAGATTAAAGTGACTGCAGGTGGAAGAAGATTCCGGAGTGAAAAAAAAGTGGCGATAGGAAAGAGGGAAATATTTGTCAGAATAGATGTCTTGGCAAGATCAGAACAGTGTAAGCATCGGAAACCAAATGTGAAGCATACTTGCATGTAAATCGCGGAACGACGTGGGCGGGAGTAGGGGGGAGGGGGGGGGAGCTCAGCTTCTAACTTGGGTTGGTAATAAAATACCTGAATCGTACGCACCGAAACTACAGGCATCATTGAGTACAACGGATGTGTCGACCATGGTAGTGACATGAGCAATAAATCGTGCTGGCCACACCTCCAGATACAGGATAAAAGACAGACATTAGCTCTTAAGATGAACCTAGACTGTAGTGCAGATTTTCTGAATTTATAATGCAGTTCTCGTTTTCATATCGAGAATTCGTTAACTAAGGCACAAACGTAGACCTGTGGCTGCAACGTAAATCACTCTCTTATCAAAGACTTTATTTCGCATTAACATTCGTTAGCTATAACTCATACATACCTATCACAAACACTTGATATGTCATCCTGATCTTGCTTGATTATTTGTTCAGCAGCGCAGATTCAGTTTCACATCTCGACAAACAACCAGTCAGTGATTGAGTTCTCAGGGAGCTCAGTAGCATGGTTGTTAGCTCTGAAGCACGGTTATTAGCGGTGAATATGCTTTCAGTGAACTGAGCAAATAAACACGTCCCAAAGACGTACTTTGGCAGCTTTTTTAGCCGTGTGACAATGTCGATTTATAAGATGCCGAAAATGATTACCTACCCGAGCTTGTCCGACAAAGGAAGTCAACCTTTCCGCAACCGCGACCTTTGACAACACGGCTTTTCCGAACATTGTCTGAGTTTGGCTCATTCCCTCCATCATAGGAAGTCTTTTGAGAGTGAATATCGTTTCTACATTACATTAGTTATATTCCATGGACGCCATGAATGCTCTTTGGGACGTGGATACAAGTCAAAGATGTACTTTTAATTTAATGTCACCACAATGAAAGGCTTAACATTACGAAAGTCTATTGTGTCACACTGCTGAATCTAATTATAATATAACCTAAATATCGAATTAAAGAGTTTCTCTGAAGGTACTCAGTGGAGTACGTGTTAGCAAACAGAAATTTCTTTGATTCTCTCTTAAACTCCACCACATTATCTACATGACATTTAATACACTCTGGCAAGTTATTTAATAGGAAGGTAGGAAGACTGGGTTTTACATCGAGGTCATTAGAGACAGAGCACAAGCTTGGATCGTGTCAAGGATGTGGAGGGAAATCGACCGTGAGCTTTCAGAGCGAACCATGCCGACATTTGTCGGGAGCGATTTAGGAAAATCAGAGGTTTGAACTTATGTAGGTTGGCCAGAACTATTTATATGGAAAATAAAAATACAGTATTCTGGGGTTCCTAGAAAGTGTCCACTAGCAGATTTAAAAATTTTCTTGCGATGTACACGTAACAAGCTCAGTATAACAAATACAATCGTGTATGTTCCTAAGCTGACCTTCCCTCCGAGGGAAGGTGGTAACTGTAAAAGTTTGGCTAAGCGTTCCTCCACTGCTTTTCTACCTCCAGGCCCCTGTTATCCTTCGGCGCTCCTGTTATTTTTAGATTCATGACTTACAAATGACACGGGGGGAAGTTGTTATCCTCATTTTTTTACGAATTCATTCAGCCGCGTTCCTGCGAGTTCCTCGTCGTCTGAAGCTAACATTGAAATGAGTAATTATTTCTGTACAATACGATCATAGAAACTTATAGTAAAACCTTCAGAAGATAATTCTTTCTCTTTACTGGCGTCCAGCTCTGTAGCGTTACAGAAATTACATTATCCGTCGGGCTGTTCTTAAATATATTTATTTATGATCGAGATTGAATATAAATAACATCAGAATTAATCAAGGAGGGAGGTGAGAGCATACACTTAAAGATATATAAATTGGTTCAGTTAATATGGGAGAAGGATACACTGCCAGAAGAAATGAAATTGGCTATAATATGCCCAATAAACAAGAAGGGAAGCAAAATGGAATGTGGTAACTATGCAGGAATCAGCTTGTTGATGTAACGTATAAGGTACTGTCCGTCATTATCCTCAGAAAATTGCAACCATTCATAGAGAACAACATACAGGAGTACCAAGCTGGCTTTCGACCAGACCGATCGACAATAGATCAGATTGTCACACAAAGACAATTGTTTGAAAAACACTGGGAATATGATAAAGATATCTACAATGTGCATATGACAGCATCCACAGGAATAGCCTATACAATTCAATGCGTGACTGCAGAATCCCTGAGAAGCTAGTGAGAATAGTGCAAGCTTATACGGAAGGGTCAAAGGCAGCAGTATGTTTCCGAGGAGCCACATCAGAAACATTCGAGATTGAGACAGGCCTCAGACAAAGCGATGCTCTCTCGTGTTGTTCTGGTCAATTTCATCGTAGAGAAAGTAATAAGAGTGTAGGCAACAGGAGTGGGCTGGAGTACAGATGGACGGTAACTTCAGTTGTCTCGCGTATGCAGATGACATAGTATTGCTAAGTGAATCAAAGCATGAGTTGAAAGGAATGTACCAGAAAAGGACAATTATGCACAGAAGGAAGGGCTCAAAGTGAATCAAGACAAATCAGAGTTCATGCAATTAGGAAGAAGACAAGAGCAGGAAGAATTTCTTGAGATAGATGGCAAGAGGTTCAAGAGAGTACATCAGTTCAAATACTTGGGATCTAGGTTTACCACGGACAACAACATAAAAACGGACATCAAGGAAAGAATAACACTGGGAATGAATTGCATGCGTTCCCTCAGAGAGACACTCGACTCTAAATCGATCTCAGTGAACACAAAGATGAAAATCTACAACACAGTGATATTCCCAGCAGTAATGTACGGTTTAGAAACATGGAGTATGACTAAGCGAGAAAAGGAAAAACTATTAATATTTGAAAGAAGAGTAATGGGGAAGTTATGGGGAACAGTTTTGGATAACGGAGAATGGAGAAGGAGGAAAAATGAGGAAATCTACCTTCTGATGCGACAACCAACTATCCAACAGAAGATAAAGAGCAAAAGAATACAATGAGTAGACCATGTAGCCCGTATGCCAGACGGAAGACAGGCGAAGATGGCACTAGAGGGGGAAACCAAACATCAAACGCCCCATTGGACGACCAAGGCAGCGCTGGATGGACGACCAGGCAAAGGGCCTAGCATCCCTGGGGTTGAAGACACCTGAAGGAACCGGGCACAAAACAGGTAGGAATGGAGGCAGTTTGTGGAAGCAGTGAGTGGTCTACAGGGCCTGTGATGGCTGGATATCTATCTATCTATCATGATCGAGATTTCGATATCGTGCCATTCTCAAGTACTAGCTGCAACGTAAATTGCTACAAAACGAATTCAATTTTAGAAGTACATTCTGTTCTCAAAAATTGTAATAAGAGCCCTTTTTTCACGTTATACCACTTTCTATCTCACTATAAAATGCGTCAATGGATATTCATCGTAAGAGGACCTCGTAATCATTTCAACGATGTTTATATACTTCAGGCATATCCACAATAAAACATAATCCTGCTATATATATATATATATATATATATATATATATATATATATATATATATATAAAGTAATACTTAACTAAAAACGAGCATTGTGGCAAACCATGGTTTAAACATGCATGCACTGAGTGCATAACAGAGTGTAGGACATGTATTGGTTAGAAATGTTTAGAGTGAGTTAAGAGTTAACGTTCAGTTGAGTGCATTCTTGAAACACATGGCCTGACAATAATCTCATTTTAGTCAAGTGCTATATCCTTTAACATCATTGACACTGAATCCCGTTTTATTACCGCTCAAGCAAACATGTTTGACACTACCTTGATATCATCGTAAGACGAATGAATGTACATCGACGTATTTCGCAGTTAGGAAGAAATTTAAAAAAGAAAAAGGTGGCATTATAACATTTTTTGAAAATAGGATGTATCTCTAAAATGGGTTTTGTAGCAATGTTTTGTTGCATCTATTCCATCATTCCGGCAGAACAGCGGAATCTGCAATCAAAATAAATACGTTTAATAAGTCGAGGCAGAAAATTTTATGCCTACCGGAGATGGAGCATTAATTGTGGATACAAGTTCGAATCCATAGTGATTTGACAGAATTTTCAAAAGGGGAATTTATATCACCTTCTCGAAACTTTCAAAGCATATATCGTTCATGTTTGTAAGAACAGTATTTTTAGCACCGCTCCTTGTGAAACCTAATTTAAACTTCCGTGAATCCTAACATTTCGCAACCTAAGAAGTGGAAGGTAGGATTAGTCTTTCAAAGGCAGGCCTCTTAGGCGAGAAGTCGTGTGTTTAATTACAGGACGAAGTGTGAAAATCGGTTGAAACGCGTTCCCGCTACACGCATTTCATAGGGAAGATGCAATACATTTGAGGGTATACTGGTGATCCGCCAATTGCAATATTTTATGCCTTTGAGAGCACTGGACGCGATCACGTGTAGCACATGCGGAGCCTACCACACTTGGGCCTATGGCTTTCGTTGGTGGGTCTCCGCTAATGGGTGGCCCGCCGCAGTGTAGCAGCAGGCGCCCGTGTTTACAAACACTGCCACGGGCTGCACAGTGCCGTCGCTACAGGAGCTGCAGCGCTCTGCTAGCTCCTTAGAGATACATTCTCGTCCCGTGGCCGCTCATTGGAAGACAATGTTGACGCAGATTATCATGCACCACATCAATCATAGATACATTGTGAGCTTCATATCGACCAAACTACCTGGCAAAATTGTTTTAAAAAATGATCTGTAGCATTCTTCCGCAAAATCGTGATATCTGTTGCGTTAAAGGGGTATTATAGGAAATGAAGTGCCATCGACTTACGGCTTAACTTACCAATAACTTTATTTCTCCCATTAACGGTTGACAAGTGTTCATGTGCAAGTGTTAGTACTTCAACAGTGTACCATTCTGAAAGCCGGAAGACAGCATACATTCGTTTGAGTGTAAGAGTTGTTAACACCCTCACTCCTGTATTTCTCATAGTATAAATGTACACAGATCAGCCACCAGAACCCAAAATTTGAAAGGTGGTGGCAGTATCACACAACCAATGTTTCCAAAGAAAATCTTAGGTTCAAATTGTTATTAATACACACATCAAAAAAAGTTTTGCATCACACCGGTTCCCAGAACTCCTGAAGATAAACGTTGACTTTGGATGTTGTATCACAGACACAGTCCCTTTCACTGTTCAGAGATGTCACTAAACCCGCCCAAAGTTGTAAACAAGCATGCATGAGCAGCGCCTATTAGACGGAGGGGATCCGACAGCCGATCAGTTCCAGTCATTCCACCAGGAAGGAGGTACACAGCAAGTGTTGTCCGTAGTTCAACTATGCCTAGACGGTCAATACCGCCGTTCGATCGCGTCCGCATTGTTACTTTATGCCAGGAAGGGCTCTCAACAAGGGAAGTGTCCAGGCGTCTAGGAGTGAACCAAAGCGGTGTTGTTAAGACATGGAGGAGATACAAAGAGACCGGAACGTCGATGACGTGCCTCGCTCAGGCCTCCCAAGGGCTGCTACTGCAGTGGATGACCGCTGCCTAAGGATTGTGGCTCGAAGGAACCCTGACAGCAAGACACCATGTGGAATAATGCTTTTCGTGCAGCCACGGGGCGTCGTGTTATGACTCAAACTGTGCGCAATAGGCTGCATGATGCACCACTCCCGACGTCCATGGCGAGGTCCATCTTTGCAACCACGACACCATGGAACGCGGTACAGATGAACCCAACATGCCGAATCGACTGCTCAGGGTTCGCATCACGTTCTCTTCACCGACGAGTGTCGCATATGCCTTCAACTAGACAATCGTCGGAGACGTGTTTGGAGGCAGCCCGGTCAGGCTGAACGCCTTATACACACTGTCCAGCGAGTGTAGCGAGGTGGAGGTTCCCTACTGTTTTGGGGTGGCATTATGTGGGGCCGACGTACGCCGCTGGTGGTCATGGAAGGCGCCATAACGGTTGTGTGGTACGTGAATGCCATCCTCCGACCAATAGTGCAACCATGTCGGCAGCTTACTGGCAAAGCATTCGTCTTCCTGGACGACAATTCGCGCCTCCATTGTGCACATCTTGTGAATCACTTCCTTCAGGATGACATCGCTCGACTAGCATGTTCTTCAGACGTGAACCCTATCGAACATGCCTGGTATAGATTGAAAAGGCCTCTTTATGGACGAAGTGACCCACCAACCACTCTGAGGTATCTACGCCGCATCGCCGTTGAGGATTGGGACAATCTGGACCAACAGTGGCCTGATGAACTTGTCGATAGTATGCCACGACGAATACAGGCATGCATCAATGCAAGAGGACGTGCTACTGGGTACTAGAGGTACTGGTGTGTACAGCAATCTGGACCACCACCTGTGACGGTCTCGCTATATGGTGGTACAACATGCAACATGTGGTTTTCATGAGCAATAAAAAGGGGGGAAATGATGTTTATATTTATATCTATTCCAATTATCTGTACAGGTTCTGGAATTGTCAGAATCGTGGTGATGCAAAAATTTTACCAGTTTCGTGGAGACAGAAATTCACTACTAATTTTTTTTGTCACATGAAATTTCATGCAGATTTTCTTTTTGGCACACATGGTTTCTGGTATTTACGATTTCTGCAAATGTTTGCAGGGCATCGAAATTATGTAGCCCAGTAAGATTGTGCGACTTTTCAGTGTGTACCACATCTAAGGTATCTTCGTTTGCGATTTTTTAATACCCGCTATTCGGAGGAAAGACTGAGAAACTATAGTTTGTGCTCAGTTTCACATTTACCTTCCGAAGCATGATAGTGCTCCACTGCTTTCCCTCATTGGAAGTCATAGGCATATAACTTAGTACTTTTTTATGTAAGTTTTAATCCTACTGCACCGCAATAGAACCTACTTGCATGTCTATATTACACTTCTCCGTGAATGCAAGAGAAAGTGTCACGTCGAAGGCCGCCAAAGTTGCGGCATTCCTGAATATTGAAGAGCACGACACACGCACCAACCGACCTACCAATAATTGGACGTGTGTAGGCGTTTTGCCCGACCGACGGACGAACTTTCCTTGTCGGGGTGTCTGGTTGGTACGACCACACGACATCCAACCCATCACCACCCGTCCCAACAACTTGTGCCGTGTATATAGCGCTGTCGTAAAAAACCGTTCGACAAAAGTTCGTCTTTTGTCAGTGCGTACGGGATTAAATGCCGTTCTAATATACATGACAAGGTGTGAAGCGGACGAAACTTCAAGAACAGAGTTGCTGAAGAAATTTGAAGGCTGCAGATGTTTGTGGGATACATAGTGTGAGTGTACCAAATATAGATACAAAAATTCTCATTTTTAACCAATCTATAACTGTTTCCTGTGGTTCAAATGCCTCTGAGCACTATGGGACTTAACATCTGAGGTCATCAGTCCCCTAGAACTTAGAACCACTTAAACCTAACTAACCTAAGAACATCACACACATCCATGCTCGAGGCAGGATTCGAACCTGCGACCGTAGCAGTCGCGCGGTTCCGGACTGAAGTGTCTAGAACCGCTCGGCCACCGCGGCCGGCGTTTCGTGTGGCATACAGAACAAAAGTCCGTCGCCCTCTATTTCTGCTTTTAGGTTTTATTCCCGATAAGTATCGGAAATTAAATTAGAAATTAAAATATTGACATTCAGCGGACGTTATCCACAAAATACTTGCTACATTGTTGTTAAAGAAACGTCCAACCTATATTTAAGTCCTCAGTTACGAAGAACAGTGTGGGATTTCGTTTCCAGTTCTGACAGTTGCTAAATGCTTCAGTTCGTATGTGTGTGTGTTGTATTTATGAGATGATGTACGCCACCATCATGTGTAATCTTTGTTCTTCGAATTTGAGTTTCTTAAACTTACCGTCATCTATTTTGCTAAATAAATTAATAACGTTTACATGAATTTTTTGTTTTATTTAGTTTGCAAAACCATGCTGTATTTACTCAGTCAACTTTTAAATCGCGTTGCAGAGTTCAGGGATCTTTTTAGTTAATAATTATGGAGATACAACATTATTGACTTTTAACCTCTGCCGTTGGCTAGAAATCTTACTGTAGCTAACTACCTCTTCTCGCAGCTTACGGACTCTGTGATGACTACCCTTTCTCCTTAAGTATGGTTTGATGATGATCAGCAGCTCCGAAATGCACGATTGATTCATTCCTAGACAACAATGAAAAATCATCGGCTCCCGGCTGCTAAAGTTACAGAACGTGGGTGACTATTTCCTTGCATTAGCCATTTCTTTCCCTATTGCTTTTTCTCTACGGTTTTTCCGTTACCTCTAAAATATTCAAGGCAAACCCCCGTTTTTCGTTCTGTTAAATAGAGCGGGATCTCATAGAACAAACGCAATGAACTTGCAACAAATCACAACAGGGAGGCGGTGTAATCGCTGGACGTGTGTAGGCTGCCGCAATATTGGTCGGTCGGTTGGCCGATAAATCGGTGCCTGTGCAGGGGCTTTTATTTCTATTCATTTGTGCAATACATGTCTGAAGCAGCAGTACTGCAGAGAGTTCTTTGGCGGGAATTGCCTAACTCACGTGTACACGCGCAGTTAAAGGTCATAAAGTATCAGCGATATACCCCACGTGGAGCTGAGGAGTGTACGGCGTATCTCAGAGCCTGCTTCACGGTCGCCCACTATTAGATGCCCGGTGATAAACAGCGAGACTGGCCAGTGCCGCAGACCTATCTGAGAAAGCGCCCTTTGGCACCAATTACGATAGACTGAGGAGTCGGCAGGACGCAAGCAATCACACAGGTTGCGCGAGGTGGTGGGGGCGCGTGGAGGCCCACCATTGGCTGAGACGGTGCCGGTACACGTGACCCCGCGGCCGGGATAGAGAGCGCCGGGCAAGCCGCGTGGTCGCTCAGTCCAACGCGCACACGCTTGCGCGCAAAGTCGTTTGTGTCGCCGTCGCCGCCCACCCGATAAGCGCTACTCACGCCGTGCCTTGCCTCCGCTTAGTTGCTAAGGTAATTTCATCACCTAACAGTGAGAGGGGCTGTTTGGCGGTTGTCGCAGTGTTTGTGGGATGATCACGTGGCTTTCCTGCGGGTTTCTGTGTTGTGGACCCACTTCTCTGAACGCTTGGAGTCCTTAGAAGAGGGCTGGTTGCTTTTCGAGAAGTGTCTGTCAACAAATCGCGTCGATCTACAGACTTGCAAGCGTAAAACTGTAAACAAAAGACTGTTGCTGAATGCTTGCTTACGAAAGTACATTTGAATGGTGGCTTTTGCCTTAATGCAAGCGTATATAAGGCTTGTTCGACGCTATTTTCTCTAGGACCCACTATTACCTCTTACTTTGCGTAATGTTTGTAATTGGACGGTTTTTCCCTCTTACAATTGTTTAATATTTTTAAAAGACTTGAGTGTGCTGCCAACCCCAATCGTGAATCTAGTGAATGACACCAGGCATCATGACAGTTGTCCTTTTTTCGGATAAGAGCAATATTCGATACGAGTCGCCTCTCCGTGTTGGCCAGTGACGTAGGAAACATGCCGACTGTAGCGTGACATCAGTGACAACTTCAAATGGGCTGAGGTACAGGTTAGTGTCACCGCAACCAGTTTTATTTTGCTTTTGCATTCGTTGGCTTCGCCAACTAGCAATAAAACTTTGAATATCTGTACCAAAAGCTTGAGAGCAGTAAATATCACTCGCCAAGGCGGACGATCGTATCGAATATACCCTACCAGTTCATAAAAAGTACAGATTTGTAATTGAAAGGGCAGTATACTTTTGAACACCCGGCTCCTCGTCTAGCGTTCCTGTGTATGTCCCTGTTAAATGCAGACACTATATTCGTCATTAAGTGTTATGTACGCGGCCGGACAACTGGAAAGCACATCTTATTATACGTTGTCTTTTTTCCCCCGACACTGTGGTATGAAACCTGTATGTAGCCTGTAATCTAACCAGGTAATCAGTGGAAGGATTAAGAACAGCTTTTTTAGCATCGTGAAATCATCTACGGAACAACTTTACATAAACAGTCGCAAAATTTTTGCAGTTGCCAGTAATGTGATGTACCGGTAATTTGAAATAGTTTACCATTAATGTGGTGTATTCTGAGGGCATTGAAGGAAGCGTTTCTCCTGCAATATGTGATAAGTTTTATCTTCAGCGTGAAAATCTCTTGCGTCGGTAGCTGTATGCTGCTTAATGCATCTGTTGCCGTTAAAATGCCAAGTAGCATAGTCTCTTGGGTAGCTCCTAGACGAGAGTCTCTGGAGAAATATTGTCTACAGGTGCAATGGGTCCATATGTAGGCAGCGGAGTTGCGGAGCAGAAACTTAAACGCTGTGGGAGTGAAGTTATCTTGGCTCAAGCGTCACTGTCTTTCGGCAGAAATCCACGGACACGGCTAGCCCTGAAGGGCTGAATAACGCAGTGGCCTCCCATTATAGATTTCCTGTTTAGAAATAAGTCAATCTTGTCTGGTATTAGGCGACCATCCACAACATTATAACTAAGGCAGCTGAAAGTAGAAATTGGGCACTCTCAAGTAGTCGGCTTTACAGATATGCCGATTTTAGGTAACAGGAAATGACGGACACAAATACCAACGTTGTTGCTTCGGAAAGCCTGAAACCCATGAGGTGAAATACTTCAACTGACAGTACTAACGCAAGAGCCCAAGGCTCCACTCGTTGATATTTTTCGTGTGGAAAATTTTCCTGTAAAAAAATTTATTGTCGCACACGTTTCACAAATGCAGGAACCGCGAGTTATTTCGTGTGAACAGTAACTATATTCGTTACGACCTGGTTGTAAACAAGTCGTTTCGGCGTTTGCTGCAGGTTCCATCGTCCTCATAAAGAAAGTTTAAGCTCCGTGGCGCACAGCTTGATGGACTCTAGAAAGTTTACTGAAACAGGTTTCAAAGTTATTCTCAGCGGGAAAGCTTGCACAAATGTAGGACGTAGTACGCAAATTGCTTTAGGAAGCAGCAAGCGTTGATGGCATACGTCAACAGTTAGACTACTCACTGGAATGTTTTATGTATATGAGAAGGAAGACTTGTTTAACGCAGAGTAGACGTTCAAATACTTCTCGGGTGAATCTGCCTCCGCGAAGGAACTATCAAAGAATATTTGTTTTTTGTAATTCAGATTGTGATGTATACTGATGCCTCAAGTTACTGCTTTCAGTGGCAATCTTCTCCCGGGTGAGGGTGGGAAAAACAAATACCTAGTTATGTGTAAATTACATATCCACTATTTTCTAAGGTTATGTAGATAGAATTGAATAGTTAGCCCATTTTGTCTGTTCTGGCTGTCGCGCAAATACGATTCAGCGGTAAGAATCCACTCCAGTGGTAGGCAACCTGGTCCGTACCGTTATAGCTTTCATGGTGGATGCTAAACGTAGGGTATTTTCATTTTTTCATGAAATTTGGTAAGTAATTATGCTTTAATTTGCAGCAGCTCTGCTTTATACATTTTATAAAGTTACTTCCATACTTTATAAATCACCAGCACTGTGGAACCAGTGGGAAGTTAGAAAATTTTACTACTAACAGATCTAAAAGTGGCTGGTAAGTAAAAAAGGTTGACTACCTCTGGTGTAGACAGTAGCTGCTTGAGCCGATAGATATTTTCATTGACACACTGAACGACGTTGCTCACTGGTTAAGGCTCCGGACTCGCTTTCGTGTGCTCCAACTACATCAGATGTATGCGTTACTTTCCGTATCACACGTCATATATTGACCTTTCTTTGATGGCTTACGGTGTCTGAGCACGAGTAGCGTCTTTACTGTGCTGGGGGACATACCAACCCATTCCCTCGCTATGCCCTACAGTCATCGGAACATGCCCTGTATATTCTTTTATCGATGATCTTGTCAATATCTTCAATTTATTTCCTGGGAAAGCGCCACAGCCTTTGGTCACTGTATTAATCGCAACTCCATTGCCTCGTTAGTTGATAAATGGATTAATAAAGTCCAGGAGCGGACTGCGGGATAGGGGATGGGGCGGCTGTCATGGCTCCAAACACTTTAGCAGCAGTGTCTATTTTTATAGTTTCCAGTTTGTAACTTTCGGAGGATGAAGTGCCTCGAAAATGAAATTCTAGAACTACAAGCTACGGTTAACACAATCTATTGCTCGAGGGGCCTTCAACACGTTCACAGCCTGTCAACAAATCCGACAAGATCGGTGAGTCCACAGGTAGAAACTAGACTACAGGAAGCTGAGTGAGGGAAGACAGCCGGCCGCAGTGGCCCTGCGGTTCTGGCGCTGCAGTCCGGAACCGCGGGACTGCTACGGTCGCAGGTTCGAATCCTGCCTCGGGCATGGGTGTGTGTGATGTCCTTAGGTTAGTTAGGTTTAAGTAGTTCTAAGTTCTAGGCGACTTACGACCTAAGATGTTGAGTCCCATAGTGCTCAGAGCCATTTGAACCATTTTTTGAGGGAAGACAGGAAGAGACCCACTAAACAAAATAGACACGGGTCGTCTCCGTGCTAAGGTAAAATCAGTTGTTGAAGTAAAGGAGAAAACTGCATACGTTATCTGCACATTTTAGTCTAACCTTCATGGTAGGCGTAAGATACTAGATTTCAGTATTTTGAAGAGGAAAGTGGAACGGTCATTCGTCAATGACACATGTCCGGAAATAATTTAGGAAACATGCATTGTACATGTAGTAAAATTACAGGAAAAACTCCATTCAGTGCATAACTTAATTGCATCTTTGTGTTTTACAGAGTTTTTGCTGAGTTTGTGTACGGTTATTCTGATGCAGCTACACGTTTAGCACAGTCGAATTCACTGGTTTTCACTCAAACGCTCATTCCTTCACTTGTAATGCATGTCTACACTGGTCCTACCAAATCTTAAACGAAAATGCTTCAATATTCTGGTGTTAGTAAACATTACGATTAGTTGATTTGTAGTGGTAAACATTTTCATAGCGGGTTTGTTTAGTTGGGAACTCGGCCGTATGAGTATAAAGCAAGTGTATCAGCCTCTTCTGCGTTGCTTTATTTCCACGGAGGCCTTCAGAATACATTCCAGATTGCATAATCTCTTCACCCTGGGTTCAGTAACACGTCAAATCACTGAGGAATGCGTTCTTACATATGTCAATCCGCTTGTCTCAATCTTTAACAAAAGTGAACTCTTTGTCCTGTTCACCTTCTTAAATTACTTACAATTTGTCCCTGTAAGAACACACATTGTTCTTAGTTGCAAACTCATTCATGTAATTAACAACTTCCAGTAATGCATTTTCAGTTCAAGTTGAAGCATTTTTTCTTGCATCTGAAATCTTGGAAAATAATAAGCAAATAACAATTGTCATGACCAGTGTTAGTAATCTAAAATAACGTGTACAATTTCTGTACAACAGAATTAGCTTCTTACCCTAAGTAGGAGCTATTTAACTAAATCTAGTTTCCGCTAGTGATTCGTGTGCTCAAAACCTTTAAACTTTGCAGGTTTTGTTTTCGTGTACTCTGAACTTCTAATTTCTTTCTGGCTTTTTGTCATTTTCAACACTACATAACTGCTAGACGCCGTTGTCAATTTCTACTTAGATTTTGAAAAAGTAAGACATTGGACCGTCTTAAAGCTGAGAATGACTCTAGTTACCTGACAAGCGATAAAACTTATGTCCTGGGCTAAGGTTGTTTTGCTGGCAAACTATTAAACGTTGAAAGTTGGGCTCTGGACCAGGGCTGTACTCTTAACATAAAACTGTGAAAATGTGACTGTCGTTTTGGAAATTCAGCATTCGTGGTTTCGGTAATATGTTTGAAGAATAGTTAATAAAGGTGACGTAATAAACGCAGTTGCTTTTTAGCAAACAGACCTGCACGTGACGTTGCTGGAAAACAGAAATTACATGTCATGAAAGTTAATCCCATTGTTTACTTTACCTTCAGAGCTAAGCTCGAACATAGCCATATACTGGTGCTGGTGTCTGAATTTGAGGAGCACTACCGCCGAATGGATGTCCATCCAGCATTTACTTAAAACTTCTATTTTCACGAACGACAGTTACTTCGAACTTGAGATTTGGTTTGACGAGAATACTGGTCTTTGAAGCAACTCTAGACTACAAATGAAACTGTAAGCATGAGACTTTTTGTCAGAGGAAAGGGGGCAGCTGAAAGCTGTGGTTTTTGTGAGAGCAAAGCTGCCGTACGGCGGTTTGTACCAGTCTTGTAAACCCGCAGTGTTTGAAGACAAACGGGAAAAGTCATTCGTTTTTCATTAAAAGGTAAACGGATGAATTTATTTCAGCTTTCAGTCCTCTGACAAAATTGCCGCTAGTACCTTATGAGCACTTCACAAATTTGTATTGGAACTTGCATTACTCACTCGGCTTCCTTGCACCAGCCGTTCTTTATGTAAACATGTGAAGATATTGCGCAAATGCGGGTATGAGTTTCATATATTTGGTTCTAAATTATCAGGAGAACTGCCATAAAACTTAAGTAAATTTGGCATAAACTTTTCTCGAGCTTCTTGGTCTTCGTTGAGTAAGAGTGAACAAGACACTTCGCCCTAAGTCTTCAATCAACGATATGAAGTTCGTAGAGTAACACGTGACAGATGCGCGAAGAGAGAATTTGTCAGCCATGTGCAGCGCAGACTTCTTTGAACTGTAGAACATATCTGAGGACAGAACAATCCCGTGATAAGATCCAACAAAACTGATAGCAGTACACGTAAGCTGTTGCATCAATTATTACCGCACCAGTCGTAAACTTGGAAGTAGACACCGTTAAGTATACTCTTATCGTTAGTCGTGGTAACCTACTGCGCAAAACTAGAGCTAGATTTATTTCTAGAGGAATTTTCCATGTTACCGACTGAAGTATGTGGTAGGTGGTAAGGCTTTAAGCTCGCTGCACAAAAATTCGTATTCCAAATTCCCGGAGGGTCGTGGATTCTCAGCAATATGCGAATGTTCCTCCTGCCAGAAAAGAAACTTCTTGGCAGATTAAAACCCTGTGTCGGACTGGGGCGCATACGTGGAACATTGATTTCCATGGGCGGTAATATTGAGTGAGCTAGTACTAGGCAACTAAAAACTAGGGTTCAGATTAAATTACCGAACATTGCCTGGCGAAAGGATTTGCTGAGCTGAGGATGAACAGTTACATGCGTAATAAACATTAAAATTACATATTATTGCTAGTTATGGCTTTCATGTTTTGTCACCTTTAGTTTTTGGTATGTCTTTGGATGATGCGAACTTAAGATTAAAACGAGTATACAATTCTGCTTTTATCACAGCGACGCTAAATTTTTCTTGCGTCAGACCAGAAATGATTCGTGTAACTGAAGACTCTTTGCTCCATGGGCCTGCCATTATCCTTCTGATAATTTTAATTCAAATAGGTTAGACAAACATATAAGTCAAAAAGCAAAAGCGTTAGGCACTGAAGTTAAACTGATTAACCGGTGCACAGTGACTGGCGGCGCGGGTGGCGGCAGCCGAACGCAGAAAGAGGCGGACGACGATCAAGCAAGGTCGCATGCGGCAGCGCACCAATGTTCGTTGACTTGGTTTCGCAAATCAATAAATTAATGGTATGAATGGAATTCTGAAAATACCGAACCACTCATGCTGAAATACTGAACAGTTCGATGAAGAACCAAACACCTGGCAGCCCAGCTCAACACACCCCTTAACAGTTTCAGTTCTTTTGATCTGATAGAATTTAATTTTCCGGGAGATACGAGGCAACTTTATCCCTGATAAGGATAGAAGCTGAAGCAATGAATTAGTGTGTGCTTCAGCTTCTATCCTTAACCAAGATAGTTGACTCACGTCTTCAGGAAAACGTAATTCCATCAGATCAGTAGCTCGCTTACGCCCTAGGTACAGGCAGGGTTTCTCCATAATGTACAAAGCTGCCGAATATTCCAGTGTGACTCCGCAATACTTACGATTTAAAAAGGGAAAAGTGGGCTGATGTGAATTGAAGTTTTAGGGAGGGCATTGAACTGGGGTAGTTGGCACTGGTGTGGTAGCCAGAATGCTACAATGTTGTGGAGATTATCACATCTGCCTAGTAAGCGGGAGACCGGGGTTCGTTCCGGGCGTGGCACAGATTTTAAATTCATTGCTTCATCTTCTACCCTTGTCGAAGCTAGAGTTCTGTCCGTATCGCTTCCTGCTGCGGTGAACCCAACTGCGCACAGATCGAAACTTTCCCCTGCTCTTGAAGCGGTAAACAGCGGCGCGGTCACTTTTCGAAGTGTGTCAACTGCGCGTGATCAGTTTTTGATTAAAATGCGCGCAGAGGAAATATCAGACTGACTGCTAAGCTAGACCAGACGTAGGTTCTACTTGACAGAATACTCGTACCCATAATGAGGCACTCGACATGATGGTTAGACACGGAAACAATTTTCATTCTTTATAAGGGATGCTTTCAAAAAAATTCTGGCAACATCCAACTGTTCTGTGGGCGTAAATTTCAAAATAACACAGTGATTGACGGTTGAGACGTAAAATTCATTGTCACAAGCCTGTACTATTCCAGTTAATACTTTCTAGTACGTAACTGTTTCATTAGGCAACAAAATAGAGATCTAGTAAGTATTATTTGAAACATGAATTGTAAATAGCTCATAAAGGTGGCAGCATAATTGCTTTTAGTTGAAAAGCACAGGATTAGTAGTTTGATATTTTTTAAAATTTTAAATTTACTAAAAACCACTTTTGATAATGGCGGCAAAATAGACCTGGGCTGATCTTTTAATACTACAAACATGTAAACAACAAATAGTCCATTAGAGGCAAATGCTTTACATATTAATCACTCGCGTAATTTAATAAGACTAACTTCAGAGTGTAAAACGGAAAGCTATCAGTGGATTCATTGATATGACTTGTCAAACAGAATGTGGCTTGAAGAATCGTTTAAGCAAATACGCAATTTATATGCTACTCCCCCTCTATTGTCCCGAAATTTTTCTTCCAGTAACCATCAGCTTGCGGCCTCTTTAACTTGTCATACGCTCTACTTTAACTTTAAAGTCCCTTTCTAAATACTAGTCACGTAAGAGTAGGAGATGGCACATTCGAAGAAAGTGACTAATAAGTGCTACCAATAGTTCGGTGCAAACATTACCAATGCAAATAGCATTCGCGCGCAGTCGAACTGTTTATAACACAGTTCATAGTGCGTAGTAGACTTGTTTCCTCAGGTAATGCTGAACCTGATCTCGCGTAATTGGGCAAACAGTACACCTTTTCCTGCGCGATCGGTACCAACCCATCCTGCTTACCACTCCTGGAACATGTTGAGAGAAAAGCTTTAGCGACGGCGTAAGGATTTTTTCCACTGTGGAATGGGTGGTTCTCACTGAAAGTGAGCAATGTATATCGCGCCTCCGTTGAACCCAACGGTTTTTCCGCATGCGGGCATTTCAAAACTTCGGCACCAAGACTAAATGAATAGCGATGTATCGAGCCGATGGTTGTCTCCTCATAAAGTTAAAAACATAAAAACACAGTAAAGGTATTTTCCAGTTTAATGGAAATACTGTTGACATAGTCGCTAAGATGGAAATGAGATGCGACCAACATGTACGTGTTCAGGGAATTGGCGTCAGAGTTAACCTTGGCTAAAACCTGTTCTTCCAACTCCTTACGTAACGCTATGCCTGGAGAAATTTTTTCTAGAAACTACAATTTATAAAGGTTTAAGTTTAATTAATGCAGGTCTCAGTTGCTTCGCTCCATTTGAAGCACTGGTGCATGTTGCCCAACGGATTAGGCGACACGAATGGAATAGTCTGGGATAGGCATCGTGAGAATCCAATCCAGGGAGTTCTTGGGCAAGGCTGAGGCGTTTCTTCGAAATAATGGATTAATGTTCTAATCACATGATCCCGGTGTGGCGCAGTTAGCACTAAAGACGAGTACAAGAGAAATACTTACATAGCTGTAACGACGTATTATGAAAAGCGTCAACAGCAAACCACTGTTCTTGTTATTATAATCTCTTACTATTTCTGGGCAGCAGCGTCGACACTGTCCCTTTTTTCCGGCTGTTGGTTGCCGTACAATATATTCCAGTTTTCTACGTGCTATCTGATATTAAGCGGGTGCGCTGAAAAGTAATGCGTCCAAATCCTCAGCTTTTTAAATATAAATTAATATTCCATCTATTCATTTATGGAGACATTTCTCAAGTCACCCTGGCGACAAACGCATTGTTCCCAACGAGACCAGGTGATTGATACCGTCACTGTAGAACGTTTTACGGAGCCGCAACCTCAGCTCTGCTTGCACCGCTGGTCCTCGAAGGTTTTGCCTTAGAAAGGGATGAAAATCAGACCGGACCAAGTCGGGACTGTATGGAGGATAACAGGTAGCAGTCAACATAAGGCGTCGGATTGTTGCAGACGTTCGTGTGTGGTCTGGCGGTGTCATGCTGAAACTACGGGTGTTCCGTGTTGATAAAATCTTCAAATTCTAAATTCATTATAGCACACTGTTTCTCACGGACAGGCAGTTACGTTACACACCGCCACGTTACACGCCAAAATTGAGTCTTCTTGCGTCAGAGAGCTTGCAAATATGTAGATATGAAAATAGATATAGAATGTTAATGTTTTTATTTAAAAAGCTGTTTTTACATAAATCCGGAGGCTATCAACGCGTCCTCGTGTATAATGGTCACTGGACTCTACCGGCCGAGGGTAAGCAGTGATTTGACACTGGAATCCTTCGTAAGGAAGGCCATCCAGATTTAGGTATTTTCTGCTTTCCTTCAATTGTTTCGGGCAATTACTGCGTGAAAAGGAAACGACCGATTTCAATCACAGCATCTCCTAATATGAGCTTGAGATCTCCGTCATCGACGGGATATGAAACCAAAATAATTGTAACTCTTTGATTTAACTCTAAGAACTGCCTACAGTTTTGATTATAGAGCTGCAAAAACATAATCTTAGGCGTGTACCGTCTTTTCGTAAGAAGTTTGACGTTTCGGTAAAATATAGGCTGCAAGTGATATAATTGAAGAGTTTTCCGAAAGAAACAGTTTGTTACATTGTCCGCTCCTGAACATAAGCACGATGTTTAGCTCTGCGACAGTATGTGAAGAGCAGTATGTTCCATGCACAGTGTGTGGCTCTTCGGAATTATGGACGGCTTCTGTAACTCTTCCCGAAGTTATTCTGTGTTATTGGGCTTCGGAAACATTACGTGTAATTGTTCCCAGGAGAAAATAATCGGAATTAATCAGCAGCGAGTAGCATTGTGCCAAGTCGAAAGTCAGTGGGGGATTCGATTTGCGAAGAACTAAGAGCATATTGCTCCCCATTGTTCCAACGGCAGCAGGCAGCCAGAAGCGTATAGGAAAGAGTTACGGAAACGGAACTTGATACGGTTACCGTTGTCAGTTAATGGGTTCAAATTATTGAGGGGCCAAAGTGGGTAGTTTGGCTTGGGTATGGCTGTACGTCCACGTCAGAATGTGTTGCTCGCAGCATGTATGTAGGCCATGGTGGGTGTGTTGTGTAGCAGTCTGGCTGGGGTCACGATCCACGAGACACTACTGCGCGCTCCGGGAAGTTCACAGACCCGCAACCGAGGCGTTCTGCTGGCGACAGGACAATGTTAGCTGTACCTTCATCAAAATAACAAAGCAGTTGAGTCTGGCATGGTAGTAGTCCATGATGTCGGTTCGCTTTTGTCTGCGCGCACAATATGCCTGCGGCGGAGGCAGCAGCAGCTGGCAGGTTGTTCTCTTGAATGCCTTCATACCCTTCCCATCAACGTGCAGTATTGTTTCCTTAGCCCGGTGGTAATAGTTAAATCACCTTTCTCTGCACTTCGGCAAGTAGTTTAAGATAGTGTCGTGTAAAATCACACCCCGCGGAATCAACGAAAACGAATTGGTCGTTAACTACCGAAAGCGATGACAAAATAGCAGACAAGACAAAGCTAATTCTGAAAAGTTTTTATGGTAGTTGTCCTGTAAGGAACTAGCTCAGAATAACCTATTCTGATCCGGCTGTAGTATAATTTGAACCTGGTAATGGCAGTTAGCACCAGTTGCTAGATAACAAACTTCAGGTCCTTCTGTCTTTCCGAAGAGATCTTAAGCCGGGACTATTCCCGGCCGTTTATTATTAATCACACGAAGTACACAATAACAACGTAGCAAAGTGAAATAGCTAAATACATTGGTCAGTGTAGCGCAGACGAGCGTACCACCGCCGAGCTAGTAGACAAATCTTCAAAAAATATAACCATCTTGCCCCGGCAATCAGATGTCAATTCATTGTTTAAAGAAACCGAGAACATGTAATGAGTATTGACTGTTAACCATTTGTCATGAAATGTCGACACTTTCATCATTTGCCGCAAAACGAAAGATCCACATTCAAATCGTCACAGTAAGAGGAAAATGTCAAACTTAATGTTGATACATCAAATTACTTTTCAACTCGTATGTCGTGGTAAAAAGGTACGACCTTACATAGTAAACTTGGGTTGCATTCCAGTCTTTCGTTAAACCCCATCACTCTAGAGGATGGTGAGTTTTGAAATATACCCCAAAAGCCCCACGACAAACAATGAAAAGGAGACGAGGTACTGGCGGAATTAAAGCTATGAGGACGGGTCGTGAGTCGTGCTTGGGTAGCTGTCGGTAGAGCAGTTGGCCACGAAAGGCAAAGGTACCGAGTTCGAGTCTCGGTCCGGCACACAGTTTCAATATGCGAGGAAGTTTGTCAGCGCACACTCCGCTGCAGACTGAAAATTTCATTCTGTCCCACAGAGGAATCACCGAAGTGAAGACTAAGTACAATGAATCCTTCTGCTATAAATTTAGCTGTACGTCTAAGCAAGCATGTGAGTGCGTGTCCAAAAGTTAAATAATAATTGATGAATAGCTGCAGATCGGCGTTCTACTAACACCCCTACAGTTCTGACTGGACGGTAAACCTTCATCTCCCTTCCTTGCTAAAGTTCTGATCTGTGGTATACTACGCATACTTCAGTGTGACAGTGAGCCGCAAGCGTTAACCAACGAGATCGAGGACCAGGGAGGGAGGTGAGACACAGCTCCACATCCCTCTAGCGCGGCTGGCTGACACACCACAGGGATTTCTGCTCCTGCAAAAGCAGAGCTGATCCGCGATGACAGTTCTCACCGACCTTTCTTGGGCTAATGAATCTTAATCAGAACCCGTGATGGACCTGGAGAAGCATCTTCACTCGTTTCAAAATAAGAATGGGCGACACACGACGCAAATCAAAGCGGAGTACGCAAGGGATTCGGGAATGGCTGCAGCAGGTGCTTGCTATAGTTTGCATCTACAGTATCTCCAGGCTTGTAGCGATGAGTTTCTTCCACGCTAATTACGTGAAATGGATCAGAAAATAGTTTGCACTGATATGAAGTACCCTCCGCCGTATACTGTAGTTACTTGCTGAATATTAAGTACTATGGCTAGTGGGGAAGTGCCTGACTACAAATGCAAAACACGATGTTCAGTTACCGCTTCCTCAGCATCTGGTGATATGTATGGGGAAATGTAAAGCAGTTTCGTGGTTTGAACTTCCTGTAACTGGATGGTTCAGTCAGTACAAAAGTTGGAGGAAGGCAAGAACATTCCACCTGAAACAGACCATGTCTGTGGGGTTGATGCCAACATTGCTTACAGCTTTATATGTTGTTTGTAAAGGATTTGTCTCATAGATGTTTGGGGTGAAGCTTGTACTTCATTGAGACTGCCTCTTGCTGGTGACAGTTTGCTGTGGATGATGACCTGCAAGCGTAAGGCAGGCACGTTGCATGTGACAGTGATGTCCCTTCCGGGTTTGCTCGGCTGTCTCAGGTGAGGCTGTTCGTCCTCCCGAGACTGCGCCGAGCAGCCAAACAACACAGCCCGCGGCGGCGTTGTCAGACTCTCGAGCCATCCGGCAACGTGAGCCCGCTTGCGCTTCCCGCCTTTGGGAACGCGCCGAGTGCGGTTGCTGCAGGTCTGGCCACCCACCTGCTCTACGAGCGTGCGGAGAGCTAGTGAGCCTCTCGGCACGAGCCACCTGTCAGTTTTTCCAGAGAGCACAAAGGGCCGCGTGGGCTCAGTGGGGACGGCACTTTGCTTGCACAGTGGGGCGTACAGATATTCAGGCGAGGCTCTTAACCCCCATTCGCGAGCATGTTGCTGACAGGTGTGGACGTTAATTAAACTTACCGAAAATGTCATTTTTAATTTTTTTGAGCTCATGGACAAGAAGTTCCCAAAGTTTCAATGATGAAAAATAAATGCATGGCGCAACCTTCCTGCCACGCCCACTTTTTGACGCAACACTCCAATACTAGCTCGGTGAACGAAGATTTCGTGGATTACATTTACAAGGAGAGGCTTTCAAATGGTATCCTGAATTCTGTCAAGCCCACTTACAGGTTTCTGGCCGACCCTGAACTAAAGTATATTCATGGCAGAATCCAGAATCTGTCTAAATTCACTCATACGGAAACGGTGCCCTTAAACCACGTTTTCATCTGTTACAGTTGTCAGAATTGTAACTTACGATGCAGTTCTTGTATTTGATGATGGTAACCTAGGGAGGATGACGGTATTGGCGAGAATGGGCTTTAAGATAGGTAGTTTCACTCAAGCCGCCTTGAGAGATTCACAGCCCCTCTCTGCAGCTGTGAGGTCAGCTGAAAACCTGCTAAAACCAGAAGAGAAGCCATGACGGGAAAGAGGACACAGAGTATAAATCTAGGGCATTCTAAAGAGGTGACATAACGAAAAAGCGTTCACTTCAAATAGCATTTTCTGAAAATCGTATTGCAAAGTTTATATACCTTTTCCTCACAATCTATTAAGCTATAATTATGAAATTTTGTACACGTATTTCTATAAACCCTATAAATCTCTCAATAACAAATTTTCAAATTCTGAGTGTACTCGTAGTTATGGGGCAAAGTGATTTGAAGTTTTCTCGAATTTTTATATTTGCAGAATTATAACTAAAAATTATCAAAATCCTCATCTCCTCTATTCAAAAAGCAAAGACAAGCTTACTGTATGCAAAGAGATTAAACGGGAAATTTTGTGGAAATCTCTTGAATAGTTTGAGAAGAAAGTGTTATTTTTGATGATGTTTAAATTCCATAAAGTTAAAGGTATGTAATGCAAGAAACTTGATAGGAAGAGTTTTTCATGTAATGCTTGTTACAATATTATTTTGTATCTTCTGAATTCTGGATTTGGTGCGTCTTTCAAATAGTTCTTTATGGTTTCCTTAAAGACTGGCATTAATCAAAATACTCGCAAATTTGTGCACAGGTGCGGGATAAATAGTTCAAATGGCTCTGAGCACTATGGGACTTAACAGCTATGGTCATCAGTCCCCTAGAACTTTGAACTACTTCAACCTAACTAACCTAAGGACATCACACAACACCTAGTCATCACGAGGCAGAGGTGCGGCATACTTCCAAATCGCACAGCTATTAGAGAATAAAGTAGCGTGAAAACTAAATTGCCTCAAATACCATAAATTCTAACAATTAACTCCGGATCATTTGTTGCTTGAGTGTCTGATCACCTGGATGAGTTCTTAGCCAGACCGGTATCGTACCAGCCAGGAAAATGCACACATTCACCTGTTGCCAAACAAACGATTAGAGTGTAAAGTGAAAACCGGCACACCACAGGAAGCTGAGTAAGGGAAGACAGAAACGACCCCTACAAAAATATTGCTGACCAATTTACCAAATGATAGTGAAAAAATTTGAAACAGGATTCACCTCATACACATGAAGACTTGTGTTCGCTTTGTGAAATACTGATAATCGTTAGTGCACACTTCGGTTTTATGTTGTGTAAAATAACGCTTTCAAAGTTGATTTTGTTTCTATTCTTAAATTCCATGGTATTCTCGAATCTTCGGAAGAATCTTTCAAATTCTATAGTTCTGTGAATTAAAATTTCTTGGAGCATTGTGTTGAAGCGATGTGCAAAGAACTGCTTTAAATATTAAGGTTTGGTATATTTTATTAAGATTGGAGGTATCTGCTATGCTAAAATTCATCGTGATGGCACGTTAGTTTTGTCGTGGAGGGAAGGAAGGGAGGGGATCGCAACAATGACTCCCTGAATCGAATCCCTGGATCTGTTGCTGCCTCTACATTCCAGATTGATGCTGGTAAGGTTAAAGTCCACTGTCAAAGTTCGTGAATCATCGAACTTGTTAAAGTAGCATACAAAAAGATATTTCTGATACGTCGAGCGCTCACGGTCTCACATCTGAGATTGCAACAGAGCAAGTTGCTGCAATGGTTGTATTCCGGATGCTTACTCTGAAGTCGGGCTCAGATCGCTGTCTAACCGCATGTTAGGTGCCCGTGGTTTCCGTGATGCTACTAGAGCCCTCGCTCTCTAGTCTAAACATCAAAGGGCACTTGCATTTAGTTCAATCCGGGCTGATGTTGCGTGTCCACCTAATCGACAACATGTTAAAATCCTAATTTTCTCCTTCCCTCTGCTACGGGTGGAGCGCGGAGGTCATAACTCTTTTAATAGCAGTTTACAGTAAGATGTATAGTCGAGCATTTTTCAGAGCTACAGCTAGATATGAGACGAGATTTTTTTCTCACTGAATCTGTCCTTAAAACCTCTTGATTGCCTAACGAGCTATGAACGTCTTCAAGAGTGCTCAAAGTATACATATTGCTGCAACACTGACCGTTAGCGATGATTTCGTGTGAACATTCCATGTGTATTAATCAGATTCAGACCCATAGATTTAAATTTCCAGTCTAATTCGAATGAGCTTTGTATAAATTTTCCTCTATGAACGTAAGGTAAAGCTGCCAACCCGAAGGTTGAACATATTTGACGCGATGACAAGGGATGGTAAATTAACAATATTGACAAAATAGTCAGTTAAGACATCGAGGTTTCAATATCGACATTAGATTTTGACAAAGGCTATTTACTACCGCTCAGTTTTTCATTTAGACGAATCTTTCCGAACGTAACTCATCAGTGCAGTTGTTGAAAGACCAGAAACAGCATTTGGAAGTAGTCACACATCGTGTTTTGTCCAATGTTGAATTTGACAGCAAAAATACTTACTGGAAACTGACAAACTGCCAGAGTTAATTACTGCTGTGACTGATGTGGTTTAAACAAATTGACGAGCTAAGAATCAGACCTCACACTAATAAAGTATCCAACAGATGGAATTCAACGTTATCTAAGATTGTGTTTTGCAACTGTATCCAGTGGTTCATTGTCATGCTGACAATCAGCGAAATTCAGCGGCCAGTAAAAGCAGCTACTCATAAATTTGCGTAGAAAAGTACATTGCAAGCAGTAGTGCTAATAATTGCTATGAATTTCAAACACCTGGCATGCATGCAATAGACCACTAGAGAGATTATGAAGAGTAATATAACAAATGAAAAGTATTGCTATCATTTGAGCATGTTAATATGTTAGCTACATCAACGTTGCCCTGTATTAAATTCAAAAACAGTTCCAAATATTGTAGCATGTTCGAAGGCAATCAAAACGTAAGGGTTTGCTTGCAGCTGTTGAAACAGTCAGAATGGGCAACACCTGGTTGCATTACGGGAAAACAGGTAAACCACATTAGTTATAAGCTAAGGTTTTAAAGCAGCACAAAAGAATTGCGAACTAGACCAGAAAAGGACCTAAATTAACAGTTGTTACGAGAAATGTTATAGAGCTTTAAGAAGTTGGATTAGGAGAACGTAATCACGTCATCGGTACTAACTATAAATTAGTTTGCATTTCTGTAATAATTTACTGATATTCATATTATTAGACGTATTTAAATGTTGCTCTCTAAGCCATTATATAAATTAAGCATTTAACCTAGTGTCCACCACTCTCGTAGCTGAGTGGTCAGCGCGACAGAATTTCAATCCTAAGGGCCCGGGTTCGGTTCCCAGCTGGATCGGAGATTTTCTCCGCTCAGGGACTGGGTGTTACCATTATTTCATCCCCATCGACGCGCAAGTCGCCGAAGTGGCGTCAAATCGAAAGACTTTCACCCGGCGAACGGTCTACCCGACGGGAGGCCCTAGTCACAAAGCATTTATATTTAACTTAGATGTTAAAAACATTATTTTGGAGTCTTATCGGCTAGCTGTTTAGAAACTGATGAAATCAGCGTGGATGATTTGCCATCAGACAGCGCCAGTTCGAAACGGCTTACCCAGCCGGTTATAGAGAAAATACGCATGAAAGAAATGTTGCTGATGGGAGCAAAAATCTTTCATACTGCTAGAACAGATTAATGCGTTATATTCCACTCAGATAGGTTCCATCAGCGCAGCAAGATAGCAAATAGTAGGTAGCGGGTAAGAATAGGACTGCATTTAATTACTCGGAAGGTGCGCGGTGACGTAAGTAAAAATTAACACTGGAGCATTGCGTTGTAGTCTGAAGTCAGTGTAGCTGACGGCAGATAATTACAGAATTCTATTGGCTTGGTCAGCAAACTGATGGAATTGTCTGCGTGTGAATGACTAGTCTGCGAAAAAGTGCTGTAATTAATGACAGCTAAATAGCGGCGTAAGCTTGCGTTTAATCACTTGCATCGTGCCGCAAAATACGTGTTGCCGGAAGGTCCTTCTGTTAGGTTTTATCCTTGGCGTGTTCCCCATAAAACAAAAGACGTGCGAAAATACGATGTAATAGCAAGGTCCGCGTCCTGTGGGGACGGCCCCAAGGCGGCGCGGTGAGCATGGAGGGTATTGTTTTAGATGTCACGGAAAGCCGCTCTGTACGTCGTTGCGTGTCGCGTTTGTCGGTCCGACCTGTACAAAAGCGCGTTTCGTTCCTTTCGGAGCTCTGTGCATCGTTGCGTCGACTGTCGGGCAGTTCGTATCAGAAGCATGGTCCTGGGTAAACGAGATACGCCTATCTCCTTCTAAGAGTCTCTTCACAGGAAGCTCTCGTTTTGGAGATAACCGTACAGGTATGTTTTGTAACGGTGCCTTTTGAGGGAACTGGAAGAGAAACTGAGATAAGCCGCACTGAATTGCTCCTGAGGGCATTTCTAGCTGAACTGCATCTGCGGGAATGTCTTTAATATTAAATAATTTGCGGCTAGCACGTAAGAAATTTTGATTTGGCTTTCTGTGGGATTTACATTGCTATTTAACGGATTTGACACTGCATTTCTGCCGGCCGCGGTGGTCTCGCGGTTCTAGGCGCGCAGTCCGGAACCGCGCGACTGCTACGGTCCTCGGGCATGGATGTGTGTGGTGTCCTTAGGTTAGTTAGGTTAAGTAGTTCTAGGGGACTGATGACCACAGCTGTTAAGTCCCATAGTGCTCAGCCATTTTGAACACTGCATTTCTATAAACATTCATGGTGCATTTGTTGACGTGCTTTGAATTCCACAACTGAAAACTATGTAATCCATAAATCGCGGCATTGCCTGTCTCGACGTTGTATGTGAGAAATTCATCGAACGACTCACCACTATTACGTCTGGTCCTGGTAGCTGAGTGGTCAGCGCGACGGAATGTCAATCCCAAGGGCCCGGGTTCGATCCCGGCTGGGTCGGAGAATTTCTCCGCTCAGGGACTGGCTGTTGTCCTAAGTATTTCATCCCCATGGACGCGCAAGTCGCCGAAGTGGCGTCGAATCCGGCGAACGGTCTACCGACGGGAGGCCCTAGTCACACGACATATTTTATTACTATTACGGCATCGCCAGTATGCTGTGTATTATAAAATGCGTACGGGTTGGGAAAATTTGACGGCAGTCTATAGTTCGTAGGGCGTGGGAGAGAACTGCCAACAGCAAAATAAATTTCTCTATATCATCGCGATCTCTGGCGAGGATTGTTTATCGGGCATTCCATAGATCGTGGTCAGTGCAATAGTTAAGTCTGTTTTCCTAGAAAGTGCTATTCTTTACACAATCATCGAATATTCCAGAATATGCAACCATTATAAATTTAAATAAACCTTCCAGAAAAACTAAATATTTACTGGTTATCGGGTTTGAACTGGCGACCCGCAGTACAGCTCGCGGCAATATATTACGATCATCATGTAAGTAAATCTGCACTGGCACTTCAGCGTGAGATGTCACTCCTTGATGACATAGCACAACATGAATAAAGACTCGCACTAATACGAAATTGTAGTTTGGTCTACGCAGATTGTCATCTTCTTGGCTGTTTTTTACCTATACTGTAAGCGTTACGTAAGATTCCTGCAATCCATCAGCCCGTTTGGACTTGCATAGTTTTCGAGCTAATCTTGCAATGCGTTAATCTATTGTGTGGCAATCTCGCACGTCAGCCCACATGTCAAGTTTGCCATGCGACATAGTACCGTCAAACTGTGCAATTGCATTTATGTGCGTAAAAGTTGCGCCTTAAAGCGTTAAGTTTCGTGGAATTATTTTACTGTAGCTGTTAAGTTTGCGTGAAAATGTCGAGGGAAGAAAATGTTGAGTTTTCCATAGGGCCAACAGTTCAGAACGTAAACGAATTCCTGGTGCTCGGAGGTTGTTCACACCTCTCCACCATAGATTCTGAGCTACTCATCCTAGACTGTAAACGTTAGTCATGTGGTCAGTGGTTTTAGGCTTTAGTGTAGGTAAATTTACGAAAAAAACAGTAAATGCGATCGCAACGCATACATTCCAAACTAGGTTTTCTGTACTCCCGGATTAGTGTCCAATTACGAATAGCACTAATACGTATATAGCAAGATAAATTTAAAAAAGTTAATTTGACCAGTAGCAATGTCGACGACGTTGATCAAACTTTAAATGAAAATATTCATTCTGGACGGAAAGCAGGCGCCTTATTTTACCTTGCAGGAAGTGCTGGAAACCCAGTCTACCATAGCGGGCAACGTTTTCTGCGCGTGCGTCAGAGGACCACGCGATTGCGTGACGTAGTTGCGCGCTCCCCCTCCTGTTACGGTAGAACGCCAGATACCGTGGAAATATTCCCACATGATCGCAACAAGTACTTCCACAGATGGTGTTATTACAGCAATTTCTTACGAATTATTTAAAGTGCACGTTTAAACTGCTAGAACCATTCTCTTAAACAATCGATGCAATTTCTGTTAGTGTGGAGGGCAGTAAAGGACGTCAAATAGCACCGTCTATTCACAATGATGTCGGACTCCTACTTATTCAGATTTTTCTGTATAAACCTTCAAGCAAAACTGGTGCATAACTCGTTTGCATTAAGTTTGTGGAACATCAGTTTCGGTCTAGCAGCTAAGTGTCTAAGCCCTTCAATAGCAGGGAGAAGCATTTCGCAGAAATGCCAGAAATAGATCTGAAGCAGATAAAATGTGGCGTGTACTGGATATGCAGTGTTAATTGGGAGAAGTGGGAAATTTTCGCGCACAAACGCAGCGACCAGTAAAGCCACAAAGGAATTAGACATTAGCTGACAGTACGCTTTGATTTATATCAATAGGGCAAGCTGAAAATTTGTGCCAGACCAGGATTCAAACCCGGGTCTCCTGGTTATGACAGATGCGCTGACCACTATGCCATCTGGACAAAATGGTTGCCATTTGGACACAGTGGTCGCAACAGCAGGGACTAATATAGCACGCCTCTCTGCCTAGTAAGCAAGAGACGTGGGTTCGAATCCTGGTCCTTCACGAATTTTAAACTTGCCAAATTGATATAAATGAATACCCACTGGCAAAGAATATCTGTAATTCCATTGTCTTGATTCATAGTGCCTGCAGGATCAAAATGTCTGTTTCAAACATGCCCGAAAGAACCCACCACATTATTTGACATTAAATGTACACGAAAAACTAATTAGCAGGTCTGAAAAACACTATCATCTTTGCATAGTTACACAGTATATACGGACACTGGTATTGAGCATTTTCCATCAGGAATGTTCATTTGAGTATGGTGGTTCCTGGTTACTCGCTGTAGGTCACAGCTCGGAACACGGGGCGAGGAGCAGCTAGGTATAGTAGTAACAGTTCAGTAGAAATACACTGTGATCAAAGTATCCGGACACCTGGCGAAAAAGACTTAAGTTCGTGGCGCCCTCTATGGGTAATGGTGGAATTCATTATGGTGTTGCCCCACCCTTAGCCGCGATGACAGCTTCCACTCTCGCAGGCATATGTTCCATCAGGTGCTGGAAGGTTTCTTGGGGAATGGCAGGACTCTGTACAGGCCAGTTAATTACAGGGTTATTGTCGTATAACCACTCCGTCACAGGCCGTGCGTCATGAACGGATGCTCGATCGTGTTGAAATATGCATTCGCCATCTGCGAATTGCTCTTAAACAGTGGGAAGCGAGAAGGTGCTTAAAACATCAAGGCAGGCCTGTGGTGTGATAGTGCTGTGCAAAAGGGGTGCAAGCCCCCTCCATGAGAAACACAACCACACCATAACACCACCGCATTGTAATTTTACTGTTGGCGCTACACACGGTAGCAGATTACATTCGCCATACCGACACCCTGCCATCGGATCACCACATTCTGTATCTTGATTCGTGACTTTACATAAAATACCTGTTTGCTCAATCGTGGGTCGGCTCTAGGAAGGCTACTCACCACCTCTCCCCCTGCGTCTAAACTTCGCACCATCAGAGATTGCCACCATGTGGCGTTCTTCCCTATGCCTCTCCAAGCCGTCTTCGTGTTGGCCATATTAGTTTGACCCATGGCTTTTTACTTCGCAACGAGCTGCCCCTTTGTTGTTCCGGAGCTCCCCTCATGGTGATCAATGTGAGCAATATTCTTGCTCGACTGTGCCCGCCTTTCGGCCCTTTGCAGTAAATATGACCGCACGCCTTCCTTGTCTCAGGTGGAAGCGTGCAATACTCGCATGGTCTTTTTTTCCGCGAAAGTGATTTGTCCTCTTGGGTATACGTTCATGAAATTTCCTCTGGAATTTGAGTCCCTCAATTAGGAAGGCGTTAGTTATGGATGCCTTGAAATTGACTAAACACCGGGCAGATTCTCCCCGCCTCTTGCCTATATTTTGTCTGGTCTATTGCAATGTTTTGGTTCCCCGTCTCTTGCCTTATCCCGTGGTTGTCCCCGTCGTATCGTGATGGCATGGTGCGGGAGGCGGCGCTGATGCCATACCGCGAGTAACGTTTCTGGGGCCCTACTGCTCTCCACATTTCCACCCCCAACCCCCTCCTATTCTTTCCTTTTCGTGCTGCCGAGACGTCCCTTTTCCCTATGTTTGCACGTTATCCCGCCATCTTGACTGGACTGTGCTGCTTGTATTCTTCCTCCCTTGATTTATGCCATCATCTATAATGAGATATAGTCCCCCCTCCCAATCAACGAAGTGCAACCCGGTAAAGGCGCCAATTCACACGCTGACCGGATCTGCTACCAACAACAAATCCGATTCGTGAGTCCATAGGTAGAACCGTAAAGCTTAGACTCCCCTTCGGATTGTAATGCTGAATCTGCACCTTCATGGCGTCACCGAATAGTTTTCGAACAACCTTAGACGGTACGAGCATATCTATCCATTTTTCGTGAGGGTTTCACATTTGTGAAACTGCGGCTTTGCCACTATGGCAGTATTAACATTGAAAAGCGCTAGCACAGTTATTGGAATGGAAACGTGTGGTGTAGTCTCTACGAGAGGAGGCTTGACAGTGGACTTGGTTCGTCTACGACAAAAAATAAGATTTTGTACAAGTTTCCGTGGCAGCGCCTGAAATAGCCGGCGCTCCAGTCACGTTGTAGCACCGGCAGCCTTTAGCGCTGAGCTGTAGTGCCGTGCGCAGTTTACGGAGTGCAGTTTTGCCGCAGATCTGCCGCGCGGGCAGGAGCGGTTCCTCGGCGCCGGCTGCATAAGAACCGGCAGAGTCGGTGAGAGGCCGCCGCTCCTGTCCCGCTTTCTGCAGCCGCGGCCGTCCGCCACGAGGCGAGCGACAGCTGTGCTCTGCTCACATCCCACGCGCCACATTCTGCGGTTGCACGCGGCCGCCTAGCGTTTCACCGTTGCCTCGGTTGTCGGTGTAGGGCCCCCAGCTTAGCAGGTAACTCGAAGAATATAACTATTCAGGATATACTCTTGAAAATTTTGGCATGTCACAGGAGAGGAAAAACACGTCTATGTGGAAGTATAAAAATCTATATTCATAAGCGTCTAAACCATCCCAGCCCTGTCAACACAATTTTTACTTCGTTTAAGCCGCTAGTACAAGTCTTAATTTCGTAAGTTTCTAAGTGACACCTGCGTTTACGTTACGCCATGTATGTATATATGCACAGAAAGACTAGTCAGACATTTCTCATCTGCAGCCGTCGTTTTGATGAAATTTTAGATTTCAACAAGTTTCGGTGACTCGGTAAATTTTCAGGTCTAAATGGATAGACAGTAAATACATAAACTAACCAACCATGCAAATTCAGAGGCAGATTAAAAACAAAACAAGGATCAAGGACAATACTATGCAAGTGAATTTACAGTAATCATTTGATATAAACAGATGCATCCATTGTCACCTAAAATAATTACATATAGTTTATCATAAAAAAATTTCGGAGTAGGTATTAAAATCCATGGAGAAGAAAAAAGAACTTTGAGGTTCGCCGATGACATTGTAATTCTGTCAGAGACAGCAAAAGACTTGGAAGAGCAGTTGAACGGAATGGACAGTGTCTTGAAAGGATGATATAAGATGAACATCAACAAAAGCAAAATGAGGATAATGGAATGTAGTCTAATTAAGTCGGGTGATGCTGAGGGAATTAGATTAGGAAATGAGACACTTAAAGTAGTAAAGGAGTTTTGCTATTTGGGGAGCAAAATAACTGATGATGGTCGAAGTAGAGAGGATCTAAAATGTAGACTGGCAATGGCAAGGAAAGCGTTTCTGAAGAGAAATTTGTTAACATCGAGTATAGATTTGTCAGGAAGTCGTTTCTGAAGGTATTTGAATGGATTGTAGCCATGTATAGAAGTGAAACATGGACAATAAATAGTTTGGACAAGAGAAAAGCTTTCGAAATGTGGTGCTACAGAAGGCTGAAGATTAGATGGGTGGATCACATAACTAATAAGGTTTTGAATAGAATTGGAGAGAAGTTTGTAGCACAACTTGACAAGAACAAGGAACCGGTTGGTAGGACATATTCTGAGGCATGAAGGGATCTCAAATTTAGCATTGGAGGGCAGCGTGGAGGGTAAAAATCGTAGAGGGAGACAGATGAATACACTAAGCAGATTTAGAAGGATGTAGGCTGCAGTAGGTACTGGGAGATGAAGGTTGAACAGGATAGAGTAGCATGGAGAGCTGCATCAAACCAGTCTCAGGACTGAAGAAAAGACGACGACGTTGTACAATTCTACTTTTATTAATAAAATCATTAAGTATTCCAGCTTCAAAATTTGTCAGATACACTAAACTGCAAAATCCTGAGGTACCTACCAATCTACGAAGATAACAGTTGAAAAGGTAGAAGTATAAAAGAAACATCAAAAATAAACGAAAGAAATATGCCTCTATGTGCAAACAGTCCTTGAAGGACGGGATATCTAAATGTCAATATAGGTACAGCTGTCAAAATGACAGTATAAATTTGTATTTCATTATGTAAGCGAACGACCAAAGTCCCGCAGACCATTCATTGCAAGGATGAACATACAAGAAATGTCTGTGTAATACGGTTTCATGAATTCACCTTGCAGTTCATGGCAAAGAGTGCATTAAATATAGCGCAAACGTAATCACGATAGGCTGCATTTTTAGCCCAGGGGGCCTCCTGCTTCCCCCGAAGAACGGCTTGATCGGCCTTTCATCCTCACTGTTCCAAAATTGCCCTGTGTTGTAACTGTATTAAATGTTTTACTGCTTCTGCTATTAGGCATCAGACTTATCGATTCCGTTGACCTCATACAGTGGGTGGGGGGGCGTTGTTGGGTGCGGGTTGCCCCTTCAGCAGCATAAGATGAGGCGGGCCTAAAATTGTTCCCAGCTGTCTTCTACCCCCACTATACTATATTGTGTTCAGAGTTTCTCGAATTATTCTTTACAGCCATAAAGGTTCGGTCCCTTAAATATCCATAATCCGTCCATAGAGCTACACTACAGATGTCACCAAAATAGACTTAGAGATGAGCGGGAGGTGACTGTCACGCTTAAGCCCTTACTTTACAGTGCCTTTCAGTTTATAGATCAGTGCCCTGTGAAGATAAATGCCGTGATCGTCAGAGAACCCTCTAAGATTTGCAAATGGAAAAGCATGGCTTAACATGCTCACTGAGCAGTCCGCGGAGACATGACGCACAGTAGTATGATACAATGTAATCATCTCGTATCACCGTTAAAGTTGGAGTTGCACGTATGTCTTCTGCTATGCATTGCGTCTCACAAACTTAAGTCTTAAGATAATTTAAGAACAGTCCTAAAAAGCAACATGAAATGTGACGATTGCGAAGTATCAGAGAATGGGAGACTAATTTCTTGAAAGGGTTCTAGGAAACTGAAGTACATCTGTAAATGAAATTGTTATAGCAAAATAGGGGACAGTGTCGCTCATAATAAGTGTTGGGATGCCAGTCATTAAGACGAAGGCGTTTATCGAAACGTTTGGTTTTACGAAATTTCAATCGACAAGTCTCCTTCGTTCGCGAAAATATCGATGCCTACCAACGTAGGGAGAAATAATCACCTTAATAAAATAAATCGGAGCCCACGCAGAGAGAATTTAATTCCCACGCGCTGAGTGAAACAGTCGAGAAATAGTTCGATGGTTAGGTAAACCATATGACAGGTACGTGTCAATTGCAGAGTAGTTACGCAGATCTAGTAAGCGCAAGCTAGACGATAATGCGAAAAATTCTGGGTTGCTTTCTCCCGTTTTTATACCTCTTATGGAATCATGATCTGATATAGAACGAATTCGTATAGGCCATGCTAGGATCGTAAGTCGGTATAGCCCATGCAGAATTGTAACTCAAATGCTATGGGAACTCAACAATGGGAATCTTTGGAAGAAGGGTCTTGCGAAACTATGTAGGGGACATTTAGAGAACCCGTACTGGAAGGAGGTTGTTACTGTTATCGTGCGACCATCGTGCCAGGGATCATGACAATACCATAAGCGAGAATAGTGCGCGTACAGAGGCTTGCAGTAACTTTTCCCTCGCTCCGCACCCGAATTGAATACGACGGCAAATAGCTAGAAAACTTCAAATCTGGTCGTAGACATTAAGTAGGTTCTGAATCTCACTGCACACACACAAGAATAAGCGGAGCTAGTCTTAGTACAGGCCGTGAATCGGTGCATAAAAATTTTCAGATGGCTGCGTTAATGTAAATTCCTCGCAAACATGAGTGGGATTCGTTTAGCCTATGATCTTAGTTACGGGACGTTCGTCGTGCACTGTACAGTGAATTGCACGTAAGTTTTCGTGTTCAGTTTCACAGCTACTCGTATCACCACCTGTCTCGTTTCTTTGCGATCGCTTTTGATTTGACGTCTTGTGATTGTATGTTAGTCAAAGGCAACATATTCCGTTGGGAATATTGGACATAAGGTAATCTGGTTTAAATTTGTTCTGTGAAATTTCCGATGCGTTCATTTATTTTGTTCCCTTAACCTCGGTCTAACATTTTTCTGGTTTCCCCAAGAACGGAAATGGTTCTGTGAAACAGTTTGGCTGTTGTGACACTCCCATTTGGGACATGACATACGTAACTCCTGGAGAAGATTCAGCACGAATTAGATTGTTGTCATGGACCACTTGGCTTATCAAACTACCTTCGTGCATCGCGAAATCTTTCAACTCTACAGACATAACGTGCGCCGTGATCATTTGAAACGTTTCTAGCTTTCCTCGCGTAGTAAGCAGTGATTGCTGCACGTTACATTCTGTGACTGATCAGGCACAGACTAGCATGAAACTTAATTCGCTCCGCGATCACAAAACGTTAAAGAAAATTACGGTCACTTGACAATATCCAGGGTGCTAGTGTTGTCATTCCGGGACCTTCATGGTAAAATAGTAACAACTTACCATATCCCACCGAGCAAGGTGGCGCAGTGCTTATCACGCTGGATTCCCATTAGGAAGGACGATTGTTCAAAACCATCTCTTGTCATCCAGATGTAGATTTTCCTTCATTTTCCTAATTAGCTAGACAAATGCTGTGATCGACCCTTTGAAAAGTTAACGCCAGAGTTTCTTCCTTATTTTAATAAAATAGCTTGTGCTCCGTACCTTATGACATCTTTGTCGACGGGACGTTAAACCCAAATCTTCCTTAATCTTGCGCATTCAGTGGGCCTCATCAGAAATTATTCCCCCTTTCTCGCCGTTGGAAGGTTAAGCAGTGAGCAACAGTAGATTCCGGTGGCTCAGTGCTGTTCATGACGTTAACAATCATGACAGACGGTGATATTCCGAGTAACTCGGCCGGCTTGATAGAAAACCAGATGTGGCGCACGAACGTCGTAAGTTTCCTGCGCTTGCAGAAGTTGAGGCAGGTCTGTACTACAGTTTCATTGTCGCCAGTTACGTATTTGGAGATTGAGCTTCCCTATTAAAATACGAATGCGACAAGGACGATGGAGTATCTGTTACAGGAACCAGAGGCGGTGGTGGCGTGACGCTTATCGTGCAACGGCTGGTATTACATTTCACGGGAAACCAGCACTAAACTGGCGCGATCTAGATTCAAAACCTTCCGTGTCAGACCAGTGAGCGCCCGACATTGCCGCTGCCGTCCGTAGACACCGCGGGCAGAGCATGGCGGAAAGAATTTGCGGGGACTGGGGCATGCTACTGAAAACTTCAGATCTGGTCGTAGGCATTAAGTAGGTTCTGAATCTCACTGCACGCACACAAGAATAAGCGAAGCTGGTCTCAGTACAGGACGTGAATCTGTGCATAAATTTTCAGATGGCTGCGTTGATGTAAATTCCTCGCAAACGTGAATAGGATTCGTTTAGCCTATGATCCTAGTTACGGCAAATCGTTCCAATCGTCGTAGCGGAAGAAATTTAATAAAAAATTAGATATACGACTAGAGAACTTGGTTTGGTTGATACTAGGTTTTCTGCCACTCTGATTCCGAACTGTGAGTGAATCTTCCACTGAGCTATATAGAAACATGCTCGTTGATTAAAACTTCGTGCCTGGTCGGGTGAAATTCGGGAAACAATTCACGAGGTTGTTAAGCACGCAGTACTCTTCATTCCGGGCGTAGTTTCGCATAGTATGCGGGAGGATTGTTAAATTTGGAAGCTAGGCGAGATTGTGGCAGAAGTGAAGCTGAGGGCGACGCTAGATAGCAGTCGATAAGAGAATTGCCTTTCGCGGTCGCTGTATTAATCTCTTGGGATTTTTAAATTTCGCAGCACTCTTTCCGGGAGGGAGACCTTATGAAACCGTTGTTCCACCCGCTCATCTATCGGTAGATTAAGCTGTACTGCCCCTTTTGGTGTTTACAGTAGTTTGTTGTAGCTGCAAGAGTTTAGTCTTCTCCGTTCATGCGGCTGGTCCCGGTGGAGGTTCGAGTCCTCCCTCGGGCATGGGTGTGTGTGTTTGTTCTTAGGATAATTTAGGTTAAGTAGCGTGTAAGCTTAGGGACTGGTGACCTTAGCAGTTAAGTACCATAAGATTTCACACACAAGTTTTTTCTCCGTTCATTAACAAAAACGACACGGTACTAGACCAGCTTTAGTTGCTGAAGTAAACTAAAGCCGGCGGTTGTGGTGTAAACGACTCGCACCAGGCCATGAGCATTACAATGAGGCTTTGCTAATATTGCGACAGTTTCTACTCATTTGACAAATATCCGTATGCAGCTGTCGTGTTCTGGTTAATAGTGTGGAAGACAGTAAAACTAAACCTAAATGAGTGGAATGTAATGTTTCCAGGGCAGTCGGTGTACCTCGAAACCACGGGTTTCTACATACGTGGCATTAGGACGGTAGCTCGTTTAGAAAATAGAAAAACAGATGGTAAGTGAGGGTCGAGCCGTGGAGCGTACGTGGATGGTTCAGCCAGCAGCAGAATTTAACTCTCCCAAAAATTTATTACTCAGTTATCCAACTTATTAAATTTTGTTCGGCAACAACTAAACGTATGTTACTTAAATTACAACGAAAATCCGTATTGTGTTAAGTGGTGTCTTCAGTTTCATTGGCATCACATAGACAGCCAGACTGCGCTACAGGCATGCATCGGTCAGGAAACCCCGGTGGTGACTGGTTCGCACGCTGGACCTACGTTCTAGCAGTCCCCGTATATTTAGACGTATCTTGTCTGCTTCCTCCCAGAAATAGACGTCGGCGCCTTGGAGGCGCTTGCCGCACTCGTCACCTTGCTGCATTGCTAATGCAACAGGTTTTCTCACACTGAAAACGGTGCACATTGGCCAGTTATTCCAAATTTAGGAATGTATTCTCAAAAGTTTGTAGCTTGGTTGCGCGTGTCGTATTGCGTATCCAAATTCGTGGGTGTCAGTCTGATTGATTGCAAGATTTCTATGGAATTACTTAGTACCAACAGGGTTCACAGCCGCGACAAATGCCCTGAATGAAATGTTTCTTGCATCAGCTGTTCTTAACTTCCATTTGTAATGGGCTTGATTTGAACGCAGTTACTCTAAATAGTCTTACACTGCCACAATCCGCGCCGCCTCATCCCTCTATCCCTGCTGTTTTTAATTACAGCATTTATTACCTCTGAAGGGTAATACAGGCATTTGGTCATCTTTGCGTTACACTGGTGGCGCTTCTGATCTTACACAATAAACTAATAGATTGCTACAAAACGTCTGGTGACATAACACATGCTATTAACAGTATTTGTCCGGCCCCGGTAGCTGAGTGGTCAGCGTGACGGAATGTCAATCCTAAGGTCCCGGGTTCGATTCCCAGCTGCGTCGGAGATTTTCTCCGCTCAGGGACCGGGTGTTGTGTTGTCCTAATCATCATCATCATCATTATTTCATCCCCATCGACGCGCAGGTCGCCGAAGTGGCGTCAAATCGAAAGACCTGCACCAGACGAGGTCTACCCGACGGGGGGCCTTAGCCACACGACATTTCGTTTCAACAGCATGTGGGCATTAAATTTAATTCTAACAGACATCGTTCGGGAAAACTGGCAGAGGTGCAGCACTGGTGACAATTGGAATCATCCCTTACGAAAATTTTCCTTAATATCGTAACTGACGATCATTCACACGAATTGCTGATACGCAAGCTCTTTGCTGTATTTCTGAGGAAAGACTTTGAAGTGCTCCTTATCGTTCGCGTGCATGAACCTGATACCACGAGCAAATATTAAGACTGATAAGCAAGAGGTTAACAGGCCTCACAAAAACAGAAATTTCATAGCAGTTTCCAATAAGAAAACGACGTAAAATAACTTCATTGGTGTCACGCCATCACTTTAATGTTATGGCGGCGCTCCCTTAGAGGCAATCAATCTTAGACACTGGATGTTGGGCGCATTCGAAGTCGAAACCTTTGGTCGGATGTTGGAAGCGCTTGGCACCGAACCGAGTGACGTAATCCCAGCCGGCGAGATGCGAACAAAATAAACTGGACTGTGCACGAGAGCCGCTGAGCGCAGCAGCGCAGGCGTCCTAAATAAGTGTCGCACTTTCGTGGTCTTCAGCTGTACTTGGGGAGAAACTTAATTTCACGAGTCAGCTCTTCACTTCATTACGAATTTTTGAAAATTTCTCCCTTGTGGCATAAGGTTTCGTAATTGTCTTTAACAAATGGTCACATATCGAAGAACATAATTTAGGTGGACAACTAGCTCAAGGTGGTTAACAATATTAATAAACTTCCGTGAACCACTCGTGTCACGAAGGCAACGATGAAATGTATATCCTATTTTTCATACCCTAGTTCCACCCAGAATACTAGGTGTATTGCCATATTACTGAGAATGGTGGAATTCAGTGTTTCTTCTAGTGTAACGTATTTAATTATTGATGAAGACGTATAAAAAATGAAATTTTAAGATCCGACGCAAAACTTCATTTTTCGCCATCTGAGCTAGTTTTGTAATGACTCAGTTCTTGACGGGACGTAAGTCATGCCACTACGCCCGGTTTCTGTTAAGTTAGTGCCATTCGATTTTCGTTAAGCTATATGTGAAACCTCAGGCTGTTTCATCGTGATGATGAATGCAGACGGAGAAGATTAGCGAAAACTCAATAAGACTAAAAATAGACTTTATTCCAATGAAAAGTGAAGGCTGCTATACAGCCGAACTCGGCGTACTGTTTAAAGCATATATTTATAACATCACTAGTAGCATTAGTTTTCAGACGACCATATGGCGATTATAGGCGTGCTGTATGGGATACCTGAAGCCCCATAGTACCGAAGGAACACTGAATATCAGTCTGTTGTACCGAACGAAAATACTCGTCAGCAGATTGGTGATCTGTTACTATGCTCCGGGGGAAGACAGTGTGAATACTATACACCGTCCGAACACGCCTTAAAGGCCCAACGGTACCGACCGGCCGTCGTGACATCCTCATACTTTATGCTTTAACGGATGCGGATATAGAGGCATGTGGTCAGCACACAGCTTTCCCGTTCATTGTCAGTTTTCGTGAGCGGTGCCTCTACTTCTCAGTCAAGTAGCTCCTAAATTGCCCTCAAAAGAGCTGCGTACACCCCACTTGCCAACAGCCCTCAGCAGTCCCAGTCGGTGTCACATCAAAGTGCTAGCCAAGCGAGTGGATATCAGAACACAAAAAATATTAGTTCACTTTGTCACACACGTGAGAATTACTCTGTCTAATCCATTTCCACAGGAGTGTCACTATCGTTTAGAACTGGCTCTAAACATTGACGTCACTGGATACGGACAAAAATCTGAGTACATGGAACAGTTTGCACATAGTTCTGCCTAATACGGTGACCACACAGCTGGCCTGCTAGAAGACAATGCTGTCGCCTCCCTCGATATCGCGGACTGGGCTGAGCGTTCTGCACTCGGTCGTAAAAAGGGCAGTTGCGGTGGCGTAGCGAAAAGTTCATGGGCTTCCCCACGCCGGTGTCGCTCATTCGTCGATACGGCGTGCAGCGACTATCTTTTGTGATCGCGTTGTGAGGTATCAACCCTGCTTCGACAACTCCCTCTTCGGACGGAACACAGCGTTCAGAATAAAGCTGCCTGTAAGTGTGAAGAGATTTTCGTTGCGGAACCAAAATACCGCATTCCGGCTGTTTTTTCCTTTAGTCAGACGTGTTCAGCGTACTGAAAACCTCACTATACTGAAATTATTGCGACTGTGACCAGAAATTAACTGCGGTAGTACCCAAAACTCGCGAATTTATTGTAATGTTTAAGTGCTGTAAAACAGTCTTAAATAGCAGAATGTGGAATTCAACACCTATTAGAAATCTATTGAATACGCTATACGATAAATTTACTTGGTCCTGAAATTGTAGTGGATTACATAAATTTTGAACGTCTAACGTGAATTGCCTACTGCTAAAGACGACGAAAGTGTTAAATTTATTTAGGATGTCCGTTGGGGCGGACCGCGGATTTCGTGCACAGCCCTGTTTATTTTGTTCGCACCTCGGCGGCTGGGATTACGCCATTCGTTGCAGTAGTCGTACACAGGCAAAACAAGAGCAGGCGTAGAACAGCTCCCGCGAGGACTGAAACCGACGCAAAGCGGGACTGTGTGGTATAGTTCCTCCGCTTTAGACTCTAAGGTGCGTGGAGAAAGCAGCCGCTTAGTGTGGCGCCACAGTCGGGTGATTACGTAATTTACTTGCCTCGATCGATACTATGGGTCGTAGTCAGTTATGGGCGGCGCTTGGCGTGCGCACACGGGGCTTCCCTTCGCCGTACTGTCACGGTATTGCTGTTCCTCATACCGCGCGTCAGCGGCCGATAGCCCCTGTAATTGAAAACTTTCCTCTGCGGGATGAAACCTAACTCTGACATAACTCCGGAAGTACTCCGGGTTAGCATCTTGTCTCGTGGCTCGTTATTGTATGATGATTTTTGTTCCGCTTGTTACCCAGTTATCTTTGGGTCTTTGGAAATAAACTTCACAACCGTGAAAGCTTCTAATATCAGAGCACGAAGACGTACAACATGCAAGGACAGTGCAGCACCACCATCTTCGCACAAACTACCAGTGACAGTCACCGCGTGTATCACACCCGTACAGATAGCTGCCGTACACTTAGGATCCTACATTCTCACATTGCATTTAGTACTCTTCGGTCCCCTCATTTTTGTTTCTGCAGCAGAGTTAACGATTCAAGTTACACGCAGCAGTAAGGACAGGTTTACTGACGAGTTGGCCGATATTCACGTCGTGTATGGGCTCTCAGGGCCGCGGAAGAGCTGTAGAGCCCCTCTGTGCTCAGCTCTTTCCGCAGCGACGTAACCACGTTGCAGTATTTTATCTGTATATGCACTGACGTCACACGTCACGGGACACGTCCTAATATCGTGGCAGACCGCTTTTGCCGGTCGTAGTTCAGCAACTCGACGTGGCATGGACTCAAAACGTCGTTGGTACACCCCTGCAGAAATACTGCCTCTGTAGCCGTCCATAACGGAAAGCGTTGCCGGTGCAGGATTTTGTACACTGACTGCCCTCTCTGTCCCCTCTAAATGTTCGATGGTATTGGGCGATCTGGAAGATCAGACCATTAACTCGATTTGTTCAGAATGTTCTTAAAAACAACCGCGAACAAATGTGGCCCGGCAACATGGCGCAAAGTCATCCACAAAAATTGCACTATTTGGAATATGAAATCCATGTAGCCGAACATAACAATTTCCAGTCAATGATCGGTTCACTTGGACCGGAGGACCCAGTCCATTCCATATAAACGCAGCCCACACAATTATGGAGCCACCACCTGCTTGCATAGCGCCTTGTTGACAACTTCAGGTCCACGGCTTCGTGGGACTGCGCCACAATCGAACCCTGCGATTAGCTCTTGCAACTGAAATCAGGACTTACCTGTCAAGGCTACGGCTTTTCAGTCGTCGAGGATCCAACCGACATGGCAAAGAGCCCAGGAGAGGCGCTGCAGGCGATGTAGTCTGCTGCCATAGCCCATAAAGGCCAAATTTCCCCGCACTCTCATAAAAGATATGTTCGTCGTACGTCCCTAATTAATTTCCAAAATTCTTTAGAGTAGTATTGCTTGTTTGTAAGCACTGACACATCTACACAAACGCCGCTTCGCCCGAAGGCCGTCGTCAACTGCGTTGTCGGTGGTGCGATAATGCCTGAAAATATTCTCGGCGCTCTTGACACTGGATCTCTCAATTCTGTTCTGAATTCAACAATTTCCGAAGTGGTATGTCCCATGGCGTCAAGCTTGGACTACCATTCCGCGTTCAGTCTATAAATTCCCATCGTGCGGCCGTAATCATGTCTGACACCTTTGTCACCTCAATGTAACCTCCTACAAAAAGCAAATCCTTCCGTGATGCCGGCCGGTGTGGCCGTGCGGTTCTAGGTGCTTCAGTCTGGATCCGCGTGACCGCTACGGTCGCAGGTTCGAATCCTGCTTCGGGCATGGATGTGTGTGATGTCCTTATGTTAGTTAGGTTTAAGTAGTTATAAGTTCTAGGGGACTGATGACCACAGATGTTAAGTCTCATAGTGCTCAGAGCCATATGAACCATTTTTTTAACCTTCCGTGGTGGCATGGAAGGCAGTCCGAAAAACTACTTGTTCTGTTTCTTTTGTATTGTACGTTTTGATTAAATTGTAGAGGCTTCTTCACTTTTGTGGAGATTTACAGACAGAAGTAAATGAAGTCACAGTAACAATGAATCAGATTGTCGCGCCACTGCGGACTGCAGGTCCCTTGCACCAAAATGCTAGATTCTACAGTTAGTATGGAAAAATTCCCGATAATCGTGCAGATTCCTCGAATAAGACCAGCCGTTTCCTGCTGTCATCTTGAGTAACTTAGCTAGTTCCATCTAGTGACGTAGATGCCGAAAGGACGATCCTGGTCGCACTTGAAATAAGACAACTTCGTTAGTTCAATCTCTCCCCCGTGAGAATTACTAAGTTTACCTCACACTTCCCTCGGCAACTATGCTCGGTAGAACTTGGACGCAGTCTTTCCACCCAAAAGACCTGTGACAGTGTAATAGATTCACCGCCTATTAACTGAAACACGCTTTTCAGATAGTTTAACTTTTAACGTGCTTTCGGCGAAGCAATTCGTAGATGGCGTTACGTAAGTTCTCTCTTGTTTAACTAGCAGTCGGACTTTGGCACCTGTGTTGCGCCTGTGTGCCGCGTGGTCCCCAGAGCTCCGGTTAACCAGATAAGTGAGCTGTGAGAGATTGATTTCAGAGGTTTTTAGCAGTGAAACGCGTACTGTAGCCTGGTATTATGCTGCATGCTGGACCAGTAAAATGGCGTTCTTGTTTGTATCTGCGAAACCGATTTTGGAATGCAGGTGCAATTTCACCGGAGTAGAACTGGGGAACAACCGAAGCGTGAGCTCCAGCACTTGTAATGATATAACAAAATCGTGCAAATTTTCAGTGGTATTTTCAGAATTTCGTCGTCTTTGTTGTTAAACGTATTTCCCCAGGTAGCTCGATAACAGCCTAGTGTAAAGTACGTCAGTTAAACGTAAAACTACATGTGAGCTCATTTGCAAAAGGTACCAAATCCATAAAATCTAACATAGACAAACGATTCACAACCACAGTATCAGAATGCTGAGATAATACGCAAAGTATATCTGCTAAATATCCGTGTTACTGCTTGAATAAAAATGGATTTGCTACCTTTTGGCAGAAAATTGATACCTGTTCTGGAGTTTCTGTTGCTGATTAAGTGTTCATCAACCACTCATTTAGAAACTCACGGTCATAAAGCGCCAGACACGTCCACTGGCTGCCAGGATTTGGTACTTCCTAAGAACGAAATGACTGGATTGTGTACTTTTCACGATGAACAAAGTTTTTGCGTGAAATATGTAATTGATACGGTACGGCTTGGCATACCTATGTCATTACATAGGTAATGGTTCTAAGTAGTGCTGCCACCCGTTATCTCATTTTTCAATTTTTCGGATTTGGTACTTTTCGCGGATGAGCTCATTTCTGCAGGGGCTATAATGCTGAACACTCCAAATGCAAACATTGCGTAGAATGTCTAAACGAAACAGCAGTTCGTTAGAAACTATGGATGCACTTGGTCGTAAAATGGTTCTGCGATAGCAAAGAGCTTCAGATTTTTCTTACGGTTCTAATACCGTTGTTGAACGTAATGTTGTCTGCTCCAACTGCAGTCGTCTGAACGGAAATTATTTTCCCCCCTCTTGACTTCACCAGATTCCAAACAGACATTTAACGAAAGGAACAGCTGCTTTCGTTCGAAGTACTATTCGTACAAATAGCCTTGCTTTACTCCATATTTTAATTTTCAATAAAAATATTGAACCGTTTAGTGATCATATATGTGGTATCTTCTCCCCGACAAGTCCGAAAGAGACACCATTTCGAGCCTGCAGCCACTGTAAGTACACAAAGGAATTAAACATTAGCTGCCAGTGGCCATTGATTTAAATCAATGGGAAGTTGAAAATTTGTGCTGGGCCGGGATTTGAACCTGTGTCGTCCTTCGTAGCCAGATGCGCTGAATCTACGCCGTCGGGAGATTGTGGTCAACACAGCTGCACGGCTACTGAGGTTGCTACTACTCATTAGGTCCATTACTCGCGGCATCTTACAGATTTCCTTAGAGTTAGTGTGTAGTGTGCAGTGTGCATTTGCAATGAAGGGATCATTACATTCACCGACCAGCAAGAACATTGACCACCTACCTAATAGCCGGTATGTCCACATTTGGCACGGATAACAGCGGCTACGCGTAGTGTCACCGGAGCAATGAGGCCTTGGTAGGTCGTTGAAGGGAGTTGACGCCACATTGTTCACACAAGTCACCTAATTCCCGTAAATTCCGGGAGGGGACGATGAGCTCTGTCGCCACGTTCTGTCACATCCCAGACGTACTCGATTGGCTTCAGATCTAGCGAGTTGAGGGGACCAGCACATCAGGTGGAACTAGCCACTGTGTTCCTCGAACTATGCCATCACACTCCTGTCCTTTTGACATTGCGCATTATCTTCTTGAAAAATGGCGAGTCATGTAGGTGTGTATGTGCTCTGCAACCAGTGTAAGATACTCCTCGGCCGTCGTGGTGCCTTGCACGAGCTTCAGTGGACCCATGGATGCATACTTGAATGTTCCCCAGAGAATGAGCCGTTCCACAGTATAGATGTCGTTCCCCTGGAAGACGACGGATCCGCGCCCTCCCATCGGGATTCATCAGACCTCACAACATTATGCCAAAGTCCAGTGCCGATGGTCACGTGCCCATTTCAGTTGTAGTTGCCGACGTCGTGATGTTAATATTGGCACATGCTTGGGTCGTCGGTTGTGGAGGCCCATCGTTAGGAGTGTTAGGTGCATTGTGTGTTCAGACACACTTGTACTCTGTCCAGCACTAAAGTCTGATAGTTCGCCACAGTTGGCCGCCTGTCCTGTTTTCAGTCTGCCCAACCTACGACGCCCGATATCTGTAATGAGGGGTGGGTGCCCAACCCCGCAATGTCTGGACGTGGTTTGTTTGGTTTCGCCACGTGCTGAAGATACCACAGCACCGTTTGAACACCCGAGAAGTCGTGCAGTTTCCGAAATGCTCATGCCGAGCTTGCCATCACAATATGCCCACGGTCAAACTCGTATACTTCGCGCGCCTTCCCCATTCTACACATGCACAGACATGCACCATGCGTTCTGACTAGCAGTCATTCCTCGCCAGGTGACGCCACTATCTCCTGGAAGGGTTTATATCAGCATTAGGTCGGTGGTTATGTTCTGGCTGAGTAGTGTATGTGGTGTCTGTTCTTTCGGACATGAGCGGAAGTTTGGGATCTAACGGATGGCGGGCAAGAGTAGTCAGAGCGGTTGTGGTGACAACTGTCCTGATGGCGTAATGGTCAGCGCATTTGCCTAGTAAGCAGAAGATTCGGGATCGAATCCCTGTTTGGCACAAATTTTCAACTAATCCAACTGATCTAAACCAATGCCTCTGCCAGCTAATGTATTTAATTACTGTCTCTTACTTAAATACCACTTCAACTATTTTTGGGGTGGGGAAAAGAGGTACTGTACTACATTAGTCAGCAATGTAGGCATTGAAAGATTTATTACATTGTCATTTTCGGATATTGTTAAAAATAGTACCCAAAAATGGAGAAATTATACATACTTGTACTGGAAAGTTAAGGTTGACTTCTTAAGATCATTTAACAAATAAGAAAATTTTTTCTATGGCAATAATGGAAACGTCATTTAGTTAAGCTTGTTTTAATTCCGGACACGTAGGCTGCATGGGAAAGGAAAACTGCTAACTTGGTTCTGTTTCCAAAGCACACATTGCAGCTATTGAAAGCTGTTAGGGAGCGGCAAAAGTTTCAAAGCCTGGTTTGGCGGCGTTGGCGCGTCCTGCCTTGGGGTCGTGGCGCGCTGTAAGCGCGTATGCATCAGGGGGGGAAAGGTCAGTAATCCAAACTCCACTGGCGAGCCTTGACCTCGAGCCGACATTGGCACTGTAGTCACGCCAGGGTTATCGCCTGAACGTTGGTACGGCCGTCTTCAGCTGGGCCAGGCGAGGCCTCGCCAGAGCATGCATGGAGATACTTGATGTACATGGAGCCTCGTAGTTGTCACGAAAATTAGTGCACGCCAGTAGCATTATGGGCTTCCTCCTTCAGGGAGGGGAGAATTGTAACATAGTCGTGTACTTAAGCGGTCTGATGTGTTAATAAGACTTAAATTTCGGCTTTAATGTGGTGGAACAATATCCTAAGACAACTTCGTGCCTAATTGGGAGGAGCGCAGTTAAAATCCTCATTTGCACGATTTCCTTAAATCGCGGGAGATGTCGCTGTGGTCTCTTTAAGATAGTATCTGTTTCCATTTTATTAGCTTGAAACAGCTTGTGTAAAGTTTAATGTTTAATCGCGTTGTAATGGTACTCTTCATGAACTAACCTTTAATTTTTCTAAACACGTCTGAAGTCTGTTCGCCGAACTGTCGTAATTTGGAAGAATTTTTCTGTAGTCTGTTCCTAGAAACGGTCTGCCGTCGCGAAGATTCGTGGGAATAAAACCCACCTTGTCTGTCCTCTCTGAATGCTAATTCTTCTACCCGGAGAAACCTGTAAAGTTTTCTGCTAGCGATATCCGCAGAAAAGTAATAATTCCAGAAATATCCAACGAATCCTATTCATTTAAATAATTTTAATTTTTGAGTGTTTGCGTGGTAAGTATGATAGGCTCTCTTCAGTGAGAGGACACAATGTGCGTGACAAGAGCATAGGAATTCTCTCGCCTTTACATTGCTAGAACACACTATTACAAAGACCTACCCGTCGTCCTGTGGCAGACTTGCCGCTTTGGTGTATTCAGAATCAACGGGAGATTTTATCTCTGGCCCTGTTGCGAGTTTAGCTTCATACCAACTCAGAAAAAGCTGTGGACTACAACTGAAACTAAAATGTAGGATGAGACGGTGAGGCTTGGCGTTGTTAAAGGTCTGTAACATTTCTAGTAAATTATTTCGTACTGTCGTCTTAATATGGCATGTAATCACGTTTCCTTAGTATCGCCCTTTCCGCATCAGTGTGTGCTACGTCCTTAAGCTTGGAGCGGTTTGATGGAGTACGTGTTTGACCCAAATCTTTCGCTGTCAACTAAGCCATTAAGCCATGTTCCGATGGTGTGACTGAAAGTTGTACTCAGGCAGCTTTACCAACACTGAAGGGTCTCGTAATATCCTAGTTCTGACGCCTGTTAAGGTAGATTCATTGTAGTGCAGACCGCCGCTGCCTGAATAGTTCAAATGGTTCTGAGCACTATCAGACTTTACATCTGAGGTCATCAGTCCCCTAGAAATTACAACTACTTAAACCTAACGAACCGAAGGACATCACACACATCCTTGCCCGAGGCAGGATTCTAACCTGCGACCGTAGTCGAGCGGTTCCGGACTGAAGCGCCTAGAACCGCTCAGCCACCGCGGCCGGCGCGTGAAGAGTATCATTCAGTAAGCAGTCTTGTGTATAAACTTTCGTTGGTACAAGAAGTAACATCTTTCCCCCTCATGTCCTGAGGACTTCGTCCGCTGATGGGGTTAAAACAACTGGGTGTTCAGGTAAATACGGTCAAAGCATTGTAGTCTGTAAAACTCTAGATACGTTACTTCCAGCCACGAAACTTTACATTTTAAGGTACGAGAGAACGCCAGACTTAGATTGCTTAGTCAGGTGGTAGTTAAATGGTAAGGCAAAGAATGTTGTTCCTTCTGCAAGTAGGATGAAGATTAACTGTTCTAGTGTCAAATGAGCTGTGAAAATGCCACTGCAGGATGATTTGCGCTTAGGATTAATTCAGGAGTAGGCTAAAAATGCGCGTCTGTTCAATTCTTCGTAGTTTCCATAAATTAGTGCATGCAGGGAGGACTGCTGCAGTAAGAACCTCCGCAACTTTATGCATCTAGGGAAATAATCGGTCCATGCAGTAGCTGACGTAGACAGGTCGTATTTGCGGATAATGAAGGTATTAAAATCGGTCTCCAGTATCCATATACAGAGGATATGACTGGTTTCCCGCAAATCTTCTCAGTTAAACTCATACGAAGTTGTTCAGCAAAGGCAACAGCGCTGGTATGTTTAAACTTAGGCAAAAGTTAACGTACATCTTTCAAAGTTTTTGTAGTATATATTAAGACAAATAAGAACATGTTAGCTTATTCATCCACTTTCCGCTTAAGGTATGTCCTGGAGAGAAATTGATTGGCTCCTTTATTTGAATTAAAAACGTAGACCTTGAATACGTTTGCGTTTGGGCACTTGAAATACACCACAGTGTGTATTTTTCCTTTAAAATTTCGTATGTTACTCAGAAGGGGATGAATAATGATGCGGCAAATCATTTGTTCACAACCCAATCACTCTGGACAGCACAGCAAAATTTGAACCTTCCTTGTAACTCGTGCTCTGACTTGCATGTAGGAACCTGTAGCTTATTTTGTACAAAATTAACGTTCAGGTAATATTTTTAACGCGTCTCTACATGGTCAGCGTGCAGCCACAAATGGGTTAATCCGTGAATTCACTAGAACGCCTCTGAGAAGTCGTGACAGTGCCAGTTCCTTGTCGGATTCCGTTAAGATCTGAGGAGTAGCAACTAACAACGATCGCAGGTATACATAAGCATAACCTTTCTTCGCCATGGGCATTAAATGCACCAGAAGCATGTTTCCCTGGATACACGTTGCTGCTGCCACCATGTACTAAGGGACCAGTCAATCGGTGCCGCGCCGGCAGAACGCCGTTTCGCTCCATCTCTGCAGAAGTGTGTATATATTTAGAGCGCTCTTTGGACACATTGGCCGTCCCGATATGTTGCGGGCGCATCTTTTGCCAGGAGCTGCTGCGTAGCGACACGGCAGCTTGTTGGGCTGGAGGAGTAGACACCTGCCCGTTGAAGTCGCGCTTTTCCCTGTTCTAGAAACAAGCAAATACTGCCCTGGAGCTGTTAGGCGCAAAAAAAACTGGTTAGCGAGAACTTTCAGTGAGATGCCCTTGGCAAGGTTCCCACAGTGACGCAAGAATCGTTCAGCCTGACAAGAGGTCCAACTGAGTTCGTATCGTAATACGTGCGTGCTAAACCTTAGCCAAGCAACCAGCATTTGAGACGACGCTAAAATTACACGTATACAGTATAATTAAACTAAAAAGGTTTTTGGAATTCTTCAAACGTCAACACGCTACACATTCTGCCACTCACAAAGGCTCTTTAGTTCAGAGGTTGAGCAGTGGGCCGGGTTATGGTGAAATTGTAAGGATTTTTGCCACAAATTAGTTCAGATACCTTAATACTTCTTTCTAAATCTGTTACTGCTCCACTTAAGCTCTGAAGATTTTTAGTAAATTTGTGATAGGCATTACACATGAAAGAAACTATTTCGTGTAAGCTAGGAAAAATCAATATTTTAATGTGAAAAGCGCTAGAGTTGAACAGAAAAAGCAAAAGCTATTGTTGCAGTTAAGTTGTACTTTGTTTACAAAACTTGCTTGTACTGCAGCAAATTACCGTCAGCATTTCGGCAGCGTGCTACATTATTCCCCGTGTTAATATACGACACTGTAAGTGGACGCTATTTCTGGGCGTGGCAGTTATAGAAATAGTTCCTTCGCGATAAAAAGGTTTCCACGTAAATGGCAGCGTGTTTTCGAAGAGAGACCGCTAAACATTCTCGCAACTGAAGCAGAGAACCTGCATACTTCCGAAAATCTTGACAGTCGTAGACCTAAAGTGTAGAACGTGATACACTCGGAGTCAGTTGACAGTGGAAATAAACATGGTACAGTTATTAGGCTCTGTGGCCTATTAATTTTAGGTACAATCACATACCTTATGACCAAATACATGATACGCAAACTGAATATTTCATTGCTGGAATGCTGACAAAATATTTGAAAAGTTTCATTTCCAAATAAGCCATCAAGGCTTATTTGGAAATTCCGATTTAAGTGATAACACCAGATCAAAACTTATGAAACCGGCCTCGAACGTGAACAAGCCATTGTCAGCTGAGTGGTAATAGCCGTGCCAGAGGCGGATTGGAAACTTCCCAGATGCTCAGTGTATGCCATTAGTAAAATGATGGGAGACATCATGTAACAATTTCCTTAACTGGAGATTTCGTTTCAGAATGAAACTTAGTCTGCTCGCGCGCGCGCTTGTGTGTGTGTGTGTGTGTGTGTGTGTGTGTGTGTGTAATTTGCTTTGTCTTGCTACAAGGCAGCGTCGGTCATCTGTGGCACGTTAAAGCAATTCTTTGTTATCCACATGACCTTTTTAGCTCTGACAATGCAAATCTGTTCAGATCACTGCAAATGCGGTTCTAGGCGCGCAGTCCGGAACCGCGCGACTGCTACGGTCGCAGGTTCGAATCCTGCCTCGGGCATGGATGTGTGTGATGTCATTAGGTTAGTTAGGTTTAAGTAGTTCTAGGGGACTGATGACCACAGATGTTAAGTCCCATAGTGCTCAGAGCCATTTGAACCACTGCAAATGCGCGTAATTCCAGATGTCGTACTCCTAGGGATCCCATTGATTAATGATACTTTAAAGTTCACGCCCAAGCTTGACTGACAAAGATAAACAGAGCCTGTACTTAAAGTGGTCACGAAAGCAACAGTTTCGTACTACTAACATTTGTGTGAAGTGTTGGGGCCATATGGATCTTACGCTCTAAAAAAAGGTACACTCAAAAAGTTATTCCCATGAACAGCACAAAGATTCATTATAGACGCTGTGTCTGTCAGTGACCTAAAATTGAAACGCTTAACTTAAAACAGCGATATTTTAAGCAAGAATTGGAATAAAATGATATGCAGAAATCACGCGCCTTCTTAAGATTCTCAGATGTCACTCTCTAGCCATTGCTCATACGAAAAATCGACAGCGGTTAAAGTTAAAGCATGGTAACATTGTGTACACGATTTGTTTGGAGGAACAAGTCACACAATGACCCAAGGACAGCTACTTCGATCCAGTCGCAGAAAACTCAGTTGCAAAGTGTTGCCTTGTATACTGTAGACGTATGGTTAGCATGAATTAACACTTCTTCCTGCATGTCTACGTCCTCAACAAAACAAGGCCTTATCCGAAGGATTAAGAAGTTTCCCAAGTTGTAGGGGACGTGACTTGCGTAATTTTGTTATTGTCGTTTTGGTATACTCACCATGCAGTCAGCACTTCACTGCTCACGTGGTACATCAGATGGCCATAAAATTACGGAAGGACAAATGTAGCATGCGATAGCTAGAAGATTACATACAAGACATCGTGAAAGTAGCAACAGAGGGAAAGTCCACAGCCGCCAGTTTGCTCCTGCAGGAAGTTTGCAGAAAACTTTCGGAACATAATCGAAAAACAATTTGAATAGCCGTCCTTGGCTTTGTTACTTTTCTAACTTTACTGGCAGTACCCCCATGTTCTATTTCTACAAGGTCAAGATGATTTGGAAACTGTAACATGCAGGCGTACGCGTAAATGGGATTGCCAATAACGGCTCTTTTTGACTGAATTCAGTAAAACGCTGGCAGAGGTGGGGACGGACACCCTTGGAATGTGCTATGAGATAAGTATCTGAAGCTTCTACTTACTGAAATTGTAGTGCACCCGTCAGTTACGCGCGTGGCCAGTTGCTCTGCTAGTATAATTACTCAAATCAGCAGCAGCTAATCTTACCCCTGTTCACTTAAAAATCACTTCGAATCTTCAGCATAGTTACATATAACGTAACTTTCGGTGATAACCAACTGGGCCAGTTTTCAATAAGGATAACAATCGAATGCGCATTGCTTCAAATTTAAACAAGTAAAATGCAACCTAGGAAAACATGACTGGAGCTTAACAAGATTATACGGCGTGTTTATGAATGATTCATCAGATGTTCGACAAATGTTTTTCACAAACTATTAAATATAGTGTTACTTAAAATCCGTCTTGATTACAATTTTTTTTTATTTATATGACCGGTTTCGGTTCATTCAGAACCATCTTCAGATCTGATATTTCAGTTATAGGAGTAACCCGTCCAAATCCAGCAACTTTCACATGCTACGTGAAGTTGCTGGATTTGGACGGGTTACTCCTATAACTGAAATATCAGATCTGAAGATGGTTCTGAATGAACCGAAACCGGTCATATGAATAATAAAAAAATTTGTAATCAAGACGGATTTTAAGTAACATTATAAAATCACTGATTGCTGTTATCCCATAAGACATTGTCTGTTTTTGCAAATATTAAATATAGTGTATTATAAGAACGATAAACTGTATGGAAAAGATTTTAAATATTCTTAAGCATTACAAGTGTTGTATGTGAAAGAAAAGACAATTTGTAAGGTCAGAAGACCTTTTAGGCCACCTGATAAGTGCCAGATCCTGAGTGCAGCGCCCAATCCACCTCGTTCAGATGGCGACGCACTATACTGTGCCAATGAGGTGGAGCTCCGTCTGGTGTGTGAATAAGACTTTTGGGGTATCAGCTATCTGTTTAGGAAAATAGTCTTCCAACATTCGTAGGTGCATAGTACCCGTTAGCTGTCCCAGGAGAAAAGAACTCGTACACTTAGCTACGCTAAACGATACAGATCACCTTCATCTTTGATCATTCTCTTTTAAATATTTAAATGAGATTTGCCGTGGCTTATACACGGACGTCGATTCACTAGACAGTTTGTGGAAAGGCACCTCATCACTACATCACTAAGAGTCGGAGTATAAATAAATGCATCTTCCATTGCTTCCTGGAAAATTTCAGTGAAACCTGCAATGATATAAATAAAACTTTAAAATAGGATGTGATGGGTTATAAATACACACCGGCGGGCATTATATATTGAAAATTATAAAACAACGAAATCCGATAAATCACTTCCAAACACCCTGTATAACTTAACGCACTCTTTTTTCGAACAAATTGGATCGTTTGAGTGTCGTAATGAGTTAAGTACAAAGAGGGGAATGGAAACTGAGTTTCCAGTCTCATATTGCATGCCAGTAAAGGCGATGGTAATATTGTGAAAATTGATATATGCTTGTTAGTGTTAACAGAAACAAAATCTCAATTCATTGAAAGCAATATTTTTGGTAACTAATTTATCGTAGATTCTCGACCTGAGTGGCTTATACTGGGTAAACATCTTCGAAGCAGATGGGCTTGATCTGTTAATGCTGCGACAATTGTGGCTCATAATTTGCTTGGTGTAACTACAATGAGCTAATTTCACTACTATATCTCAAACTGCCATAAACGCAAGTCAGTTGCCAGACCATCGCAGGAAAATAGTTTAAGGAATTTTGCTAAGCAGGTAGTGTTAAAATACAAAGTATGTAGATTCCCGTAAACGATCTTGCAGACCGGTTAGCAAAGGAAGCTACTAAGATGGAACCCCGGGGATACTGGGATCAGATTAGCGGTCCACATCTTCAGTTTTTGGAGGCGTGGCTCTAGGAACGGCTCACTGTGACCACTATGAACAAGTTACACATTAGGTGATCCCATTGTCGTTACCTCTCTTAGTGCCCCATATCCTATTAGTACCCAGATTTCGTTGTTCTGCAGGGGATACGGAAGCTTACCCATTATTTTGATACACATCGAAGCAGCGGATCAGGTTTTTTCAGTAGGGGTTTATATATGCTAATTCAAAGCTTGTCACTATTGTCTCGCCTGCTTTTCGCCATTCTGTGGCGTGAACAGGGGACTGCTGGTGATCTCCCGTCGCGGAAGAAACTCGGGAGGGCCTTCAGACGGACACATTCCTCCTACCTCATTGCAGTTCCTTAACTTTACTCTGCTTTTTATCTGGCTCTTCGTCAGATGATGCCCCCAGAAGATCAAATCAGCAGTTCAGCCTTTCTTTCCAGAAACTTTAAACTCAATTATTCAAGGACAGAAGGGATCGATGACTTCGATGTATAGTACTTTTAAACGTCGCCGGAAACTCATCCATCCATATAGTTTCAGATATTGCTTAAGAGACCCTTGGGCTACAGGGATGTAGCGTCTTAATACTCGCCGGTCAAGTCCTAAAAATTTCCCGTTCTTAAGTTTTTCTTAAAGGGCATAGACTTTTATGACGAAGACGCTATAAATTAAAAAGCACATTCTGTATAATTTAACTGTTTGTTGGGCCAATATACACGTAGAGTATCCCACATTCGGTACAGTTCGAGTAGCTTACATGTTAACCTGCAAGAGGAACTGCAGAATAGGTTGAGAGACTGCTAGTTGTGCAGCGACCTTGTAAGTTCCAGAGCAGCCAGATACATCGTTACGGCTGTCGGAAAGTCGGCGCGAAATAAAAGGCTTGCGAGGCGGCGGCGGCAGCAACAGGCACGCGCCAGTCACGCCACCACGCGGCCGGGCCGCCTTGTACCCTGACCGGCGCATCGGCTGAAGGGTCGAGGTCGGCGCCAGCGGCTCTTTCCATCTGGGAACGGCTCCGGCCCGCAGGTTGCTGCTGCACCAGCTGCTCGTCTGCATACACGCATTCCTGCGAAACCCACCTTTAGCTTTCCTCACGTAACACGAAGAAACCTATGCATTAACGAATTCAGGTCAGAAGTTTGTCGGTACCGTACCGTGTCTGGGAGGTATCAAGCGAAATGTGAGTTTATTGAGAATGTCTTGGTAGGGGAGCAAGGTATTACCTAAGACGGAATCTCACACGGACGTAAAACTAAGTGTACCCCCAGAGAAGTGTAGTTCATATCGTAAGGGGTGTTGCATAACATGCAAATTCCATTAAACAAGTAATTTACACATTATTGCAGTATGTATCATACCTGTGATAATACAACACCACTCAAATGCCCCTACACGACTCTGCACGTACACTCCCGTTCTTTCCATGAAATTTCTAATGACGGCCCACTAGCACCTCCAGTTCTGAAATTACAAACTATTTCGGCTCTCAGCTGAAAGTGATCGTGGTTTGTTGCCGTACACGAGATTTCAAATAACCCTAAGAATTTCGTGGTGTCAAAGATATAGATGGTCAAATTTGTCACCGATGCGAGAAACGATTCTTCCAGGGAAATTATCATAACAAGCCAGTTGTTGCAGTCGACGTGAAAGGTTCCGCCATCTGGTTGAAATCAAGCGTCTTCCGCATTCGAACAACAAATTTCAGATCACAAAAACTGTTACAATCCTAAACTCAAAAGCCATACCACACAGCCACACATTCTATATCTACATACTCCGCAGTCCACCTTGCGGCGCGTGGGGGAGGGTATCCTGTAACACTACTAGTAATTTCCTTTCCTGTTCCAGTCGCAAATAGGAGGCATAAAAGATTGTGTACATTCCTCCATATCAGCCCTAATTTCTCGTATTTATGTGCATGGTCGCTACTCCAAAGGGACGTTGGAGGCAACGGAATCTCTGCAGTCAGCTTCAAATAACGGTTGTCGATATTCTCTCGATGGTTTCTCCTCGAGGTGAGCGTTGCCTTCCCTCCATGAGTTCCCAATTGATTTCCCGAAGCATCTCCCTGACACTTGCATGTTGTTCGAATCTACCGGTAACAAATCTAGCAGCCCACCTTTCGGTTTATTCGATGTCTTCCTTTAATCCGACCTGGTACTGGTACGCATCCGAACGTTTGAGCAATTCTAAAGACCAGGTCACAATAGCGTCTCCTTTACAGATAAACTACACTTCCCGAAAATTCTCTCAGTGAAAGGAAGTCGACCATTCGCCTTTCCATCCAGTCCTCGCGTGCTCCTTCAATTTCAAATCGTTCTGCAAAGTTACACACAGATATTTGAAAGATGACTGTGTCAAGCCCCCCCTGCAGGTCCAGGGCTAAGAATAGGCTCGAGGTATTCCTGCCTGTCGTCAGAGGCGACTGAAGAGTCCCACACGTTTCGGCCTTTGTGATGGATGGTCCCCTGTAGGGTTTGACCTCCATTTTTCAAAATTTTTCCGCAGAGCGAGCCAATTTGGGAAGGACGCCTTAGATGGTGCATCGTGTCCATCGTGCATTGAGATCTTTAAGCCCACTTTCTCGTCGTCGTATTTCAGTTCCGCCAATTTCATATCCCTTGGGCGAGGATACCTTCCTGGGTGCGTTTTTCACCGTGCACTATGCAGTGTCACTTTCTGTGCAGATGATGACCATGGACTTCTTTGTACCTCATATCCAGCTCGGTAGTCAGTCCATTGTGATGGGGCTGCCATGTACCCTGTTGATTGAAGCCCCCCTGACAACACAGGGATGCTCTGCTGATGCCTGCGCCATTAACTCCCCACATATGCCATGGAGTAGATGCCCATCTCCCTGAGGCATCCGAATTCCTGGCAGTGGCCATCCTGCCAGATGGCCCTTGCTGAGGCTGGGTGACCCCTGGTCGGAGTGGGTGGCATCAGGGCAGATGACATGCCATGAAGCGTAGTATGTCATCTCTTGCTGGTGGTCCGCTGCCAGCACTCTCTAAGCGGGCAAGGTATAACTTTAATGCTAAGAAATGACCCAAAGTCGTTCCCCTCCCTGGCCACACCATGGGAGGAACGCCAGGCTAACTTAAGTCTTCCCACTGTACTTCCAGCCCCACCTGTCGAGATTGTAGACATCCATCGCATCCCAATACTCCAAGCGCCCCACCTCCCATCTGTGTCAACTGTGGAGAGCATCATCCACCTTGCTCGCCAGACTGCAGGATTTTACAGAAAGAAAGGAAAATCGTGGAATATGAGACCCTGGACCGACTGACCTACACTGAGCTAAGAGGAAATTCGAGTGCCTACATCCCGTGGCTATGACCTCATACGCCACCACTAGAACAGTAGTTCTCGCCTCTCAGAACTGGGAGACAAAACATGCCCCCTTGATGGTGTGGGCACTTCCCTGTTGGTCCTGCATCACCTACTTCGGTAGCAACACCCCCACAACCATAGGGGATTTCAGTCCCCACTTCTGAGCTAGAGAAGGGTAAGGCTTCTTCGGCTCCTCGATAGGATGGGGTCCCTTGGGTCACTCTCTTGTCAGGTTTCCGCTAATGGGAAAGAAGACACCCGCCAGTGGCTGAAAAGCCCAAAAGCAGCTGGTTGTAGGGCTTCATGCTTATCCTCAGTTCTGGAGACTGAATCACTGAAGTCCTCCCAGCCATACAGAGAAATCGAAAAGACCCCTAAGAACAAGGAACTTCGGGTGGCACCCACACCAACGCTACCTACAAGCTCTGTCTGAGGACAGGGTGGTGATTCTGGCGTCCTCTGAGGACCTGGAACTTGCTGGACCCTCAGACACAATGAATATAAACTGCTGAGGCAAAAAGTCGGTGGCAGCAGGTAACCCTGAAGCGTAAACTGCCTCATTGAATGTACCATGCCTTCCCAGTCCCACGATGATTGTATCTTCCAGTGGAATTGCAGCGGTGTTTTCCACTGTCTGGCTGAGCTATGGCAACTGTTAAGCGTTACACCTTTTTGCATTGCCCTCCAGGAAACCTGGTCCGGGCAATGTGGAACCCTGCCTTCTGCAGCGATAAGGAATAGTACAGGAACTGTAGCAACTATAATAGTGTCAGGTGGAGTTTGCGTTTGTCCTAAACTGTCAGGCCCACGGACGCCTGGGAAACTTTCACCTGTCACCATTGACTCTGCCCCACATGGTAACATAGATGTGATGGTTGAGCAGGTGACTGCCACAATCGTTTCTGCGCTAGAAAACGCGATCCCTCGCTGTTTAGGGTGCCCCCAGCGAAACACAGTCCCTTGGTGGTCGCCGGAAGTCGCTGAGGCAATTACAGAGCGTCGGCGAGCTCTACAGCGACATAAGTGACTATCTTCCCTAGAGCATCTGATAGCGTTTAAGCAGTTCTGTGCCCTTGTACGCGAGCTTGTAAAACGATGGTAAGAGGAGTGTTAAGAGAGGTACGTGTCGACAGTGGGGTGCCATGCGTCACCTTCCCAAGTCTGGACGAAAATCAGACGTCTTTCTGGGTACCAGACTCCAACAGATGTCCCTGGCGTTACCATCAATGGTGTGCTATGTACCGAAGCAAACGCGATTGCCGAGCACTTAGCTCGAGCCTCTGCGTCAGAGAACTCTCGTTCACTACATGCGACAGTAAACCCTATAACGCCCCATTTACGGACTGGGAGCTCCTCAGCACACTTGCACATTGCTCAGACACAGCTCCTGGGCCGGATTGGATCCACAGTCAGATGATTTAACATCTCTCGTCCGACTACAAGCGACATCTCCTCGTCATCTTCAACCAGATCTGGTGCGATGGCGTGTTTCCACTGCAGTGACGGGAGAGCACCATCATTCCGGTGCTCAAACCCGGTAAAAATTCCCTTGATGTGGCTAGCTGTCGACCCATCAGCCTCACCAACGTCCTCTGTAAGCTGCTGGAACATTTTGTGTCGGCGGTTGGCTTGGGTCCTGGAGTGACATGGCCTACTGGTTCCATGTCAGGGCGGCTTCCGCCTGGGGCGCTCTACCATTGATAATCTTGTCTCGAGTCTGCCATCTGAATAGCCTTTTCCAGACGCCAACATCTTGTTGCCGTCTTTTTTATCTACGCAAAGTGTATGACACCACCTGGCGACATATCCTTGCCACATTATACGGTTGGTGCGTAAGGCCCGCTCCAGATTTTTATCCAGGAGGATGGGATCCTGCAGTGCTCTGTACTGAGTCTCTCTCTCTCTTTTTAGTGGCCATTAACGGTTTAGCAGCCGCTATAGGGCCGTAACCTAGGCCACAGATTCGTCTGGACCTTTTGCATGAGCGTAAGGACTCAGTTACTGCTGCTGCTCTTACCCTCTGTATGCAGAAGACTTCTGTATTTTGCGCTGCTTCACCAGCACTGTTGCTGCTGAGCGGCGCCTACAGGGAGCCATCCACAAGGTGCAGGCCTGGGGCTCTCGCGCCCACGATTTTGTTTTCGGCTGCTAGGTCGTGTGTCATGCACTTATGTCTGCATCGTACCATTCATTCGGAACCAGAACTTTACCTTCATGACGATCCACTCACTGTAGTAGACACACATCGATTCTTAGGACTGGTTATCGACGCCTGATAGATTTGGCTACCTCACCTTCGTCAGCTTAAGTGGGAAGTGCTGGCAGCACCTCAATACCGTCTGTTGCCTGAGCAACACCAACTGGGGTGCAGATAGCTCTACGCTGCTGCAGCTCTACAAAGCACTTGTTCAATCCCGCCTTGACTATGGGAGTCTGATTTAGGGTTTGGCGGCGCCCTCAGCATTGCGTGCACTCGACACAGTGCACCACTGTGGCGTTCGCCTAGCGATGGGAGCTTTTAGAACGAGTCGGTGGCCAGTGTCCTGCTGGAGGCCGGAGTCCCTCCATTGCAGATCCGGCGTCACAACTGCTCGTTAGTTACGTTGCACATATTCGTAGTTCTCCTCAGCATCCAGATTAGTCTCCTTTTTCCACCCGCGGCAGTTCATCTCTCGCATCAGCGGTCCTGGTCAGGGCTAACGATTGCGGTTCGCGTGTGATCCCTTCTGTCTGGAGTCCTTCCCTTTACCACTTCCCATCCAGGTCCGTCTGCATACACCTCAATGGTGTACACCTAGGCTACAGATTCTTCTGGACCTTTTGCATAAGCGTAAGGACTGTTACTGCTGCTGCTGCTCCTCTCTGCAGTCACTTCCTCTAGATTCTTAACGTGTCCCGGTGCTCTGAAGTGGTTTACACAGACGGCTCGATGGCTGATGGTCATGTTAGCTTCGCCTACGTCCACGGGTCATTTTGAACAGCATTCCTTGCCCGATGGCGGCAGTGTATTCACTGCAGAGCTGGTGGACATCTCTCGTGCTCCTCAGTATATCCGTTCATGCCCTGGGAATCAGTTTCTTATGTGTACTGACTTCTTGAGCAGCCTACAAGCTATCGACCAGTGGTACCCTCGTCATCCTTTGGTAGCGTCCATGCAGGGTCCATCTATTTCCTCCTGGACTGGTCCCGTCGTTCAGTGGTGTTTGTGTGGACCCTAGGATACGTCGGCATCCCAGACAACGAACTTGCCGACAGGCTAACCAAACAGCCTAATCGGAAAGGGCTTCTGGAGATAAGCATATCTGAAACTGACCTGCGTTCTGACTTACGCCGTAGGGTTTTTCGGCTTTGGGAGACGGAATGGCATAACAGTACACACAACAAACCGCGTGTCATTAAGGAGACTACGAATGGAAGTCTTCCATGCGGGCCCCCTCGCAGGGAATCATTTGTCCTCTGGCGGCCCCGCATTGGCCACGATTGGGCGACCCACGGTTACCTCCTCCGCCGTGTAGACCCGCCTGAGTGTCGGTGCGACGCCCAGTTGACAGTGGTCCATATTCTGGTGCACTGCCCCACTTTGACTGCCCAGCGACGAAATTTTGGGTTACCGGACGTGTTGTCGCTAATGTTACCTGACACCCCCTCATCGGCTGATTTAGTCTAAAGTTTTATTTGTGAGGGTGGTTTTATCATTTGATCAGTTTTAGCGCATGTCCTGTGTCCCTCTGTGTCCTCCACCCTCGTGCTTAGAGTGGAGGTTTTAATGTGTTGCAGAGTGGGTGGCTTCTCCTTTTTATTCTCATGGTCAGCCAGCCATGGTAATGTGCTTCGTTGTTTTAATCTCTTCATTCCGTTTCTTGCCTTTCTGTGGCTTTCTTGTTCCCTTTTGTCCATTTACACGTTTGTTGCCCTTCATCGTTTTTGTGATTTTCCTTTCATTCAGTTTTGAGTTGTCTCATTTGTTTTATTTTCACACTTGTAGCATTGTTTTATTCGGAATAAGGGACTGATGACCTCGTAGTTTCGTCATTTTCCTTCTCTTTTAATCCAACCAACCGTGTTAAGCAGGACACTACTAATGCTGTACCCGAACATTAAGGGTTTTTCCTACTCATCCGCATTAACTTACATTTTTCTTCATTGTGAATGCAATGGAGTCTTCATAGTTCCTCAAGCATTTTCCGTATCCTGCAATTTTGCTTGTTCATAAAGATGTTAACTATGTGCGCCTCATCAGCCAGTGGTTAGCACACTGGACTCGCATTCGGGAGGACGACGGTTCAATCCCGCGTCAGGCCGTCCTGATTTAGGTTTTCCGTGATTTCCCTAAATCACTCCAGGCAAATGCCGGCATGATTCCTTCGAAAGGGCACGGCCGACTTCCCTCCCAGTCCTTCCCAACCCAATGAGTCCGATGACCTCGCAGTTGGGTCTCTTCACCCGAACTACCCAACCCGCCTAATCAGCGGACGTTATTTTCTTGGTGATTCCTCTTTGTTTCGCAAGCATCCAATGGACAAATGCTCGGCGCACTTCGTAGTAGTTTGACTTGGTTGTCAGATGATTTTGTAGGCCCGAAGGTGCAGATCTTTCAGAATTCGTTGCATTCTGGTTCTGAAAACGTCCGTCATGAACGTCGTCAAATAGATTTCACCGACCTAAAGCAACATCAGCTGCCGTATTTTATACTAGAAAACGCATTTTTTCTTCGAAATTTTGCCTCCAAAATTCAGGTGCGTCCTATATTTGAACCGAATATAAAAATGTCCAGCATTTGATTTAAAACCCCCGCCAATCTTAAAAATGGCTAAATATTCGACGCCGCGGGAAACGTGTCTGTATCTGGAAACATTGGATTCAGCTGGCAGTAGCAATGCACCGATGCGACAGGAGTTGAAATTCACTAGTTTGCGGTCTCCCTCCTACCGCCCCGCCATCACAAACCCAGAGCACTCTCTAGCCTATGATGTGTCATTGCAGTCTAGCTGGCGCTACAGTGAAACTTAACTTTGACATAGCTGTTTGGTTCTACAGGTTTATGAAGTCATGGACTTAGCATGGAAGCATACCAAAATGCCTCAAGAGTATGAAGAGGAAAATCTTTCCATCGCTTTATTATTCAACACCGAAAGAAAAATGTGGAAAAATAGCAAATATGGGTGAAAATCGTCTGATAGTTGATGTACCAAGTAACAGAACTGTTGTCATGAAAGGTGCTAAAGCTCAAACTAAAAAGTGGACATGAAAAAATGCACTACTGTTGTGCTCACTGTTGTAAACTTAATCCAATGATTTTAAAGCACAAAAATGCCAAAACCTTCTGAAATACCGTCAGATATTGTTCGTACATGACAAGGGTTGTATGGATGAGGCTGGTACGAAATTATGAATTAAGTGTGTGGGAGAGAAGGGATGGTATTTTACATGTAGTATCTTCATGTGCTAGATCAGCTCAGTAGTCATTTGAAAAATTATGTGAAAGAGAAATTGAGGCAGGGAAATACGGAGCTTGGTTCACAACTGCAACATCCTGATGTCTCAAAAAATAAAACATCTAAAGTGTGTATTAGAGCAATGGAACAATTGTTGGATAAAACCCAACATAAATTCACGTCGAAGGGAGTTTTAAAACATAAATCAAGCAAGCATCACTGGATAAAACAGTCGCGCTTTAAATTGACAGACATTGTTGTTAAATCTTTAGGGAAGTGCGGCATAAGTAATCCTCTCAACGGCAGTGAAGGTCATCTGATATATGAAGAGGACGATGACGAAGTAATCAGATGTCGATTTTCAGGGATTTTAAAGGTCAGTGCGGTTTTATAAACTAAGAATTTAGTCCGGCTTTGCAATCTAATAAAAATAGTAAAAATTTTATTTTTTGTAATTAAGACGAGTCTTATAGTCCATAGCGTTTTATAGTCCGGTAATGATGGCAATGTTTTCTTCAGAACGATGAACACCAATACGCAAAGAAGCATTGTCCGCAACCGTTTCCGTTTTCTCAGGTTTAGCAGTCACTCATGTCGTTGCGTTATGTTGACCACACATTCTACGGAGTTTGCGAACACTCTTAAAACGAACAATGATATTGAGGCCTGCGTCTGCTGTTCGTAGTGCGCTGTACTCTATTTTTTTTGTTCCACAAGTGTTGTCAGATTTTGTGTTGGGGCAAAATGACGGAAGAAGTGGAACATTATTATTCCATCAAATTTTAGAATTGGCTATTCTCAGTGTGGCTGTGGTTCGTCAGCTTCCCTGTTCCGCTGACTTAGCATAGTTCGAACCCTACGAGCATCGCGCGAAGGCATGTTTGCCACATTGACATTCTTCAGTAATACGAACCTCACTCTGGGAAGAAACGTAGTTATTATCGCTGGTTCCATTGGCAATAATTTAGCGGTAAACGCATAACGGGTCACTTAACCGAAAATTGACCACAGGAATTTCACTGAAAAAAATTCCAAATAACTTTTTCATTTAATTTCTTCACCACACACATTTAGCAGACGAATGAGGACAATTTTATTTAAATATGCTTTAGAGACATTCATACAGTAATCTTCTACGTACGTGGGTAGATAACTGAAAAACAGGAATAAAAATAATCGGGTTTCGAACATGGGGGCACAAAATTTTAAAGCTGCGACGCTAGCCATTGCGCCACTGCTTCGGTTGAACTATTTACTCGCTAAAAGGCCGTACAGTACCTCGAAAAGTTTGACCGCCGTTTACTCAGAAACGGTAGAGTATGTACGGATAAGCGCACACGTGTTCGCTTATTTTGATCACTCTTCAGCTGAACGAAGTTTCTGGGAAATAAATTATGGCACTTGCCGTTTCGTCTTTAGAAGGGTAACAAAAATTTGAGTTTCATTTAATTATTGATAGAATTTTAAAAATATAATGCCGTCATCAAATTAAGAGGTATAATCTTGCGTTAAGGTTTAACGCAAGACCATTATCAAAGCGAGAAACTGTATGTATATCTTCAGTCTCTCAGGCTGTGCATATTCCCCGGACCAGTATTTGAGAGTGAAGGCACTTAGCGACGACTTCCAACAAACCTTACATATAATTTCAAACGTTTCTCTGATTAAATGTTTTACATGCTCAATGTCGAATATTTAATACTCATTTGTAATAAGATGTGAGCTGTTTTATACGCAGGAGTTAGATTCTTTAAAGATAATGCTGGTGCCTACCTATTGCGATCGCAGCAGCACGCCTATACATTAGTTTGTGTGCGTTCTTATTTAAGACGCCGGGGGACGACTCTAAAATTTGGGATTGGTCACACTATCATCCTTTAGGCCGCTGCCTTTAAATATGAACTGAACTGCTATTTCAGAGAAATGTACTAATACAGGTTTTCCATTCGCCTTCCCTGTTACTGATCTTACGTGCTCGTTCAGTTTCATGTAGATTTCTGGTATTGTTGTTAAATGAAACTTCATGCCAGATTAAAACTGATTGTCAGACCTAGGTTCGAATCCGGAACCTTGTTTCGCCGGGGTTGAAGCAGTGAGAGGTGATTGTGAGTCATGACAGGATAGCTGTCAACGAAAGCATTGCACACGGAAGGCAAGGTTCGGGGTTAGTGGCGATCCAGCATAGTTTTAATCAGCCGGGTGTGCTGCGCTGAAGATATAAGCTATCACATGCCATTGGGTTCTCTGTTACAGGCATGTCATGATTTTATCCGTATCTAAAGACGATTGTTACTCGTTAACAAAAGTAGGAATTTCGTCATTCCTGTTTTTTTAAAGGTATTCAATGACACGTCTCTGGAGAAAACAGCGTCGTTATCGAAACATACTGTTGATTCTACTTCTAAGAAGCACTAGAGCACTGTGTTCAACTGACGCATTGGTTGTCGAATGAAGTGTACATCACGATCTACGTAACGGACTAGAAACACCAAACTGCCACGCTGTAATTCTGGTAAATTTCCGCGAATTACTTACCAAGCACATCATAATTATAAACATTTTTGGGATAGGAGAAATTTAGTTCTCATTTATCGTCTAAAAGAAATAAACACGTCAAACTGATTTAGGCAATCTGAAAGACCTCATGTTTCACTCTGTGAATGGCTCTTGTAGGCAGCACTAGGGACCACAACCACACTTATAAGGTTTCCTCAAATTGTTAGAGGCACTGAAAGACAGTTTTCTTTATAAACAAGAAATTGGCTCGGGCGTTGATGTTTCGCATCAATGAGTATATAATAGAATATGTAGGATTGAATCAAAAGGCATCTCACTGTACCTTAAAATTTCTCCCTCGTAAGTTCGTCTGGAGCTTTTTACATGATCTATGAGGGTACTACGGTGTAGTGGTTCCATCAGATGCACTCTTACCTGTATTTATTGCAGTAGCAGTCTGTTCCCGCAACAGAATAAGTACTACATAAAACACGTTCGTAAAGAATTTTGTGCAATTTGACAAAACCCTCCCCATTGTGGTGGTACTCACGGGGCTAGATGTTGTGGAAGGTCATGGCAGGCAACAGCTGGCGTTGACCACAATCGACCTCCGTCGGTCTACAACGGAAATGCGACGCGCTACGAACGTTAGGACGTGACCTTGTACTGGGCAGGGTCAAGGTCGCCTACCCGCGACACCAGCGCCGCCCGGAGCCGCGGACTTTCCGTGGGACTACGCGAGACAGGGACGCGTGCGCCCCGCGCCACGTGCTACCCTGTTGGCAGGCGCCATAGCAGGCACCGGTTGCCGTTCGTACGGGGGGCGCGGACTCAATCCACAAATTAAGAGGCCGTAAACAGTAGTCTTCGCGAAAACTTCCCGCACGTGACCAGTCCTCAAGGGCACGGTGAAGACGAATTTGTTAAAGATGCCGCAAGTTCAGACTGCTTCATTACAAGAAGTGGCAAAAGGTACGTCGTGAACAGTGGTGTGGTTTTACTGAAATGTAGTCTAGGCGAAATATGTCGCGGGAGGGCGGCTTGGCTACTGTTAAGTAGCCAACGTAAACTGTAATGAAAATACGATAAATCTAAGAGAACAGATCTCTAAAGAGCTACTCGTGCTAGTTTCGCAGTGAATGACAAAATAGAAGTTTCAAAACTCAGGGTAAACTTGTAAGTAGTCAACATACATGTCGCTTTCTTCGAAATAATGGAGTTGATACGTCTGGCGGATTGTTTACGAAGCTTCTTTCCGGGTGGGAAGGAGAAGACAGCAGCAGTTGCTCCTCCCGCATCTCGCTGGGTATGCCCTTACATGGTAACAAAAGGTGTGAATGATTGAAACGTTAGTTTGCCAGTTAGTAGAATGCCAAAGGTAAATTGCCTTTCTTAGCTAAATGTTTTTCACCTATGCTTGGGAAGGTTCGGCTTGAAACCAGACCTCCGTTTAACAAGTGAAATTTAGTCTTCAAATAACTGTGTAATTGCTACTGTTGTCTTCAGTCCGAAGGCTTCATTGGAAAAAGTCCTTAACGCAAGAGTCTCTGCATAACTACAGCAACCTACATCTACTTCAATTTGTTTGGTAATAAACTTAATTTTTGATCAGAGATACTAAGCATTCTGCTATCTAGAGCGCATTTCATAAAGTGGCTATAATTTGACTGCTACGGTCGCAGGTTCGAATCCTGCCGCGGGCATGAACGTGTGTGATGTCCTTGGGTTGGTTAGGTTTAAGTAGTTCTTAAGTTCTAGGTCACTGATGACCAATGCAGTTAAGTCCCATAGTGCTCAGAGCCATTTGAACCATTTTTAAAATTTGACTTCACAGTGTTTTCGGGTACTTAATCCGCTTGCTTTACTATAAGAACGTGATAGCATTTGTCACAACAGGCTGTGAGCCGAACCTGATTAATTAAATTTTCTGATAAGGCAAGTTCGTTTTGCCGACTGACGCCCACAGACAATTATAAAATAATGCAACTCTTGCTATGAGACAAATGATGGAAAATAATAGCATCGTAAACGATGGAGTAATAAGTAAGGGTAACATATTTTCCAAACATTAGGCAGGAAAAACGAATTTGACAAGGTGTTGACATAGGAACACTTCTTTGTGCAAAAATCGATGGTAAATTGTTTCCTACTTGATCTTAAGTTGCTTTTATCTGAAATGACGTAACGCCAAACTGTTGCGCCAGTTCGCTCAGTAACCCGCTATTGAGAACCACACTGGGCGGAAATCGGGCCTGTCTGCTTCGCAGTAACCTCAGGGCGGATGCGCCTGGCTGGGGTGATTGTGCTGGCGGAGGCGGGACGAGTTACCTCAGCCACCTGCGTACCGCCTCCGCGGTGGCGCCACGACACAGCCATTGAAGCGGAAATCCGCTTGCCGTGAACGTCTGCCCCACAATGTACTTGTCGCGCTCACGAAGGCGAGTTGTAAACTCTTGTGACCTTAGTTTACGACTAATTCGATCAAATCTACTCAAGAGTATGTCAGTTATTTTCTGCCCGCGAAGCATTGTAGTACGGTCTTTTAAATTGAAAGGGTCGTTGGGGCCATTGCGGACTCCCTATCGGACATAAGCGGCAGATGGTTTAAAAAAACTTGCAGAGCCTAACTTCGTAGTTTCCAAATTGCTTGAAAGTAGGTTACGTGAATTTGAACTGTGGTAAATGAAGACTCTTAACTAGCATCACACGTTTCGGCATATGACAGCGACTCTGAGGAAATGAATCTGGATCAGAGTGAAGATTTACAACCGGATATTTTTCAACGGAACACTTATCAGATAAGCGCGGAGCCAGAAACTTGTAAAGAATAATGTTCGCTTGCCCAGTTTCCTGCAAGATACTGGTTAGATATAGCTCACGAAACATGAATTGGTCAAATTCCCTATATGACTATGGTACGGGAAGTATCTACATAAGAAACATGATGGAACTCTCTGAATTTAGTTAATCTTGGGGAAAGAAAAAAAACTTTGTCATACATTCAATTTTCACTGAAAGTTTCTGAAGGTGTTTCAGAGTTTTCGTATTACGAAACTCAAATGAATAAGTAATATTTGAACTCTCGACCTCGCTGTAAGACTTCTAGAATGCCTGGTAGAGGTCGACAAGGCACGTAAAGACATTTCCTCTGCTGTTGGAACAGGTATGCTTCAGTCTTATCGATTACAATTATAATTTCACGAATATCGATTGACAGCCGGTGGAACTTGGCAGGTTATCAGGTCAGTGTTTTTTTCTGGCGCATGTTACGTCGTTGTTAGTTATTAGTTGCATACTTAGCTTTTTCCCCCTCTCAATGGGGAACGTGTTAAAATTCTTTAATCTCCGTGTGGGATAATGTAAGAGCAAACTGCTGCCATCTGTAGATCTACATTCTCTGCAAACTACTTTGAAGTGCATGGCAGAGGATACTTGGTTAGTTTGGGATTTCTTCCCGTTAGAGTCGTATAAGTAGTACAAAAAAATTTGCTTACAAATGGCAACTTTTGCGTAGTACCTACATTTACTCCAATCCCAAAACGTGTAAAAACGAAGTTGACACTAGACGCTGGCACAGCTATCCAAATTTAATGAAGGTCTCATTTCATTAAGAAATGTTCATTCTTCTTCAACAACCAGAACTGTCTATTGACTTATTTACAGTCGGGAAGAAAAACCATACCTGTCAGACCTGGGCTGAAACGCAAATTAAGTAGGAAAGACGGGACATTCCTAACGAACATGAAGACTTCGGCTCGCACAGCCGAAACATGTACCTATGCAAACTTGCTTGTCTGGGTTTTGTAATATTTTACGGAATTAACAACTGATGGTTACAGCTTGAACTTGGAAAGGAAGTCTCCAGTTGTAGATGGACCTTTACATGCTAGAATTCTCCCGTACTGTGCCCTATCAACCTATCCCTACTTTGTCAAGTTGTGCCTTAGAGCTCTTTCGCTAATTTGATCCAGTACTTCTTAATTCAGTAAATCGCCTGTCTGATATTTGGTATTCTTCTGTAGCAGTGTATTTCAGAAGCTTATATTTTCGTGTCTGTGCTGTTCATAACTTGTATTTCTCTTCAGTAAGAGACTACACTCTGAATACCCGAAGGAAATGACATAAACGTTCTCGATATATATTCAGTGGTAGATTCAGTGGTAGACTACACACTTACATGACAGCTAGTCTGTATTTGTGATCAGTTGCTCAATCACTTTCGGCAATGTCTTTGTAAGACTGAATGTTTCTCATGGGATAGCGAGTGTTGCCTACTGCAAACCTTACTGACAAGAATAGTTTAAGACTTAGATGTCACAGTCACATGGATTTGTTTTGGTGAATTGAAAGAACTTAATTTTCCGAAAAGGTGTCCGGTTGTTGCTGGACACAGGTGCTGTAATTTTAAAGCAAACTTGACCTGTTTTGAAAACACAACACTGAGGAAGAGAATGCCCTAAATAAAGTTTTAAAGACCACACAGTCACACACTTTAATCTGGAATACAGTATTGGTAGCATCATACTCAAGGAAGAATGAGGTATCAGACACTGAAGCATGATAGAGGGCTGTCTAAATACCTTTGGCATTTATGGAAGTTCAAATAAGTCCCCTAGTTTTGTCACCTGTGTTGCATGCTAATTAGGTGTAGTTATGACCCATACATAGCACTAAAACATTAATCCAGGGGCTTTCATTATCGTGAATATACCTCAACACATAAGATACCTTTAAGAACAAAATATTGTGTATAAATGAAGTGGCACTCAAATTGATTTGTTCAGGATTGATCAGTTTAAATTGCATGCTGTGTGAAATAGCTAGTTTAATATTTTCACCCATCACTGACAGTAGTAAAATATCAAATCTAGGGATTATTACCTAGATACAGGTAAATCACTTTCTTGATCAAATTTAAAGAAACTTAGTTACAATAAAATTTTAGTTTCATAGACATTAACTCTCATTCTGAGCCTCACTAGTAGACATGACTATTACTGATTTAATAGTCTGGTACAAAAGAGCTCTTCAGTAAGGTGCAAACTGAACAATGATAAATTCTTGCTTTCCTGATTGTAGTTAGCTACAATCATTCAGTACCCCTATAAGATCAGCTACATAAATTGATTATTGTGGTCATGAGGACATAAAAGTAAAATGTTTCAACTTTAAAATTTTCCCTGTCTATTGCTAAGTCTGGCTTGCAGCTTGGTGTCGACTACATGCCACAAAATTTGTCGGGTGTCCAGTCAAAATATTGTGTAATTGACAACCAATTGCACACATAGAATTTATTAGAACAGTAAAATGTTTGACTCCTATTAGAATGTCAATTTTTGGAGTAAGGTCCTCCAGTGTAAAATATTTCCTTAAACATCTCTTGTTTCAGTGCAGCATTTCAGTGACTTTCACAGTGCCTGTTACTTCAGATTAATAGCTTAGCTATTTCAAACCTTTGTGGTTACCCCATCTTGAAAAGGGTGAGGCAAACGAAAAGAAAAAGATTTGGTACCATATAACAAGGATTTGTAAGTTAATTTTTGATAAATCTACATGGCCTCAACTTTACCACCACAGCTTGTTTTCTGACAGTGGTAGGTCTTAAATCACTGCATACCAACTTCAGAATTGACAGATGAGTCTTTCCCTTATGCATTACATTTATTTGTGCAGAGATTGCTGGCCGATGGTAAAATTCTCCCTGGTTGTTACATTATTTTCTGTTGTCCCCTCCTTGTGTTCATTTTTCAAGTTAACTTGAACTTAAACCACTGGAAGTTTCATGAACACAACCATTCCCTCTTAACATTACAATGTGAAATACACGTTTATCAGTATTGAATATTTGTTATAGTTAAACCTCAGCTGGTTCTGCTGTCCAGATCATGTTCCGTTTGGTTCTCATTGCAGTTGGATACATCCAGTGAGCAATATTTTAAATATGCTCGTTCCAGCTTGCATGAAAATGCAAACTATTTATGAGCACCATCAAAACTATTGTGCTTCTGTTTATTACTCTGCCATAGTGAAAATAATTGTGGAAATACACGAATTGTACATAATGTACAGATAAACCACAAAAGAATTTAAAAACTTGTTAGTGATACTTCAAATAGGAAACTTTTTAGTGCCTATCTCATTTGCAGTCATGCTTTAAATCTATTTTTCATGTGCGATTGCAGACTAAGGTTAAGTAAAACTTTTGTTTAAAACAAATACATAGTGTGGTAGCAGTAGTCTGGTAACTCCGATTGTTAACCTTCATTTTGCTCTTAAATTTGACAAGAACATACTGCATAAAGTAATGTGGTGACTGTCATCCCTCAGTATATCTAATGAATTTGGTGATCATTTCAGGGTAGTCTCACCTGTAAAATTATAAGAACTAGAAATTTATTCATCCATTTTGTTTCAGGATTTCTTCACAGAAATTGTAAAATTTCCTCGAAGCTGAAATTGGTACTAAAGTATCAAATGTGCTTCTTAGTATAGGCTACATATTGCCGAGAGTAAACAAATCTGTCAAACTGCAGTGATGATAAATATTATATTGGAAGATCTTTCTGATATTGTGGTGTACTCTTGCCACAGTTCCTACTTGATTATCTTATTGAAAGGAGTTTAAAACATTGAGAAACTCAACCCGTATTAAAATCATTATCCAGCAATCCTGGTTTTTGTTGTGTGTGGTTTCCTTAAGTTAAAGTAAATCCAAATATGATGTACTTCCAAAAAGACTGCTTCAAATTTGCTGCCCTGTTCGTGCACAGTTAGACTCGGACCACTCTCTAATAATTTTAGTGGTGCCTAAATTTCCCTGTTATAGTTGTTGCTGTAGTAAAGCTATTTTTTCGAGGTAGATGCGAAGCTTTAGCCCTTGTAAACCAAATATTTGATTAAAGAATCAAAAATTCTGTGCCCACCTTTTCTTCCTATGCAATTGTATGGATTCTGCCGCATGAGCATTGTAACTTACAGCTTTCCTCTGTTTTAAAATGCCAAGAAAATTCTGCAGTGAATCATAGAAGTTTTCTTCTATTTCAGTGAAGCCTGCAGACATGTACTTCGAAGAAAATGAGTGAGTACTGTGCTTGAACAGCAGAACTTGCCTGCATTTATTAATGCATGAAAAAAGCATGGAAAAGATACTTGCTTTGCACATCTGTGTGGTTACAATGCATGTGTAATACCTTTGAATATACATACGATAATTTAAAAGCATGTTAAATATTGCAAATGTTCTGATTAGTTGCAAATGGTATAAATGTTAAGTGGATGATCCATTACACTGTCTGTGTTAAAAAAGATGGACATGTTCTTCTGTGCTTCTATTAATAGCATATTCAGTAGAATACCAAAAACAAGGCATCAGTGTGGAACATATTTGAAAAAGGTGGAATTTCCATGCTGTTGAACCACAATGCAACAATTACTGTTGCAGTACTAATCATCCAGAGTAGTTGTGGTATATTTACTAAAAAGAGTAAACAAATATCACTAAAAATGTAAATTTGGTACAATTACAGTGTTAAATAATATTGAAAGTGTGTGTGTGAAGAAATTACTTCCTGCAGTCACTAGCATGATGTAAGATATGAAATGTAGTGCATGAGCAGTAAAAATAACATTAATATGCACTATCAAATAACGAATGGTATGTAAGTACCTGTCATACTGACTGCACTTTCTTTTCCAGGAATATGGACAGCATCTTGATAAGTGGCACAATAGGTGCCATTAAAGCAATTGCATTTGTCTGTGATATAATAACATATCCAGTTCATTTCATTCTCCAAAGGCCATGGGAGAAGAAAAGACTTTCAAGTAGAGTAAAAGTAAGTTCTTCTGTAGTTGAATAGTTTCTCAAGGCCTAAATTTTTAGTAAGAGGCTGAATGAATGAATGAATGTACCATCATAAATGGCTGATTACTTTCTCCTTTTAAACAGGCACAAACTGTTGCCTTAAATGAGACGTCAATTACTTACCGTAGTCTTCAGACTCCACAGAAGCATCACTTGAGAATGGTGCGTGATAAAGTGGACACAATGGAAAAAATGTTAGTCTACGTTTCACGCCTGTATCCTACAAGGCGCTGTCTAGGTACCAGAGAAATTCTGGCAGAAGAAGATGAGCCACAACCCAATGGACGCATTTTCAAAAAGGTAAGACGTAGTTAAAAGTGAACTTCGTTTTGTCTGTTTCTGCTGCTGCTTCTTGTTCTTAATGATGCCCTGTCAGTTGTCACTTCTTCACTCTGAAAGTTACTTCGCTCTTAAAGATCTTTGTACAACTCTCATTTTATTCATTAATCAATTTACCATTAACACATCTGATACTGAACTCTGTGATCTTTCGTCTCAATAGTTAGTAATAAAACAATTGTTTGCATTTGTCATACATGGTAGATGCTAGTCACTTTTCCTGTATAATCTATTGTGCAGATAATTATTATTTTGCTCTGTTAATGGAATTGATGTAACATTATTAATATTCATTAAAAAAAAAGTTAGTTGAATCTTAATATTTAACTTGAAGCTTCATTTAAAATTGGTATAAATAAAAACTTAAGTCTTCATGCTCTGAAAATAGTTGGAATTAGGAAGCTTATGAAGAGTTGAACAAAATTCATCTGCAGTAGATCTAATTCTAAGAATAATTCCTCTTTCAAAGAGAGTGATGCTGGGTTGGTTTTTGGTAAGAAAAACTTTCCAAAATTATTTTAAGACCTGATTTGCTTGTTGATGCATATGCTGCAGTGCTAAGATTAATATTAAGCATGTCAATGTGATTTTTTCAGTTTATAATGGGAGATTATAAATGGAAAACATTTGAAGAAGTGGAAACCATCTCTTCTCATTTTGGCTGTGGGTTGAGAGCTCTTGGATTGCAACCAAAACAAAATGTTGTCATATTTGCCGAAACAAGGGCAGAGTGGCTTTTTGCTGCTCATGGATGCTTCAAACAGAATATGACGGGTATGATGAAAATTTAAGTTTTCAATTTTACAAACTCAAATTAAAACTGACCAGCGACTTAAAATTTTATAGCGAATAGATTTAAAAGTAATGGTACCTTCATAAATTTACATCAGTCTGAAAGAGAACGGCATGTGCACACTCCTGACAGTGTTGCCTTTGTCAAATACCTGGGGAGATATATATAAAATTAAGCCAATGGCTGTGCTGGTTCCTGTCAGATCACTGAAGAGCTGTCAGCTGGGTTAGCACTTGAGCGACAGACTGGGTCTGCTGAGTGTTGGCAGGTGCACTCAGCCCTTGTGAGGATAATTGCAGCTTCTTAATTGGGAACTAATCACTCTGATCACAAACTGACAATCGTTGGGAGAGTGGTGACCTTACCACGTACCCCTCCATATCTGCATCCAATGACAACTATCAGCTGAGTGTGACAAGGCAGTTGGTCAGCACCAATTGCTCAGTTTTGGATGTAAATTGTATGAAGTGTACTTCATCTTGAGAATCTTATAATTGAAAATGGAATTTCAGATTAGTTAAATTTGTGGATTCACCTCTTCTACTAATACCAAACTTTAAAGTTAGAGACAGAACTTCTGAGGGGAAAACGGCTTCCATTTCAGTACATATGCACTGTGATATTTACAAAAGTTATTGCACAAATTGCCAAATGATACGGTTTTCTGCTTCCGGAAAATGCATATTTTCATTACATTTTTAGAAATTCTTAGTGTTCCTGCCATTGGAAGACATTAATCAGATGTACTACTACTCAGCACAGCCTAAAATGCAAAACTATTGTAATGCTGTGTGGTGCAACAACTTTGGATGTCTTTAAATTGGCTGCCACTTGGGCAGTTCAGTGTCTGTGACATACTCCAGTAATCTTACTGGGGACTTTGGACCTAACATAAAATATGAATCAGGTCATGCATGGTGAACCTTCAGGTCATTGAGGTGAAGTAAGAGGAAAAGGCACTGTTTCACCTTGTGACCTTAGTTTCCAGCAGTTGCTTTACTACCAGACCACCAGGCCTGACAAATGCCGAAAGTAAATTCTTAATTCTGTGCAATGCTTAAAAATTCACATTGCATACATCTTGCAAAAGGAAGGTGAAGGTAGTGATACTACTTGTGGAGCCAATGAAACTGGTGCTGAGTAATTGAAACTCAAATTGTAAGGGTGTTTTTGGTTTTTTATTCTAGAAGTTTGCCTCTAAATTTGAGATCCAGTATTAAAGCTCATATGCAATACTCAGTGGAAAAACAAATTATTCATAGTTAAATTCAGTTTAAATTATGTTCATAAAGTAATTACGAATTTTTAAAATGTGAAAGGGAAACATCTACTTTAAGTCAGTTTTACTTAAATGAAAGTACATATTAGATTTCTTAGTTTTGTTCTGTTAATAATTAAATATTTTTCAGCTTTGTTATTGCTTGGAAAATTCCTGTTCTCTTTACTCCTGCAATTTTGCAGTTGTCACCATATATGCAACACTAGGAGAAGATGCAATTGCGCATGGCATTAATGAAACGGAAGTACAAACTGTCATAACATCACATGAGCTGTTGCCAAAATTCAAAAAAGTTCTGCCCATGTGCCCAAGAGTGAAACTACTGATTTACATGGAAGATAGTTTGAAGAAAACGGACATCACAGGTTACAAAGATGGAGTTCAAATAGTTCCTTTCTCAGAAGTCTTGAGACAAGGAAAAGAGTCAAATGCAGGTATGTATTTTCCTTTAGTGGCTATTTATACTGTGAAAGATACTTAATAATATTGCATAATAGTATAAAGTAAACATGTGGTAATGGGAGTTCCTAAAACACAAATTTTGTGGTTATCAAATGGACCTTTTATGAGGTCTGTTCAAAAAAATTCTGGAACATTCCTAATTTTGTGCCAATGGTGCATTAGTGAAATGTGGTTGGCATCCCTGAACATGCCTGTGTTTAAAGTGTAACTGCTGGAAGTTCCATTGTTGTCTGTCTATTGGTTACTGTTCAGTGCTGTGTTGAGTACATTATTGTTGGACAGTTTTTGAATTTAGAGATGGCAGAGTTAGAGGAGCAATGCATCTGCATAAAATTTTACGTGAAAGTCCAGAAAACCTTTATATATACACGAATGGTGTCAATGGTTTAAAAATGGCCTTGTTTAGGATGACCTTAGACACCTACTAATGGTGCGTATGTCAAGAACGTCAATGAAATTGTGTATGCCAATCAAGACTCTGTTGAAGAGATTGCAGAGGAATGTAACATTTCAGTTGGGTCCTGCATGTCACGGAATCCTAGCACAGCTGTCACAGAATCGTAATACAGCGTCCAGGAATGCATTGTGTTGCTGCCAGTTTCGTCCCACAGAGTATAGGCCAGAATGACCTTCGCCTTTCAATCTGGAGAGATAAGAACGAGATGTTCCTTAAAGGAATAACAGATGATCAGACTTCGGAAATAAGTTTGAACCCCCTTTGAAAGGATGAAGATTGACAATAAGAGCAAGAAGTGTACCAGGACTGCTTCCGGAAGTGGAAAAGATGTTGGGAGTGGTGTATAAATTTTGGAAGAAAGTATTTCATAGACCATGCACAATAAGTAAAAGGTAAGCGTATAAAAATTTTGTGGACAAAGTTCTGAGGTGACAAGTTGGATACCACCTAATATCACATCAGACCACCTTTTGCCCAGTGTACTGCAGCAACTCAATGCAGCATGGATTCAACAAGTTGATGGAAGTTGCCTGCAGAAGTACTGAGCCACGATGACCCTCCAGCAATCCGTAATTCAGAAAGTGTTGCTGGTGCAGGATTTTGTACACTCACTGACATCTTGTCCCATAAATGTTAAATGGAATTCATGTTTGGGACTCTGGGTGGACAAATGATTTTTTCCAACTGGGTGGACAAATTATTTGCTCTAATCATCCCGAATGTACTTCAGACCAATTGCAGACAGTTGTGGCCATGTGACAGGGTGTGTTGCCATTCATAAAAAATTGAATCATCATTCAGGAAGATAGTCCAGAATGGTTCCCAAAGAGGTGAATATAACCATTTCCTTTCAATGATTGGTTCAGTTGGACCAGAGGACACAGCCCACACTATTACAGAACCCTCAGCTTGCACATGCCATGCTGACAACTTAGGTCCATGGCTTCGTCAGGATCTGCACCGCATTCAAACCCTACCATCAGCTTTCCCAATGCAAACTGGGACTCATCAGGCCACAGTTTTCCAGTTGTCCAGGCCAACTGCCATGGCCAGGAGGGGCACTGCAGGTAATATTGTGCTGTTAGCAGAGGCACATGCTCAGTCAGCTGCCATAGCCCATTAATGCCAAATTTCGCTGCACTGTCCTAACACATGTTCATTGTACGTTCCACAATGATTTCTGTGGTTACTACATGCAGTGTTGCTTTACTGTTAGTGCTGATAATTCTAAGCAAATGTCACTGCTCTTGGTCAGCCGCTGCATTGTATGTTGAGAGCTATATGCCTGAAATTTGGTGCTCTCGACACACAAGACATTGCGGAGCTTGGAATTTGGAGTCTTTCATGATTTCCAAAATAGAATGTCCCATGTGTTTAGCTCAAACTACTACTCCATGTTCAAATCCTGTTAATTCCTATCTTGCAGCCATAATCACATGATACACCTAGAGGGCTCACTATTGTTAGGCAGGTTCGTGCTTGTCTACCACCAGGTCCCAGTCTTCGCAGCATCTTTCCCCTTCTGTGCTGCATGTTTATCCTCTTGCTGTTCTTTTTCCCCTCCCTCAGGGGACATGTCTGTTCAGCATATTCAGTAACAGATATCAGAACACACTGTTCTTTCATTATTCCCCTTCTCCTTTCCTTCCTTCACTTCGGCATTTGAGGTTCCTCTTTTTCTTCTTCCTCCTCCCTGTGCACTCCTGAAGGCCAGCCCACGCATTTGATGTGGAACATGTGATGGGGTAATGCATAATTCCCAGTCCCAGGTTGACGGGTAGGGTTCGCATGTACCCCTGGTCCATGCCAGGGCCATGTGGGGTTGACTACCTGAGCTGCTGCCTTCCCAAACTGCCAATTGGTCCCTCTGTCAGGTGTTTGGGAGGTATGACCTGAGGTGCGAATAATCACCTAAGGTGGGTGCGTCCTCCTGAGAGTGGTCCCCAGTTGGAAGGAGCATGCCATCGGAGACACTGGCAATCATGGGGATTTTCTTGTAAAGAGCCAGTCACGTTCTTCAGTCAATGTCTACAAACATAAATAGAATGAGACTAAAGATTCAAAGATGATCCCAGCTGCATCAAGGTTGCTCGTGGTTTCATGTATTAGTCAGTCTTCTGCTATGGTAAATCTATTATTCCGAAATGTGTTGATGCAATTGCTGACCCTGTGAAAGGAGTAAAAGGCTGTCACTGTGGGGCATCGGGACTCCTGGCAGTGGCCATAATGCCAGGTGGCCTTTGCTGCAGTTGGGTGGCGCCCGTGGGGAGGGCCACTGGTCGGAGTGAGTGACATCAGGACAGATGACCCGCGATGAAGCATAGCACATCTCTTGCTGGTGGTCAAACACCAGCAGTCTCTAAGCATTCACCGGCTCAATTCAACGCACAGAAGTATTACACCAAATTGTTCCCCTCCCTGGCCACACCATGGGAAGAATGTCAGGCTAAGGATGGCAGCAGCTCTTATTTGCCCTGGTACCTTGTATGTTCAAGAGCTTTCGATGAAGTGTCAGCTTTTTGTTGAGCATTTCGAGGGAAAGTTTTGGGAGATGGAGGACTTGTCCAAAATGAGATCTGGGTCAGTCAGGATCAAAACATCCTCTGCCCAGTCAGGGGCATTACTCACTTGTTACAAGCTGGGACGCGTTTCTAGAAAGTCACGTCCCATAACAGCTTAAATATGGACTAGGGTATCATTTCACAGGGACCCTGATGATGAGCTGTGCGCCAGTTAAGAGTGGCGAGGTGTACATTTCGTGTGCACTGGGGTCAGAGGGATAATCAGGTTGCCACTGGTGCCTTCATCTTGGCCTTAGAGGGTGATACATTAACCAAGAAAGTCAAGGTGATGGTCTACCGCTGAAATGTAAAGCCCTATATCCCTTCCCCAAAATGTGCTTTAAATACCGGAAGTTCGGCCATATGTCTTCCCGCTGTACTTCCAGCGTCACGTGCCGAGATGGTGAACGCCCAGCACATCCCAATACTCCATGTGCCCCTCCTCTCATCTGTGTCAACTGCGGAGAGCACCATTCGCCTTGCTCACGTGATTGCGGGATTCTCCAGAAAGAAAGGTAAACCATGGAGTAAAAGACCCTGGACCGACTGACCTACACTGAGGCTAAGAGGAAATTTGAACTGCTGCATCCTGTCTGTATGACATAGTGTTACACTGCCACTACAACAGTTCTAGCCCCATTAGCTCCACCAATCCCAGTCACCTCTGAGAGCTGGAAGACTACACCTGCCCCCTTGATGGTGGGAGCACTTCCCTACCTGTTGCTCCTGCACCACCTACTTCGGGAGCAAACACCCCCCCCCCCCCCCCCCCCCCCCCCACAATCAGATATCAGTCCCCACTTCTGCACTGGAGAAGCGTAAAACTACTTCAGCTCCTCTTGCTAGGAAGGGGTCCCTTGAGTCACTCCCATTCCAGGTCTCTGCTAGTCGGAAAGATGACACCTGCCAGTGTCTGAAGAGCCCAAAAGCAGCTGGTCTTAGGGCTTCAAGCTCATCCTCAGTCTGAGACTGAATCACTGAAGTCCTCCCAGCCAGGGAAACCCAGGGAGCAGTGAGAGAAATCCAAACAGAAAATCTCCAAGACCAAGGAAATAGCGGTGGCACCCACACCACTGCTCTGAGTCTGTGGATGAGGTGGAGATTATGGCATCTGCTGAGGACCTAGATGTCGCCAGACCCTCGGACACAATGGATATAGACTACTCAGGAAATAAGTTGGTGGCAGCAGGTGACCCTGCGGTGTAGACTGCCTCATTGTTTCATGCCTTCAAAGTCTCATGATCACCTCATCCCCCAGTGGAATTGAGGCAGTTTTTTCCACGGCCTGGCTGAGATACAGAACCTGTTCAGCTTTACACCTGCTTTCTGCATTGCCTTTCAGGAATCCTGGTTACCAGCACCAGCACCTGCCCTCCGTGGCTATCACAGGAGCTGTAGCGACTTTAACAAAGTGTCAGATGGAGTTTGAGTTTGTCCTAAACTCACTCTGTAGTGAAACTGGTGCAGTACCCCTGAATGTATTAGCTGCACTGATTGATCAGCTCCCTAAACATTTCCTACTTTTGGAGATTTTAACGCACATAACCCTTTGTGGAGTGACACCATGCTTACCAGCTGAGGCAGATATGTCGGAACTTCACTGCCTCACTTCGACCCCTGCCTTTTAAATACTGGGGCTGCCACACATTTCAGTGTGGCTCATGGTAGTTACTTGGCCATTGATTTATAAATTTGCAGCCCAGGACTTCTCCCATCTCTCCACTGAAGAGCGCATGACGACCTGTGATAGTGACAACTTCTCCATCTTTCTGTCACTGCCCCAGCATCAGGCCGATGGACGCCTGCCCAGATGGGCTTTAAACAAGGTGGACTGGGAAACTTTCACCTGTCACCGTTGAATCTCCCTCACATGGTAACATAGATGCGATGGTTGAGCAGGTGACTACAACAATTGTTTTTGCGGCACAAAACATGATTGCTCACTCTTACGGTGCCCCTGGCAATAGGCAGTCCCTTGGTGGTCACTGGAAGTTAGATGAAGCAATGAAGGAGTGTCAGCGAGCTACACAGTGGCATAAGAGACCCCCTTCCCTGGAGCATCTCATAGCCTTTAAATGGCTCCGTGCTTGCGTTCGTCAACTTACCAAATGACAGAAGCAAGAGTGTTTGTTGAGATATACGTCTTGACCACTGGATGCCATGTCACCTTCCCATGTCTGGGAAAGGATCAAACGTGTTTTCGAGTACCAGACCCCAACAGGTGTTCCTGGTCTTAACAGTTCGCGTGTTAACTACCAATGCAATCGTGATTGCAGAGCACTTTGCTGAACACCATGCTCGAGCCTCTGCATCAAAGGATTACCCCCCCCCCCCCCCCCCCCCCAGCCCTTCGCACTCTCAAACAGCAGCTGGAAGGGAAAGTCCCCTCATTCACCACACACCACAGTGAATCCTGTAACACTAACTCCCCATTTACAGAGTGGGAGCTCCTCAGTGCCCTTGCACATTTCCTGGAGACTAGAATATATGGTTTGTTGGTGGTTGGGTTGGGTCGGGTCCTGGAGTCACATGGCCTATTGCTTCCATGTCAGGGCGGCTTCTGTCAGGGTCACTCTACCACTAACCACCTTGTGTCCCTTGAGTCTGCCATCCTAACAGCCTTTTCCAGATGCCAACTCTTTATTGCTATCTTCTTAATTTATGAAAAGTGTATGTCACGACGTGGATTCATCATATCCTTGCTGCATTATAAAAATTGGCTCTCCAAAGCCCGCTCCAGATTATCCAAAATTTCCTGTCGCTTCGTACTTTGTGTCAAAGTTGGTGCCTCCCATAGTTCTCTCTTCCCCTTCCACCACTCCCCCCTCCATATCCAGGAGAATGGGGTCCCAAGGGGCTCTGTATTGAGCGTGTCTATTTTTAGTGGCCATTAATGGACTAGCAGCAGCTTTAGGGCTGTCTCTCACCTTTCTGCATGCAGATGACTACTGCATTTCGCACTGCTGCCCCAGTACTGGTGTTGCTGAGCGGTGCCTACAGGGAGACATCCACCCCCCTGCGGGTCCAGGGTAAGAATAGGCCCGAGGTATTCCTGCCTGTCGTACGAGGCGACTAAAAGGAGTTTCAACCATTTCGGCCTTCCATGTGATGGTCCCCCTTGGGGTTTGACCTCCATTTTTCAAAATTCTACAGAAGTACGAGCCTTTTGGGGAAGGACACCTTACGTGGTGTACCACTGGTCCTAAGTGCACTAAGACCTTGGCACTCAGCATTGCACCGGTGTTGTAACCATACCCACTATTCCTCAAATTGGGCCTAAACGCCTGATGGGTTGTCCAAGTTACGCCCATCGTGCATCTCCATCTGCACCAGCGATCATGATGGACTTTCCATGGCACCAGAAATCCAGCACGGTAGCCAGCCCGTTGTGGTGGGGTCATGTACCCTCTAGGTTGTAGCCCCCTGACAACACAGGGATCGTACTGCCGATACCTGAGCTGCACCCTCCCCACGTCGGCCAAGGAGTAGATGCCCGTCTCCTTGGGGCATCAGGACTCCCGGCAATGGTCATCCTGCCAGGTGGCCCTTGCTGCGGCTGGGTGGCGCCCGTGGGGAGAGCCCCTGGTCGGAGTGGGTGGTATCAGGGCGGACGTTTCGCAGATGAAACGTCAACACGTATCGGGTCGCTCTGCGGCCGAGTCTTTCAAAAGAAAAGGTACCGTTTCTAGTTCTGGTTCTCCTGCCCTTTCCCCCTTGGCCACTCCATGGGAGGAGGGACAGGCCCGCCGGCTTGGGGCGAAGTACTTCCCCCGCTATTTGGTCTGTTCTCGAACCGATGGGGGGACATTCGCCACCTCCAAGCCCATGTTCTTTGTTCAGCACATTGATGACATCTTCGGGGAAATCGAGGCTCTCAGCAAGATGCGTTCAGGGTCCGTTCTTATCAAGACCACCTCCGCCACACAGTCGGCGGCGCTCCAGGCATGCGACCGCCTAGGGGACATCCCAGTATCCATTGTCCCACATCTGGCACTAAATAGGACGCAGGGGGTTATTTTTCATCGTGACCTCCTGCTACAATCTGATGAGGAGCTCAGGGCCAACCTGGAGCGCCGAGGCGTGAATTTCGTCCGGCGAATCCAGCGCGGCCCAAAGACCGTCGCATCGACACCGGGGCCTTTATCCTCGCCTTCGAGGGGGACGTTCTCCCGGAGAAGGTAAAGGTGATGTGCTACCGGTGTGACGTGCGACCTTACGTCCCGCCTCCTATGCGCTGTTTTAGGTGTTTGCGCTTTGGGCACATGTCGTCACGGTGTGAGGCTGAGCCCCTTTGTGGCGACTGTGGACGTCCTCTTCGTGAGGAACATACATGCACCCCACCACCTCGGTGCATTAATTGTCCTGGCGTCCACTCGCCTAGGTCCTCAGACTGCCCCGCATATCAGAAGGATAAGAAGATACAAGAATACAAAACTTTGGATCGGCTCTCTTATTCTGAGGCCAGGAAGAAGTATGACCGCCTCCATCCCGTGCCATTGACCACTTCGTTTGCCTCAGTTGTGTCCACTCCTTCCGCAGTATCCTCACCCCTATCATGTCCCCCCTCCACCTCATCCGCCCATCAGGGGGCTCTGCCTCCGCCTCCCAAATCCCTCCCTTCCAAATCCTCCTCCCCCGTGGCCCCCACCCCCTCTGCCCCAGGGGCCACCCTTCCTCTTCCTCCTCCTCTTCCTCCTCCTCTTCCTCCTCCTCTTCCTCCTCCTCTTCCTCCTCCTCTTCCTCCTCCTCTTCCTCCTCCTCTTCCTCCTCCTCTTCCTCCTCCTCTTCCTCCTCCTCTTCCTCCTCCTCTTCCTCCTCCTCTTCCTCCTCCTCTTCCTCCTCTTCCTCCTCCTCTTCCTCCTCCTCTTCCTCCTCCTCTTCCTCCTCCTCCTCTTCCTCCTCCTCCTCTTCCTCCTCCTCCTCTTCCTCCTCCTCTTCCTCCTCCTCTTCCTCCTCCTCTTCCTCCTCCTCTTCCTCCTCCTCTTCCTCCTCCTCTTCCTCCTCCTCTTCCTCCTCCTCTTCCTCCTCCTCTTCCTCCTCCTCTTCCTCCTCCTCTTCCTCCTCCTCTTCCTCCTCCTCTTCCTCCTCCTCTTCCTCCTCCTCTTCCTCCTCCTCTTCCTCCTCCTCTTCCTCCTCCTCTTCCTCCTCCTCTTCCTCCTCCTCTTCCTCCTCCTCTTCCTCCTCCTCTTCCTCCTCCTCTTCCTCCTCCTCTTCCTCCTCCTCTTCCTCCTCCTCTTCCTCCTCCTCCTCCTCCTCCTCCTCCTCCTCCTCCTCCTCCTCCTCCTCCTCCTCCTCTTCCTCCTCCTCCTCCTCTTCCTCCTCCTCCTCTTCCTCCTCTTCCTCCTCCTCCTCTTCCTCCTCTTCCTCCTCCTCCTCTTCCTCCTCCTCCTCCTCCTCCTCTTCCTCCTCCTCTTCCTCCTCCTCTTCCTCCTCCTCTTCCTCCTCCTCTTCCTCCTCTTCCTCCTTCTCTTCCTCCTCCTCCTCTTCCTCCTCCTCCTCCTCCTCCTCTTCCTCCTCCTCTTCCTCCTCCTCTTCCTCTTCCTCCTCCTCTTCCTCCTCCTCCTCCTCCTCCTCCTCTTTCTCCTCCTCTTTCTCCTCCTCTTTCTCCTCCTCTTTCTCCTCCTCTTTCTCCTCCTCTTTCTCCTCCTCTTTCTCCTCCTCTTTCTCCTCCTCTTTCTCCTCCTCTTTCTCCTCCTCTTTCTCCTCCTCTTCCTCCTCCTCTTCCTCTTCCCACGCCACCTGAGAAGCGATCCTCTTCTCAGGCGTCCATCGGGGAAACGTTCTGGACCCCAGCTTCAGAGGTCCGGCATTCCAAAACAGACCCCGCGCGTGAGGACCTTCTTCGGGTCCAGCCCACCATCCCTGTGCCTCCTCGGACTTCCAAGAAGAAGCCTCTATCCCCCTCTCCACCCCGGCGCATTTCGTGTGACGCTCCATCCGTGAGTCGCTGCTCCCGGCCGTCCTCAGTTCCGCCGGGACACTCAGCTGCCAGGCGCTCAGCTGGCCTTTCGGCGGCAAATGATGCTGCCCCTCCTACACAACCAGGGACAGCGGCCGCAGCTGGTAACGAGTCGATGGAACCGGATCCGCCTCCCGTCGGTTGTAGCGTTGTTCCCTCGCAACCTGGCCCTCCGCGGCCGTCGAGGTGACCAGCTCTTCCCCGTCTCGTTCCACCAACTTTTTGACTAGCGATGGCTTTGTTTCATTGGAACATAAGAGGTATTCGATCTAATTGGGAGGAGTTACAACTGCTCCTCCGCCTGCACTGTCCGCTCGTCCTTGGTCTCCAGGTAACCAAGTTGCGCCCGACTGACCGTATTGCCTTTACCCACTATACCTCGGAGCGGTATGACGTCACCCCTGTGGACGGTATCCCAGCTCATGGTGGGGTCATGTTGCTCGTTCGGGACGATGTCTATTACCATCCCATCCCATTGACCACCCCCCTCCAAGCAATAGCTGTCCGCATTACTCTTTCTGCTTTTACTTTTTCAGTTTGTACCATCTACACTCCGCCGTCATCTGCTGTTAGTTGGGCTGACATGATGCACCCGATCGTTCAGCTTCCCCCGCCGTTTTTATTGTTTGGCGACTTCAATGCCCATCATCCCCTTTGGGGCTCTCCTGCATCCTGTCAAAGAGGCTCACTCTTGGCGGACGTCTTCAACCACCTCAATCTTGTCTGCCTCAATACTGGCGCCCCGACTTTCCTCTCGGACTCTACTCATACCTACTCCCACTTGGACCTCTCGATCTGTTCTACCACTCTTGTTCGTCGGTTTGAGTGGTATGTCCTTTCTGACACCTATTCGAGCGACCACTTCCCCTGTGTCGTTCGTCTCCTGCACCACACCCCATCCCCACGTCCTTCGAGCTGGAACATACTGAAAGCTGACTGGGGACTTTACTCCTCCCTGGCGACCTTTCCGGACCACGATTTTCCCAGTTGTGACAGTCAGGTCGAATACCTCACGGCTGTTATCGTCAATGCTGCCGAACGTTCCAGTCCTCGTACTACTTCTTCTTCACGTCGCATTTCCGTCCCCTGGTGGAACGAGGCTTGTAGGGACGCTATCCGTGCTCGACGACGTGCTTTACGCACCTTTCGCCGCCATCCTACGTTGGCGAATTGTATTGAATACAAACGACTCAGAGCGCAATGTCGTAGAGTCATCAAAGACAGCAAAAAAGCTTGTTGGGCCTCCTTCACCAGCTCCTTTAACAGTTTTACTCCCTCTTCTGTCGTTTGGGGTAGCCTGCGCCGGCTGTCGGGCATTAAGGCCCACTCCTCGGTACCTGGCCTGACTGCAGGTAATGAGGTCCTTGTTGATCCTGTGGCTGTCTCCAACGCCTTTGGCCGGTTTTTCGCGGAGGTTTCAAGCTCTGCCCATTACCATCCTGCCTTCCTTCCCAGGAAAGAGGCAGAAGAGGCTTGGCGACCTTCCTTCCACTCACTGAATCTGGAAACTTATAATGCACCCTTCACTATGCGGGAACTCGAACGAGCGCTTGCACTGTCCCAGTCCTCTGCTCCGGGGCCAGACGCCATTCACGTTCAGATGCTGGCACACCTTTCTCCGGTGGGCAAAAGCTTCCTTCTTCGTACCTACAATCGCGTCTGGACCGAAGGTCAAGTCCCCATGCGTTGGCGTGACGCCGTTGTTGTTCCTATACCCAAACCCGGGAAGGATAGACACATTCCTTCCAGTTACCGCCCCATTTCTCTTACAAGCTGTGTCTGTAAGGTGATGGAGCGCATGGTTAATACTCGGTTAGTCTGGATTCTTGAATCTCGACGGCTACTTACTAATGTCCAATGTGGCTTTCGTCGCTGCCGCTCCGCTGTTGACCGCCTTGTGACCTTGTCGACATTCATCATGAACAACTTTTTGCGAAGGCCCCAAACGGTAGCCGTGTTCTTCGACTTGGAGAAGGCTTATGATACCTGTTGGAGAGGAGGTATCCTCCGCACTATGCACAGGTGGGGCCTACGCAGTCGCCTGCCCCTTTTTATTGATTCCTTTTTAACAGATCGAAAGTTTAGGGTACGTGTGGGTTCCGTATTGTCCGACGTCTTCCTCCAGGAGAACGGAGTGCCTCAGGGCTCCGTCTTGAGCGTAGCACTTTTTTGCCATCGCGATCAATCCAATTATGGATTGCATTCCACCTCATGTCTCCGGCTCTCTCTTTGTTGATGACTTTGCGATCTACTGCAGTGCCCAGAGAACATGCCTCATGGAACGCTGCCTTTAGCGTTGTCTAGACAGCCTCTACTCATGGAGCGTGGCAAATGGCTTCCGGTTGTCTGAAGAGAAGACGGTTTGTATCAACTTTTGGCGATATAAAGCGTTCCTTCCGCCATCCTTACATCTCGGTCCCGTTGTTCTCCCATTCGTGGAAACAACTAAGTTTCTAGGGCTCACGTTGGACAGGAAACATGTGTTGGTCTCCACATGTCTCTTATTTGGCGGCCCGTTTTACACGTTCCCTTAATGTCCTCAGAGTTCTTAGCGGTTCATCTTGGGGAGCGGATCGCACTGTCCTGCTTCGCTTGTATCGGTCCATAGTCCGATCGAAGCTGGATTATGGGAGCTTCGTCTACTCGTCCGCTCGGCCATCCCTCTTACGCTGGCTCAACTCCATCCACCATCGGGGGATACGTCTTGCGACCGGAGCCTTCTACACTAGTACTGTCGAGAGTCTTTATGCTGAAGCTGCCGAGTTACCATTGACCTACCGGCGCGACGTACTGCTGTGTCGGTATGCCTGCCGGCTGTTGTCTATGCCCGACCACCCCTCTTACAAGTTCTTCTTCGCCGATTCTCTCGACCGTCAGTACGGGTTCTATGTGTCTGCCCTGCTGCCCCCCGAGTCCGCTTCCGTCGCCTGCTTCGACAATTGGATTTTGCCCTCCCTACCACCTTCAGAGAGGGTGAGAGCCCGACACCACCTTGGCTCCAGGCTCCGGTTCATATTTATCTCGACCTCAGCTCACTCCCGAAGGAGGGTACTCCGGCTGCAGTGTATTGCTCACGGTTTGTCGAACTTCCTGCTCGACTTGCCGGTCACACCTTTATTTACACCGATGGCTCCAAAACTGACGATGGTGTCGGCTGTGCCTTTGTCGTCGGGGCCGCCACGTTTAAATACCGGCTCCTCGACCAATGTTCCAGCTTTACGGCCGAGCTTTTTGCTCTCCATCAGGCCGTTCAGTATGCCCGCCGCCTCCGCCATTCATCGTATGTACTCTGCTCTGACTCACTCAGTGCTCTTGAGAGCCTTGGAGCTCCCTATCCGGTCCATCCCTTGATTCAACGGGTACAGCAGTCCCTCCATTCTTTCGCTGATAATGGTGGTTCTGTCAGCTTTCTGTGGGTTCCCGGACATGTAGGAGTGCCTGGGAATGAGGCTGCGGATGCTGCAGCCAAGGCTGCAGTTCTCCTGCCTCGGCCAGCCTCCCATTGTGTCCCGTCATCTGATGTTCGTGGGGATGTATGTAAGAGGCTTGTGTCGTTGTGGTGGGATACTTGGTCATCCCTCCAAGGAAACAAGCTCCGGGCAGTAAAACCGCTCCCAACTGCTTGGACAACATCCTCCCGACCATCTCGGCGCGAGGAGGTCCTCCTGACCAGGTTGCGGATTGGGCATTGCCGGTTTAGCCACTGCTACCTGCTCTCCGGTGACCCAGCCCCGCAGTGCCCTTGTAGTCAGGCATTAACAGTGCGCCATGTTTTATTGTCGTGTCCCCGTTTTAGTCAATTTCGTGTTGTCCTGTCCCTGCCATCTACTTTACCGGATGTTTTAGCTGACGACGCTCGAGCAGCTGCTCGTATTCTGCGTTTTATAACTTTAACTGGCTTGTCCAAATACATTTAACCTTTTTACTTATTTTATCTGCATCTTTGTCAGGTCCTTCTGGTGTCCCCCCATCCCCTTGAGTTTTACCGGATTCCATGTGCTCTAACAACAGTGACTGGGCGCTAATGACCTCAGCAGTTGAGCGCCCTTAAACCCAACCAAAAAAAAAGGGAGCCATCCACAAGGCAGTCATGGGCTCTATCCCACAGTTTCCAGTTTTCGGCCGCAAAGTCATGTGTTATGCACTTACGTTGGCATTGTACCGTTCATCCGGAACCAGAACTTGACCTTAATGACGATCCATTCATTGTAGTGGAGACACATCAAATCATAGGACTGGTTTTTGACACTCAATTGACTTGGCTTACTCACCTTCGTCAGCTTAAGTGGAAGTGCTGGCAGCACCTCAATGCCCTGTGTTGGCAGAGGAACACCAACTGGGGTGCAGATTGCTCTATTCTGCTGCAGCTCTACAAAGCCCTTGTTCAATCCCGCCTTGACTATGGAAGTCTGATTTAGGGTTTGGCGGCACCCTCAGCATTGCGTGGACTTGACCCAGTGCACCATTGTGGCGTTTGCCTAATGACAGAAGCTTTTAGGATGAGTCTGGTTACCAGTGTCCTGGTGGAGGCCGGAGTCCCTCCATTGCAGATGAGGTGTGCACAACTGCTGGCCAGTTACATTGCATATGTTCGTAGTTCTCCTGCGCATCCTAATCGTCGTCTTTTCCCACCCACGCGGTTCATCTTCCGCATCGGTGGCCCAGGGCAGGGCTTCCAATTGCAGTTCGTATCTGATCCCTTCTTTTTGAACGTATCTGATCCCTTCTTTTTGAACCGGAGTCCTTGCCTTTACCATCTATACTTGAGGTCCATTCACGTACACCTCCATGGTGTACATCCATTCCATGGATTCACCTGGACATTTCATATGGCCCTAAGGACTCTGTTAACCCCACAGCTCTCCGCTGCCACTTCCTTTCGATTCTTGACATGTACTGTGGCCATGAAGTGAAGTGGTTTAGTCTGCTCGATGGCTGATGATCCTGTTGGCTTCGCATATGTCCATGGTTGACATATTAAGCAGAATTCCTTGCCCAATGGCTGCAGTGTTTTCACTGCCAAGCTGGTGGCTATATCTCGTGCTTTTGAGCACATCTGTTCATGCCCTGGGGAATCATTTCTATTGTGTACTGACTCCTTGAGCAGCTTAAAAGCTATTGACCAGTGCTACCCTTGTCATCCTTTGTTAGCGACCATCCAGGAGTCCATCTATGCCCTGGAATGGTCCAGTCGGGCAGTGGTGGTTGTATGGATCCCAGGTCACAGTGGAATCCCAGGCAACGAACTTGCTGACACTGGCCAAACAGGCTTATGGAGATCTGCTTCTCTGCAACAGGCTTGCATTCAGTACTACTATGCAAGGTTTTGTGCCTTTGGGAGATGGAATGGCATAACCTCAATACACACAAACTGCGTGCCATTAAGGAGACTACGAATGTGTGGAAGACCTCCATGTGGGCCTCCCACAGGGACCCTGGTTCTGTTGGCTCCACATTGGCCACACTTGGGTGACACGGCTACCTCCTGAGCCGTGCTGATCCACCTCAGTGTTGGTGTGGCGCCCGGCTGACAGTGGCCCATATCTTGGCGAGCTGTCCTTCCTTGGTTGCCCTGTGACGGACTCTTCAGTGCCGGACTTGTTGCCATTAATTTTGACAGTGCCTCATTGGCTAATTTAGTTTTTTTATACATGACTATGGGTTTTATCATTCTATGTAATGTTCTCTCTAATGCATTTAGGCTGGATGTTTTAATGTGTCTCAAAAAGGTTGGTTTTCCTTTTCATTATTATGGTTGGCCAGCCAATGTCACATGCTCTTGTTTTTATCCCTTCTATCTGTTTCTTGCTTCTCTCTGGTTTTCTTTTTGTGTTTAGTGCATAGTAGTGTTGGTTGTCGTCCTGTCATTCTTCTGGTTCTTCCATTCTCCTGTTAATGTGCTGTATGCCCCGTTTTTCTTTCCCTTGCGTAATTATTTTACCGGGAACAAGGGACCAATGGCGTTGCAGTTTGGTCGCTGCTGCTGCTGCTGCTGCTGCTGCTGCTGCAATCCTTGTATCTTGGCCTGCCCATTCCTCCATTCCCTCAATTCCCTCCAATATGTGTGTGTGTGTGTGTGTGTGTGTGTGTGTGTGTGTGTGTGTGTGTGTGTGTGTGTGTGTGTGTGTGTGTGTGTGTGTGTGTGTGTTGCTGTGTGTGTGTGTGTGTTGCTGTGTGTGTGTGTGTTGCTGTGTGTGTGTGTGTTGCTGTGTGTGTGTGTGTTGCTGTGTGTGTGTGTGTTGCTGTGTGTGTGTGTGTTGCTGTGTGTGTGTGTGTTGCTGTGTGTGTGTGTGTGTTGCTGTGTGTGTGTGTGTTGCTGTGTGTGTGTGTGTTGCTGTGTGTGTGTGTGTTGCTGTGTGTGTGTGTGTTGCTGTGTGTGTGTGTGTTGCTGTGTGTGTGTGTGTGTTGCTGTGTGTGTGTGTGTGTTGCTGTGTGTGTGTGTGTTGCTGTGTGTGTGTGTGTTGCTGTGTGTGTGTGTGTGTTGCTGTGTGTGTGTGTGTTGCTGTGTGTGTGTGTGTTGCTGTGTGTGTGTGTGTGTGTTGCTGTGTGTGTGTGTGTGTGTTGCTGTGTGTGTGTGTGTGTGTTGCTGTGTGTGTGTTGCTG